>NW_028258142.1:22153863-22462159 GCF_053883595.1 Heterocephalus glaber
CCCTGGGATCTTTGCATGTTTTGCTTCCACATTTAATGCAGATACAGTTCATTACAAACTGCTAATAATCTCAGATTCCAATAAGTAGCATTCTTTCCTTGTGAGACTTCTGAAAGTCTGCCTCTTCCTGTCTGTTAACCTCAAAGTTAGCATGTGTTCGTAACACTGATGAATAAATGTTTTGCTCTTTGGAACTAGCCTCTTCCTTCAATGCCTGTTGTTATAAATAGTTTGTGTTAAAGAGCTGATTTTTTTTTTTTTTTGGTACTGGGGATCGAACTCTGGACCTTGCGCTTTTGAGGCAGGCACTGGAACCACTAAGCTAAATCCCTGGCCCTAAAGCTGATTATTGATTTAGATGAGAGAGACATCTAGTGGTAGTGAGGACAGCCTTCAAATTAAAGGCCTTGACACCACTACAGAGACAAAAGAGAGACCACCCTTGTTCTGGGTAGATTCTGAGGCGCAATCTGGTGAGACTTCTGCTGACATTTCTCATGGTCACTGAGAGATTAAGGACATCTGAAGATTTGGGCTTCCAGTGGGAAGAATAGAGGGCAGGCCTAACACAAGAAAAAGAAGACGCACTTGGGTGTGTGAGACAGCTAAAGCTAGAATATATATATTCATCTCTCAAGAAGCTGGTTTATCAAAAAGTATAAGCATGAAATTAACATGTTATCACCAAGTAGTGGTGGTGATGCCAAATTAATGACTTCATTAAGAATGCTTAACCGAGGAAGAAGTTAATGTATTTTCCTACTTATCTTACTTTTTGAATATTGAAACATTATTGGAAAAGCCATTAATTATAGCCCAATCTCTCATGATAGATGAGATAATAACCTCTCATCTGATTTTCTTACCTTATCCATTTTTCTATGGGAGTTACTTGTATTTCAAAGATGGATTTGTTTATTGGGTTAGTTAGCCCTTTGTCTGAGATGTGAGTTGCAAAGGTTTTTTTTTTCCGGTGGGACATTTGTCTTCTGACTTTCCTTGTGATGGCTTTGTTTTCCTTGTTGTTTGGGCTTTGTGTTATATATGGTAAAGCCTTCCTTTTTCAGGGACTATACAAAAAAACTAATACTTTTTAAACAATACTTTTACATTCAGTTTTTTAAATTTAAACATTTGATCAATCTAGAGTTTCCAGTGCTCTTGTTTCATTTTGTTTGTTTGTTTGCTCATTTTTCCCCACATCATTCATTCCATAATGTATGTACCTTTCCTCTGGTGATTATGAAGGCCATTTTTACTATATATAGTACTATGCACTAAATTCCTTTGGGCTTAGGGCAGCTTGTTTTTGTCATTCATTCATGTGCATATAGAGAGATGGGAAGATCTTTAAATGATGTCTTGTCTCATCTCTCCAGCATGTGGTAGATGTGGCCCTCTCCACAGGCAGGAGGATAGACCAGATGGTTCCTTACTTTCCCTCCAGCTCTGACACTGGGGCCTAGATAACATCTCCACTGGCTACCAGATGGATCCCTGGGGCTACTACTAATGACCAGCTCATGCCTTAGAACCAACTTATTGAAATAGATGAACAGTATAGTTTGACTATGCTGTGAGCTGCTATTTTTCTTGTTCACATACAAAACTTAGCAGTTGGTTGTTCCTTGTAGAAAGAGATCAGAATTTGTGTAGATGCTTCATTTTGCCTAAAAACATGCATTCATTTTCTAAGCCCAGATGTTCTAGAGAATCATCACCCTCAAAAAAATATTTTGAAAGCAAGACATAGCAATGTGTACCTAAAATCTCAGTTACTCAGGAGGTTGAGGCAGGAGGATCTAAAGTTAGAAGGCAGTCATGCGAACTGGGCAACTTAGTAAGACCCTGTCTGAAAATGAAAAATGAAAAGGGCCGGGGATATACTTCAGTGGTAGAGTGCTTACCCAGCATGCCTGAGAACTTGGGTTCACTCTCTAGTACTTAAAAAAAAAAAAGGAAAAAGTGGCTGGGCATTTAGCTCAGTGACACTGCGCCTGTCTTGAAAGCACAAGGTCCTGAGTTCAATCACCGGTACAGGAAAAAAAACTTTTTTTTAAAGAAATGTTGAGGCAGGGTGAGGATAGATGAGTGCACAGGCAGGATCAATGAGCAATGCATGCATGTATGGAAATATAATAGTGAATCCCACTAATTTATACAATTGATATACATTAATAATTTTTAAAATGTCAAAATCCCTATCCCCTGTACCTGTGAATGTGACCTGACAGCCATGAGTAAAACCTCTATACTGCCAGAGAGGTCCCTGCCCTGCCCTGGCACATCCCAGCCTGCTCATGGGAGCTTTGCACTAATATCATTCTTACCATCTGGGTACAGGAAAGTCTCTGAAAGAAGTTGAGGTTCCTGGGAAGTGTCCTTTGCTCACAAACCTTTTGGGCCAGCTTTGCTACAATTGGGGAAATTTCTCCTGTCTACTTACATGAAGGAGACATTTTAGGCAGCACCTTTTCCCCTAGAGCACTAAGCTTAGGAAGGAAAATATCACAATTACATGTTAACAAGGTCTCTCAGTCATGAACCAATTATTTGCAGCTAAGAATATTAAAAACAAAAATAACTTTCTCTCTTGAGTATTTGGAAAAATCAAAGGAAATGTGAAATTAATGGATCAAAGAGTGCTTGGACAATAAAATGAACAAGGCCACTCACTTTCCCAATGTGGATTTAAACATTTTGTCTAGAAAATCTTCCCAATGTTTATAAACAGTATCCAACTCTGTTCCGGCATCAACCTTGGAAAAGGACTTGCAGCTTGATGACTGACCTTCTGTGATGGTGGCCAAATGGGTTTGGAACGGAAACTGTTTTCATCTGGCATATTGTTGTTCTCTTCCGCGGCGACAATATTTGTCTGGGCCACGGGATTACTCAATGAATCAAATATTTGAGTAACCAGACAACCAGTGGAAAATTAGACTTGGATCATATTGTATTCTGTACTCTTGGGCTGGGTAGATCTGGCTTAAAGTCTTAGGCAGTTGAAATCACTAGTACTCATCTTTGCTTAGCTTAGAGAAGAATCCACTTGGTTTGAAAACTACAAGAATGTACATGCACAGGCAAATGCATGCTTGTGACAATTGGCAAATCAAATCTTCACACATTTGGTTGCCCCATTCTAGCACCTATTTATGGATGTTTTTCTCTATTTATCTGTTTTTTCCTTAGTATGTCAACAGTGTCAATGATACCCACTTGAAATTGGCACTCCTGGGAATTAAATTTTAGTCTCTTTAATTTTTTTGTGGGAATAGAGAGACTATAAGAAACTGCAGACTCTGTAAGCCCTGGAGATTGCACAAAGAGTGTGTTGGAAGAGGGTATATACCCATAATTTTATTTTGTTTTGTTTTAGTTTTGGTACCGGAGATCAAACCTGGGTCCTTGCATTTGGGAGGCAGGCAGTGGAACCACTGAGCTAAATCCCTGGCTATACCCATAATTTTACTAAATGGCAGTTGTAGGAGTTATTAGTACTGTTTAATGATATTTTTGATTCTTCTCCTTCTGGTGACATAGGAAGATTTTCCTTTCCCACCCACCCCACTTGAAATTAGGGTTGACCAGAGAACTTGTTTCAGCCAATGAAATGAGGGACCAGAAATAATGTGTAGCTTTTCAGGCAGATGAATGATTTTTCATGTTCTCTTCTGTCTTCCATGGCAACTGGTGATGCTCTAGTTGATTGAGACTCCATCAACTTGGATCTTTGCATGAAGCTAATTTGGAGAAATGTTCTCCACTGACCCAAACTGGGCATATGGCAAGAAAGGAAAATAAAAATTTCTTCTAGGCTCCTGAGATGTTGGGATGGTATCTTCCTGCAGCAAAACCTCGTATCTCCTCAATAACAGAGAATTGGTATACAGAAGTGGACTGTTATGCAGGCATGAGGGCCAGGTTGGTGGCCAGATAAGGGATGGCAAGAAACTGTGGCTGTAGGAATTTAGGATGTAGATTATACTCCCAATGCGCTTGTGCCTCTAAGGTAAAATATTGGGGTAAGAGATTATTGTTAGTAGCATGTGCTGTTTATTGATGACTGTTTTGGCAAGATGTTACAAAAAAGGGATGAGCTTAAAAAAGAAATCAGCTCATTTTCAAGCAGGAATGTAAGAAAATAGAGTTCAGGGAGTTATAACCCCGAAGGGGAAAAAACTCCTAAATCCTAAATAGTGGCAAAAGGGATCAATGAAAACTCACCTTGAAGGGGAAAAATTAAGGCTGCAGTCATTGTACCTGTTGCTAAAAACCTATGAATTAATCGATACATCTTTGTGTAACAGTTCAATTTGTAGTGTCCCCCCTCCCCTCCAAAATACTTTCACTTAAACAAAGTGGCTCAGGGAAAAGAGACTAAGTGTGTGATTCTCTCATTATAGCCTTGATAGCTTCAGGGAATTGAAAACAAAATGATAAAGAGAGGCATAGGAACAAGAAAGAATAGCAATGTAAATATGTGAATTATGTTTCAAAAGGAATTGTGGCTATTGGCATAGGAAACTGACTAGAATAAAATACGCAAAAAGCTTTGTTATTGACTGAGTTGTACTGAAAGAAGTACCAATCATTCTGGACAAGAGAATGATGGTTGAAAATTTAAACTGCTTTGGGATTGCAGTTATCCAAGAGCAGGAAGTGGATTGAGAAAGCTGTCCATCCTCCAGAAGGATATATGTTGCTTTCTGTCATAGTCCTTTTAGGCTGCTATAATGAAATGGCATAAGGTGGATAGCTTATAAACAATAGAAATTTATTTCTTGTAGTTTTAGAGGCTGAAAATTCCAGGATCAAGGCACCAACAGATTCAGCATGTTGTAAAGACCTGCTTCCCACACATTGTGTCATCTAGCTGTGTCCTCACATGGTGGAGGAGGCTTGCTGGCTCTATGGAGCCTCTTTTTTTTCTTCCTAAGGAGAGCAGCTCCATTCTTGGGGGCTCCATTCTCATGTCCCAATTGCCTCCCAAAGGCTTCACCCCTTCATACCTTCACCCTATGGTTAGGATTTCAAAACATGAAGTTTTGAAGGACACAAATATTCAGACCATAGCACCCACTTCAAATGCAGCTATATAGAACAATGGAAAAGAACTCTCAGACATTGGAGCCAGGCCTCAGGAGGGTGGTTGGACAAGAGAGCTTTACCCAGGGAACAGAGCACAGATCTAATCAAGGAAATTATCCTTCCCATAGGCAAGAGCCCTTGGAACAGACCAGGTTCTGATGTGTTTCTCATTCTCCTAATTTCTGAAGAGGAGTCTTCGTTGTAGTTATCCTGTTGTTGTTGAATTGTTGAAGTGGCAGAAAACATAACTTCTTATTCATAGGTCTCTGAATCAATAGGTCCTATATCTGGACCTGATTTAAAAAATGGCTGAGCATCTCCCAAAATCTTAAACTTAGAACTAAAATCCATGTCAGAATGATACAGGGTTCAGGATTGTGTCCTTGGAGGAAAAGATTGAGTGTATTTTGCAAGTAGAAAAGAATTGAACTTAAAATTCAGTAGCAAAATGGCAAATTCTAGTAGTAATTAGGCCAGTTCACCAATATTTCTGATTCACCCCCTAATCATAAAAGAGAGGTACTGTCTGGCTGCCTTGATGCCCATCAGGCATGTGTTTTGCTTTGGCCAGTGAAACAAGAATGAAAATGACATGTACTACTTTCAGGCAGACTTGGAGATGCAGTGCTTGATTTGGCATGTTCCCTTTCTCAGACTTGGCAACCAGTGATGTTCTGGAAGTTGGAACATCTGTCAGTCTAGGTCCTCAAGTAATAGCAATGTAGAGTGGGAAACCCTGCCCATCCAAGATGGATATGTGGAAATAAGAAATAAGTTTTTATGTTTTAAACCTCTAAGAGGTTGGGGTTGTTTGTTATTGCAATATAGTCTAGCTAATGCTGACTAATGTAGGTGAAATGTATAAACAGGATAGTAAAATCTTAAAAAGGTTTCTCTTATGGATAGAAGGCAATGATTCTTAACAAAGTAATTATTTTTACTGGGCAATTCTACTAATAATTTCTCACACATTTCTGAAACTGTGTGAAAATTTTCTGTGAAAATTTAGTAAACAAATGATTGTGTTTTAAAACTCTTCATTAGAGGAATGCCATAGGTATTCCAGATCCTGTCCTCCCCATCAGGTAAGGTATTTTTCTTTACTTCCTGACACTTGTATTATGACAGAATTTTACAATATATTCAATTTTATTTGTTTAAAACTCATCTGTTTTGATTCCAACATGTCCAATTAGAGAAGGCAGTGCATTGAAGATACTCACAGGAGAGGAGAATCACTGAAAAATACAGGTATTCTGAGATGGGGGAGACAATCACACACAGAAACAGAAAATCAACCTGAAAGATGAATTTTCTAAATCAAAACAAGTATCTGGGTTTTTGAAAAAGTGAAGCAGCACTGCTGTGGGTTTGGACCTCCTGGACACCCTTTACCTGGGGAGCAGGTCATCTTTGGAGTGGTTCCAACAGCATGGGGGAAGAAGATAGGGGTAGAGGCCAGATTTCTGGGAAAGGCTTCCTTATACTTCCCTTCCCATCTGGAAGAGAAAACCCAGCATGGGAGTAAGCTGCACTTGGGGCCCCAGGGAAGCCACAAATAACAACCTGAGGAAAGGAGATGCAGCAACATGGAAGCAGGTACCCCTGCCCCCATAAGCCGCCCAAACACCAGGGAACACTGTGTTCTGGTGGCATCCTATCTACCACCCTCACATAGTGTTGGCAAGGGAACCACTCCTACCTCCCAGGCAGTGAAAGGCTGGACACCATAAACTGTGGGAAGTATGGAGCTTGTTGGCAGAGACCCATGGATCACATCCCTGGAGACATGGGGGAATGAGAGAGGCTAACAGTGTTAGTCCAGAGTGAGTGCTTTCCTATTGTTTCCCAACACTAAAAAGATCTGAGATACCAGGAAATCCTACCACCTGCACACTGTCCCACATAAGCAAAGGACACTCTTTGCTGAGCCCAGAGACTGCACTGAGTTCCATGGGTTGGAAGGTGAAGCTCTTGAGTCAGGGACCATTGGGGACCTGAGTACAAAGGAACAGAGAGGGTTAGTTAAGGTGGATAGCCTCTGGTATATAATGTCAGAAAGCCTCAGGAGGAAGAAAATAGAAATGAACTTGAGATTTGACTGGCAGCAGGGAGGACAGGATTGGGAGATCATTGATGGAAGTCAACAGAGAGCCAGGTGTTGGGCAAACTATAGTATTACACATCCACCTCTTCCCAAAGTAATTGAGGTAGTTAGAACTTGGGACAGTGACAAAGATCTACAGTTAACCACACCCAAAGCACAGCTTGTAGCCAGGAGAAGGGTCCAGAGAGATTGACAGCTCTCACTGCTCCCAGGAACCATGGGGAAAACTAACCTGGCTACTTGCAAGCAGACTACGACTATAGCAGGAAGGGAATTGTGTGGACACTTTGGCTGTATGGTAGAGCATCCACATGGAGTTCTTTCTGTTTGTGTATTTCCTTACTTGTATGTCTGTTCTGGGCTCTCTCTCTCTCTCTCTCTCTCTTCATTCTTCTATATTATTATTATTATTTACCTTTTACTATCTAATTTTCAAGTTTTTTTCCTTCTGCTCTCTCTTGGTCTTTCTTCTTTCTCTTTTTATCCTTATTTCCTTCCTAATCTAGCCTTTTCACTCATCCATATTTTATTAATCTTCCTGCTATCCCTCACTTCTCCACCTTTCATGGACATGACCAACATGAAGAGACAGTTTCAGATCACAAGGACAGAAAGAATGGAAGTACAAAAAAACAATAAGATAGCAAGAAAAATTTATCCAACAGCTACTAGATGATTTCAGAAGACTAATTTAATGCTAATTGGAGTTAGAAAGAAATTAGAACATAGCACATAAAGAATAAAAAATTTACTTACAGAAGTCATAATACAAAACTTTCCAAATATGGGGAAAGAACTCAAAATACAGGTAAGAGAGGCTTACAGAATGCCAAATAATTACAACAAAAAAAGAATGTTCCCATGACACAAAATCATACAAGTCCAGTACAAGGAGAGTATCTTAAAAGCAGCTAAAGAAATGCAAAAAATCACTTATAAAGGTAAACTCATTAGGATTATAGCAGATTGTTAACATAAATTTTAAAGGCCAGAATAATTTGGAGTGAAATAATTCAAGCTCTAAAAGAAAACATCTTGAAACAGACTAATATATGAGGCAGAACTACATTTTAAAATCAATGGAGAAATAAGGACATTCCATGAAAAGGACATCTTAAGAAATTCATAAAAACCAAATCAGCACTCCAAAAGATACTCAAGAATATTCTACAAAGACAATGAAGCCAAAAAAAGATGAAAGGCTAGATAGTATGAATACATTAAGCAGGGTGAGTAGTTAAATAAGAAGAAAAAAAATAAGGTAGTTAACAACAGAAAAATAACATGATGACAGGAATAAATCAATACATTTCAGTAGTAACTCTCAAAGTAAATGGGCTTAACTCCTCATCTAAAAGACCAATTTCAGCATACTAGCTCAAAAAAACAAAATCTAATGGTTTACTGAATATAAGAGACTCATCTAATGAAAAAAGAATTCCTAAACTAAAAGTCAAAACAAGGAAAACAATTATTTTATGCACCAAGACACTATAAGTAAGCAATCTTATTCTCAAAGTCAACTTCAAGCTGAAAATGATCAAGGAGGCAAAGAATGTATTAGTTAAGGAAACAAATAATCATGAAGAGATAACAATTGTAGATATATACACACCAAATATTGATGCACCCAACTTCATAAAGCAAACATTACTGGACATAAAAGATCAAACACCAACACAATCATAACAATCAAATTGGGTGTTAAGGAGATCTTAATACCCAATTTCACAAATAGATCATCTAAACAAAAAATTAACAAAAAAATATTGGAGCTAAACCACACCTTTGAACTAATGGACTTAATAGATATCTAAAGAATATTCTACCCTACTACAAGAGAATATACATTCTTCTTAGTAGTCCATTGAACTTTCTCTAAAATAGATCATATATTAGTTTATAAAGACTGCTTAAATAAATACAAAAGAATCAAAATAATGCCAGGCATACTATCAGATCATACAGCAATAAAACTAAAAATCAATCACAGAAGAAACTGGAGAAATTTTACAAACACCTGGACATTAAATAACACACTCCTCAATATTCAGTGTATCACAGAAAAAATCAATGAAGAAATCAAACAATTCCTGGAATCAAATGATAATGCCAGTACAACATACCAGAACCTATGGGACACACTAAAATCAGCCCTAAGAGAGAAGTTTATTGCTGTGAATGTTCACATTAGAAAAACAGATTGAGATTACCTAAAAATTATCGAATGATACATCTCAAGGTCCTAGAACAACAAGAACAGTCCAAATCCATACTTAATACAAGGAAGGAAATCATGAAGATCAGACAAGAAATTTATGGGAAAAAAAAGAAAGAGAAGAAATTTATGAAATTGACACTAAAAAATACAAAGAATTAATGAATGGAACAGTTGGTTCTTTGAAAGAATAAAACAAAAATAGGAACACCTTTTGCCAAACTTACAAAAATAAATAAAGAAAAGGCCCACATCAATGCAATTAGAAATTAAAAAGATGAAATAATAACACATACTGCCCAAATCCAAAATATTATTAGTAACCACTATAAAAACTTGTACTCCAACAAATTGGAGAATATTGAAGAAATGGGCAGATTCCTTGATACATATTACTATAACTGAACAAATAAGACATTAAAAACCCAGAATACTCTAATAACAGGCAATGAAATTGAGGCAGTAATAAACACCTACCAACTAAGAAAAGCCCAAGACATGATGGACTCATTGCTGAATTCTATAGGCCCTTCAAGGAGGATATAACATCAATATTCCTCAAATTCTTTAATGAAATTAAAAAGAAAGGAATACTTGTAAACTAATTCCTAGAAGTCAGGACTATCCCGATTCCAAAACCAGACAAGGACCTAACTAAAAAAGAAAACTATAGGCCAATGTCTTTAACAAACATAAATGCAAAAATCCACAACAAGGTACTGGCAAACAGAAAGTAACAAATCAGCAAAGCAATCATACATCATGACCAGTAGGTTTCATCTCAGGAACACAAGGATAGTTCAACATACACAAATCAATAAATATAATACATGACATAAACAGAAGTAAAAACAAAAATCACATGATCATCTCAATAGATGCACAAAAAGCCTTTGAGAAAATCCAACATCCATTCATGTTTGAAAAAAAAAAAAAAGCCCTGAAGAAAATGAGTATACAGCCTGGGATTTAGCTGAGTGCTGCCACAGCCTGCCTCACAAGCATAAGGTCCAGAGTTCAATCCCCAGTACCAAAAAAACCAAAACCCAAAAAAAAGGATAGAAGGACCTTGTCTCAATCTGATAAAAGTTGTTTATGACAAAACTACTGCCAACATCATATTAAATGGGTAATAACCGAAAGCTTTTCTTCTAAAAGCAAGAAAAAGACAGAGATGTTCCCTATCCCCACTCCTATAAAAGTACTTGAAACTTTAGCCAGAATAATTAAGCAAATGAAAGAAACAAAAATGATACGTATAGTAATGAAGAAGTCAAACTACTCTTATTCACAGATGACATGATCTTTGACATAGAGGAAACAAAAAATTCCACCAAAAGATTGTTGGAACTTATAACCATTCATTAATATAGCAGGATACAGAATTAACACACAAAAATCGATAGCATTCTTGTATACCTTGTATACCAATACTGTCCCCATTGAGGAAGAAATTAGGAAAACAACACCATTCACAATAGTCTCAAGAAATATTAAATACTTAGGAATTAACCAAGGAAATTAAAGACTTCTACAATGAAAATTACTGTATGCTGAAAAAAAGAGATGAAAGAAGACATCAGAAAATGAAAAGATAGTCCCCATTCATGGATAAGCAGAACCAATATTGTCAAAATGGTCATATTACCAAAACCGAAATGTAGATTTAAAGCAATCACAGTCAAAATACCAAGAATATTTCTCACAGAACTAGAAAATCTACCCTAAGATTTATATGGGACCAGAAGAGACCCAGAGTAGCAAAAGCAGTCCTGAACACCAAAAACAAAGCAGGAGGGTAGCAACGTCGCAAGTCACGTGGAACACACCGAATCAGCCCGCTGCAGACAGGCAGGTCTGCGGGTGCCAAAGCAGGAGGCATCACAATCCTGGATTTCAAGTATATGACAAAGTTATAGTGACTAAATACAGCATAGTACTGGTCCCTAAGCAGACATCTGTATCAATGGAACAGAATAGAAGATGAAGAAACAGCTCCAGGCACATTAAATCTTTGACAAATAGGCCAAAAACATGCTAGAGGAAAGATAGCTCTCTTAACAAATGGTGCTGGTTACACTAATGTAGAAGATTGAATCTATGTCCATATCTTAGTTACTTTCTTTGTCACTGACACACAATATCCATCACCCACAAATTAAAGGAAGAGAGATTTATTTTGGCTTATCCTCAGTCCATAGCCAGCTGACTTGAAGGTAGGATAGCATGACACATGGGCATGGCAGAGGAATAACTAGCTGCTAATGGAATGGCAGACAGGAAGTAAAGGGAGGAACTTGGGAAGATAAACTCTTCTAGGCCATGCCCCCAATGACCTATCTCTTTTGACCAGGCCCCACCTCCTAACAGCAAGTCAGCTACAAGCCTCCATAATCATATCACTGTCCAAAAGCCTGGCCTTTGAGTGCAGAAGGCTTTAAGGGGATATCTAGATATAAACCATAATATCCTATATCCATCACTGTGCACCAAAATAAAATCAAAATGAATTAAAGAATAGATATTAGAACAGAAATTATATGCTGGAAGATAAAATAGGTAAAATTCTTGAAGATATAGACACAGGCAATGACTTTCTAAAGAGAGCCCCAATTGCACAAGAAATAATACCAAAAATAATCAAACAGGATTATATCAAATTAAAAATCTCTGTACAGCAGAGGAAACAACGAATACAGTGAAGAGAAAATCTACAGAATGGGAACAATTTTGCCAGCTACTCCTCCAACAGAGATATAATATCTAGATTTTACAAAGAATTTTAAAAAGTTAGACCCTAAAATAAAAGGGGCAAATCACAAACTGGGCAACTGGGCAACTGGGTAAAGACACTTCTCAGAAGAAATACAAATGGCCAATAATTGCATGAAAAAAATGTTCATCATCACTGGCCATCAGAGAAATTAAAACAACACTGAGATTTCATCTTGCTCTAGAAAAAACAGGTACCATTTAAAAAGAAAAGGGGGCTGCACATGCCCTACTGAGGTCCCGAGTCACAGGGAACACGCCGAATCAGCCAGTGCCCTGGCAACAATCCACTGGAGCCCCCACGCCGCTCCTCTGTACAGCCACCTGGTTCCACACTACAAAGAGGCAGAGGACACCAGACCACCAGATCATGGTACTGAGTCCTGCTGCTCTTGGCCCAGAGGTAAGGGCTTGTGAGCTGCCATCCCACTGCTCCTGGTCCAGAGGAAGGGGGTTCCTGGCCACCATCCCTCCCGCTGTTCCCAGCCCAGAGGAAAGGGCTTTTGGGCCAACTTCTGTCCCGCTGCTCCTGGCCCAGAGGAAGGGGCTTCCAGGCCACCATCCCTCCCACTGCTCCCAGCCCACAGGAAAGGGCTTTTGGGACACTATCCCTACCGCTGCTCCCAGCCCCTGTCCCACCTCTCCCAGCTCAGAGGAGGTAATCCTTGCAGGTGCAAACAGCCCCCCCTACAAAAGTTGAAATGAGAAAACACATAAATAAGTCTCAAAACCAGACTTCCAGATCACCTACAGCAACCCCAAAGGGAAATGAGATGGAACACTCTGAAACTCAACCACCTGGACCCACTGAACTGGGAACAAAAGGGGATCTGGAAAAAATGAAATCAGAAATAATTTCTCAGATAACAGGAGAAATTGTGCTCCTAGTGCAAGACAAGATTAATAAATCTAGAGAGGAGCTGAGGAACATGATGGAATCCCAACATAAGAAACAAATGGAATCCATAAAACAGATGCAAATAGATTTCCAGGACATGAAAAACTCCATTGAAAGTCTACACAGCAGAATGAGCCAGTGTGAGGACAGAATTTCAGATACAGAAGATAAGATTGCAATTAGTGACCAGGAAAAGAAAAAATTTCTTCAAAATTATAAGGGAACATGAGAAATCAATCCAACAGCTGCTAGATGATGCAAAGAAGAATAACATAAGACTGATTGGAGTCCGTGAAGAAACAGGAGAGAGTGCAGATGACATAAAAAATCTCTTCACAGAAATAATGGCAGAAAACTTCCCAAGCAGGGGAAAAGAACTTGACATACAGATAAGTGAGGCATATAGGACTCCAAATAGCCTTGATCAAAAAAAATCTACACATAGGCATATAATTGTTAAGATTCCAGAAACTCAACAGAAGAGAAAAAGTTCTACAAGCATTTAGAGAAAAGAAACAAATCACATAAAAAGGAAAGCCCATCAGAATCACAGCAGACTTCTCAACACAAATCATCAAGGTAAGAAGAGCTTGGAGTAACATATTCCAAGCCCTAAAAGAAAACAGCCTCCAACCCAGATTGATGTAGCCTGCAAAACTATCTTTCAAAATTGATGGAGGAATAAGATACTTTCATGACAAAGAGCACCTTAGGAACTTGGTGAATACCAAACCAGCACTCCAAAGAGTTTTACACAATATCCTAGGAACAGACATTGAGGATCACAACCCCAGGAAGCAAAGCAGAATGAACCCATCTGGCAGGACAAGAAATTAAATGTAAAGAGGGAGAACCCAACAAAAGGAAAAACTCATGGCAATGATAAGTCAATATGTTTCAGTTATAACCATCAACGTTAATGGTCTCAATTCACCAATCAAAAGAAATAGACTGGCAGAATGGGTCAAGAAGCAAAATCCAACAATATGCTGCATGCAAGAAACACACTTAAATCAAAAGGAAACTCATAGACTGAAAGTTAAAGGGTGGAAAACAATACTCCATGCGACAGGAACCTAAATAAAAGCAGGAGTAGCTATCCTCTTTGCAGATCAAGTAGATTTCAAACCAACAATGATTAAGAGAGACGAAGAAGGACACTACATCCTTGTAAAGGGAAGAATCCAAGAGAAAGAGATGACAATCATAAACATCTATGCACCAAACACTAGTGCACCCAACTATATAAAACAAATACTAACAGACATGAAAAGTCATATATGCACTAATACAATTGTAGTGGGGGACCTCAACACCCCATTGTCACAAATAGATAGATCAACTGGACAAAAAATAAGTAATGAAATACTAGAACTCAATCAAACTCTTGAACAAATGAACTTAACAGATGTTTACAGAGTCTTCCACCTCACAAAATCAGAATACACATTCTTCTCAGCTGCACATGGATCATTCTCAAAAATAGACCACATACTCACACATTGAACATGTTTAAGTAAATGCAAAGGAACTGAAGTTATCCCCTGTATATTTTCAGACCATAGTGCAATGAAACTGGAGATCCATAGCAAAAGAAACTCAAAAAATTTCATAAACACTTGGAAATTGAACAACACACTTCTGAATAACCAATGGGTCACAGAGGAAATTAAAGAAGAAATCAGACAGTTCCTTCAATTAAATGACAATGACAATACAACATATCGGAATCTATGGGACACAATGAAAGCAGTCTCATGAGGGAAATTCATAGCAGTGAATACGCATATTAGGAAAACAGAACAAGCCCAATTAAACAACCTGATGCTGAACCTCAAGCTTCTAGAAAAAGAAGAACAGGACAACCCTAGAGCTCATACAAGGGAGGAAATTATAAAGATCAGAGGAGAAATCAATGCAATGGAGACTAAGAGAATGATACAAAAAAATCAATGAAGCCAAGAGTTGGTTCTTTGAAAGAATCAACAAAATTGACAAACCCTTAGCCAACCTTGTCAGAAAAAGGAAAGAAAAGGCCTGAATCCATGCAATTAGGAATGAAAAGGGTGAAATTACAACAGAACCAGCAGAAATCCAGAGGATCATCAATACCTACTTCCAGAACCTATATGCCAATAAACTGGAAAACACAGAAGAAATGGACAGATTCCTAGATACATATGAATTACCAAAGTTGAACGAAGAAGACTTAAAAATTCTGAACAACTCAATATCAACCAATGATATTGAAAATGTAATTAAAAACTTCTCAACTAAGAAAAGCCTGGGCCCTGATGGCTTCACTGCTGAATTCTACAAGACATTTAGAGAGGAACTGCTGCTGCTACTGTTTAAACTCTTCAATGAAATTGAAAGGGAAGCAATACTCCCAAATTCATTCCTGGAAGCAAGCATCACCTTGGTCCCTAAAGCAGAGAAAGACCCAACCGAAAAGGAGAACTATAGGCCAATCTCACTAATGAATATAGATGCAAAAATCCTTAATGAGATAATGGCAAACAGAATGCAGAAGATCATCAAGAAGATCATACACCCTGATCAAGTGGGATTCATCCCAGGGATGCAGGGATGGTTCAATATACGAAAATCAATCAATGTAATACACTATATCAATAGAGCCAAGGACAAAAACCATATGATAATCTCCATAGATGCAGAAAAAGCATTTGACAAAATCCAACATGCATTTATGATAAAAACCCTATAAAAATTGGAATAGATGGTCTCTACCTCAAACTGATAGAAGCCGTCTATGAGAAACCAACAGCCAATATCATACTAAATGGTCAAAAACTGAAATTCTTCACCCTAAAATCAGGAACAAGACAAGGATGTCCACTATCACCACTCTTGTTCAATATAGTTCTGGAAACATTAGCCATGGCAATTAGACAAGAGAAAGAAATGAAAGGAATAAAGATAGGAAATGAAGAAGTCAAGTTGTCGTTATTTGCAGATGACATGATACTCTATATAGAAGACCCCAAGAACTCCACCAAAAGTCTTCTAGACTTAATAATCAAATTCAGTCAAGTAGCTGGTTACAAGATCAACACACAAGAATGAATAGCTTTCCTCTACACAAATAGCTTTCCTCTACACTGAGAGAGAAATAGGGCAAATAATTCCTTTAGCAATAGCTTACAAAAATCTGAAATACCTAGGAATCAACCTAACAAAAGAAATCAAAGACCTCTTCTCTGAAAACTATGGCACTCTGAAAAGAGAGATTGAACATGATATCAGAAAATGGACAGACATCCCCTGCTCCTGGGTAGGAAGGATTAATATAGTGAAAATGGCCATGCTTCCAAAACTGCTATATAGATTTAATGCAATTCCAATTGAGATCCCAGCAGCATACTTCATGGACCTTGAGAAAACAATCCAAAAATTCATTTGGAACAAGAAGAGACCCAGAATAGCAAAAGCAATTCTAGGTAACAGAGACATGGCAGGGGGTATCACAATCCCCAACCTGCAACTATACTACAAAGCTACTGTGATAAAAACAGCACGGTACTAGCAAAGAAACAGACTTGAGGACCAGTGGAACAGATTAGAAGATGCAGAAAGAATGCCAGACACACTCAGCCATCTCATCTTGGACAAAGGAGCCAAACACCCTCACTGGAGGAAAGATAGCCTCTTTAATAAATGATGCTGGAAAAATTGGGTTTCAACTTGCCAAAGATTAAAACTAGACCTATATCTCTCACCATGCACTAAACTAAAATCAAAATGGATTAAAGATCTAAATATTAAAATAGAAACTCTGAACCAATTGGAACAGAGGTTAGGTAGAACCCTTGAAGACATCGGTGTAGGAAAAGATTTTATGAACAAAACCTCAGTTGCCTATGAACTAGCACAAACAATCAACAAGTGGGATCTCTTCTTATTAAAAGGCTTCTGCACAGTAAGAGAAACCACCAGCAGTGTGAAGAGGCAACCCACAATGTGGGAAAAAATCTTCACCTGCTCTTCCTCAGACAAAGGTCTACTATCTCGAATCTATAAAGAACTTTAAAAGGTTGGACCTCCCAAATTTAAAGACCCAAACCAAAAATGGGCATCTGAAGTGAACAGACATTTGTCAGACAAAGAAGTAGAAGTAGCAAATAAATACATGAAAAAATGTTCAACATCACTGGTCATTTGAGAGATGCAAATGAAAACAATGCTGAGATTTCACCTCACTGCAGAGAGATTGGCTGCTATCATGAAATCAAGCAATAGCAAATGCTGGCGGGGCTGTGGGGAAAGAGGAACCCTGCTCCACTGCTGGTGGGAGTGTAGACTGGTGCAAGCACTGTGGAAATTAGTGTGGAGATACCTCAAAAAACTAGGACTGGAAGTCCCATTTGACCCCTCTATTCCACTGCTGGGGATCTTCCCCAAAGAATTAAAAGAATCATACCACAGTGATATATGTGCACCCATGTTCATAGCAGCACAGTTTGTGATAGCTAAAACTTGGAAACAGCCCAAATGCCCATCAACTGGAGACTGGATAAAGAAAATGTGCTTTTTTATAAAATGGAGTACTACTCAGCCATAAAAAATGAGAAACTAGAGACATTTATAGCTAAATGGATGCACATTGAGGCCATCCTCTTAAGTGAAATAAATAGGACACACATGTGTAAATACCAAATAGTTTCTCTAGTGTGAGAAACTGAAAGTGTAAATAAGGACTAAATGTATAATAGGTAATGTGAAATAGGAAGAAAGGGGACAAAGGGGAAGGAAGTGGGAGGGCTAGGGGAAAGGATAGAAGGGAGTGGGATTAATATGAGAAAATGGAAAAACAGGAACAAAATCTTTGTAAATAGGGAGAAATGGAGGGGTTGAAGGGAGGGCTGGGCAAGGGTGAAAAATAAGAACCAAGAGAGACTATGTAAAGGTGCAAATTTCCAATGATGAATGTCATTATATTGTATACCTAAAATGTACTAATGATTAGAATGAATAATCAATAATGCAAAATAGGAAGAAAAGGTCCAAAGGGGTAGGGGTAGTGGGAGGGGCAGGGGAAAGGAAAGAAGGGAAAGGAAAAATGCTGAGAAATGGAAAAAATGGAAATAAAGTCTTTGTAAATAGGGAAGGGTGGAGGGGGTGAAGGGAGGGCTAGGAATGGGGAAAAAATAAGAACCAAGATGCATTATGTAAAGGTACAATTCCCAAGGAGAAATGTAATTGTGTTGTATACATACAATGTACCAATAAAAGAATTTAATAAAGTGCAAAAAAAAAAAAAGAAAAGAAAAGAAAAAGAAATGGGGCGGGGGATTTAGCTCAGTGATTTTGGTGCCTCCCTTGCAAGTGCAAGGTCTCAAGTTCGATCCCCGGTACCAAAAAAAAAAATTTAAAAAAAGAAAAAGAAAAGAAAACAATGACAAATGCTGGTGAGGCTCTAGGAAGAGGAGGGCACATCTACATTGTTGGTGGAACTGTAAACTAGTACAACCACTATGGAAAGCAGTATGGAAATTCCTCAAAACACAAAAAATAAAAATTCCATTTAACTCAGCCATTTCCCTTCTTGGTATCTTCCCAAAAGAGTTAACAACATCATACTACAGGGATACATACCTACCCACTTTTATTTCAACGCAACTCATAATAGCTCAATCTTGGAATCAGCGTATGTATCCAACAGAAGATAATTAAAAAAAGAAAATATGATATTTGTACATAGCAGAGTAGTACACTGTTATGGTACTATACACTTTATGGTACTATACCTTAAAGAAATGTAAATTTGAGTCATTTGTGGGAAAATGCATATACCTTAAGACCATAATATTAAGGAAATGAATCAGACATACAAGCTTAAATATGGCATGGATTCTCTTATATGAAAAAACTAAAGTAAAATAGACAATATGAAACAGGGAGAGAGATGTTTTGCGAATGGGAAGGGACTCTAGAGATGGAGGGAGGGGAGAAGGAGAGGGGAGAAAGGGGAGTAAAAAGAATGATATGTTAAATACATGTACCTACCTACTAGGATGAATGTAAGCATCATTTGCTAAAACCTTGTACTAATAAAATATTGAAAAAACTCATTTTTTTTGAAATAGAATATTATATTTTAAGCATATGAAACAAGACAAACACTATATTTACATGCCTATAATCCCAGGACTCTGGGAGACTGAAGCAGGAGGACTGGAAGTTTGGGCCCAGCCTGGGCAATTTAGCAACTTAGTGAGATCCTGTCTAAAAAAAAAAAATACCCCCCCCCCCCCACAAAGGCCTAGGGATGTAGTGTGAAGGCCCTGGGCTTAATCTCCAGTCAACATCTTCCTGTGTCTCTATCTGGCTGTCTATCTATCTACCTACCTAAGAGCTGTCTTTAAGCATTTGTTATAAATTAAATCACTGCTGTTGACCACTAAATCCACTGCTGGCATCAGGTTTTGAAGTTGTCATTGCATAATAAAAACAAATATACACATATGTAAAGGGATAATTTTTTTTCAGACCCTTTAAGGATAGGTAGCATGGTACATTGTATCTACAACTATGATTGTTCAAAAGATATAAAAATATTCTTGAAACTGATGCTTCATTTCTCTCTTCCAAGATTTGAGGACATAATATTAATCTTAATTCTATGAAAGCTAATCCATGGAGAGTTAAGATAACAAAGTACAGGTTTGTTCCTTTCTGATGATCTAATTTACTTCAGGGATAGGGCTTACAGATTCTAGAGAAATGGAAAGACAATATATTTCCTTCAAATCCCAAATGTTTTAAGCAAACTTTGGCAAGTAGCTAAACTGTAGTTATTTTTGACTGGATTTTTTTGATAAATGCCTGAAATGTACATCTTTGTTGTCTTCTTTTGTTATAATTGCCCCCAATCCCAATTCTCACGTTGAAGCCTTAATTCATAACATAATGGTACCTCACCTTGTCTTGCACTTCCAGGCTTCAGAACCATGGCAAGTAAATGTCAATTGTTTATATCACAAAGTCTATGGCAATTTGCTCAAGTTAACTAGGACACCAATGATAAAAATGCTTCTTATCTTTCTAGGTCTGGCTAAAATACTAGCCCTTCTTGAAAAATTTGATAGAATAATGATACTAAAAGCTTATATTTTTAACTAAAAGTGAGACAACAATATTTAGGTTCCCATGTGCCATACAACAGGTAAATGAGTTGGGTGATATTTAATTCTCACTGTAAGCTTATGACTTGGAACTATTATTATGTACATTAGGAATTCTTTGGCCCAGAATTCAATGATTACAAAAATCTCTATTATGTCCCTTGCTTCAGACATACTTGTGTTTGGTTCTTAGCTCTAAAACTCACTAGACTAGCTGTGTGATCTTGGGCACATTATTTAACTTTTCTAACCCTACAAATGTGTGGCTATTCCTTCACTGACAACTCAGAACATACTGTACTTCCCTCCTGTGTTTAATCCCACATAGCTTAGTTTCTGGCTTACTTTCGGAGGAGCACATCCTCCAAGTGCTTTCCTACAAAGTAAACATGAGCCAGGAATCTGTGTTTATGAGATCTTATATGTCTGAAATGTTATTTATTCAACTGTTTCCTTAAGAGGTGCCTGGTGCCTCCTTCTTAAATCCTTCTGGTGTTCATCAGTGTTAGTGTGCATCGGGTTTTTTCCCCATTGGTGCCTTTGCTTTCTACCTTCTGAAATTATGTAGCTGTTTTTTTCTCCATGGTCTTTTTTGTCCTTGCAGACTTATGCTTTTTAAAAAGACCATTTTATTACAATGTAATTTTATTAGGCTTTTAGAAGAAACACAGACACCCCAAATTATTTAATCTGCTATATTTTATGAGAAGTGAAGAGTGTTGTTATTTTAGCAGGAAGACTTGGAAGAATAACTAGAATTCTCATCCATTTAGAAGCCATACCTTTGTTACTTAGAAGTTGGAATATGAAAACAGTTGGGTGGAGAGTCAATGATTTCCATTTGGGGCAAGCTGGCATTGAGGTTCCTAAAGGACATTCAAAGAAAGATCCTTGGACTCTCCAAATAGAAGAGCCTGGGACTTAGGAGGTAATTCTGGGTTAGGTAAGGGTATATATAAGCCACCATTATGGAAGAAACAGTGAGGAGAATGTGTTAAGGAGACCAAACTGTGGAGAACAAGGTGTCGCTAAGCATCACCTAAATGTTTTTTTAAAGCAAAGTTCCAATCTCTTCTTCATTTCATTTTTAAAAATAGACATTATTTATTTATTTAGGAGCAATTTTAGGTTCTGAACAAAATCGGGTAGAAATGCAGAAAGTCCCCTATTCCCCAACCCCATACATGCACAGCCTCCCTTCACATCCCCTACCAGTGTTCCATTTGTTACAATCCATGAACCTACACTGACACCCAAAGTCCAAAATTTACATTGGCGTTCACTCTTGGCATAGTCCAATCTATGGGTTATGCCAAATAGATAATGACATGTATCCACCATTAGAGTATCTGCCATATACAGTACTAAAATTCTCCATGTTCAACTTTCCTCTTTTTAAGAAGTTATGTGACTGACTCCGGTCTCTAATATTACATTCTGAATCTCAGCCTACATGACACCAGAGCAATGAGATATGAGGGGAATAAAGAGGCTAAGATTTTGGATTGCTCCAAAAACTGCGGATTATCTTAAAAGGTCTAAGTGATTTATAGAATGTTGCCAAAACCTGTCTTCCTCTTTAAACACTCTCAGACAGGCTAGAACCAGCAGCCCTGCCACAGAAATGGCTTGGACTAGCTTGTGATCCAATAAACCCTAAGAGGGAGCCAAACACTCCAGAATACAAGGAAGACAGTGCCTCCAAGTTACCAAACAAAGTTACATACACACTTCTACAATCAAACACAGCATACGTAACATTCTTGGAAAGGGAAAGAAGTTAATCACTTACTATGGGAGGCTTTGCCTCTGACTGCCAGAACAGAAATCCTTGCCCATGGCATGGCCTCCATGAAAAGAATTAAGACAACTCTCAGATGAAGATGAGAGTTTCTTTGACAAGGTCTACATTTTTCTCAAGAAAGAGCTTTGAATCAACATAGGTATGGGGGCAGGTATTTAGGTGAAAGATCCAAGTTCAGGGTCATGAAAAAGAGGCAAATGTGGTCTGAAAAGATTAAAGGTAGGTGTTAATAACTGATCTCTAAGACAATGAAAAGTTAGCACAGAGCCTTGCAGATCATCTGGCTTTGGGTGAAATCACTGAAAACATATCCTGCAGTTCTTCTAGGAATGGTTTTCCTCTTTGGCAGCTCATTAGAATGACAGAGGACACTTCTAAAAACAGTGGTTCCCCGGGTGTTGTGGGTAGAGTTCTGATTTAATTCTACTGAGTGAGGCTCAGGGAGCATCCATCCTGAGAGCTGCGTCTTGTGACTCTACACACAGCCAGGGCTGAGACTTGCCGTAGGAATTGGTTTTGCGGTGTTCCCAACAGCTGAATGAGGTGACCTGTGGAAAGGACTATAGGGACTTATTTAGACAGCTACATCCACTAATTAAAGTAACCCAGCCAATAACAAGGCCATAGTAACATGAGTTCTGTTCAATGATAGAGAGTAAATTAACTTCCTCATGTCACAGAGGAACCAAGGCAGAGAGAGGTGAGGGCTCTCACTCCATCCTGAGAATGGTTTAGAGGCAGAAGCAAGATCTGTACCAGGTCTCTAGTCAAGTGGTCCCGGAGAGACTAGATTTAGTTCTTTTTCTTGTCACATTGTGTCTTATACCAAAGCCCGTAAAACAATATTCTGGGCTTTGGAGAGCTACCTCATATCAGCACTCTCTTCAACGTGAGAAAAGCCTTGGGATGCAGAGGTTTTTTGAATGTATTGGGGGTTCGTTGCATGCAAAATCACAGGGAAAAGGAAGGATGGAGAGAAGGACCAGGGTAGGCCAGGATTTGGGCGCCCATCTCTGTTTCAATTCGAGAGACTCCAGTTCTATCTGTTTTAAGTTTTAGTCTTCCATAGGAAAAATGATTTTTGAAGGAAAGCGTTCAATACTAAGAAACTAAATACTATTAAAAATATTGGTTTAGTCCATTTAATTCTCTATTGTTATAAAAGGGAAAACAAGGCTGAGAAGTTAAAAGATATATCTAAGGCCTAAGTAGATGATGGGCTGCTCAGAAGTAGGCCTTCACTCTGTCCCCACATCCAGCCACTGACTATATTGTAACCCAAACTCCAGAATGATTATAATGATCCTGTATTATTTCTATTTTATTTAAAACATCTACAATGCTCAAGTGTTAAGCATGCTTTGTGTAGAGATGGTTCTTTTCAGTGATGCTAAGAAAATAAATATTAAGAGAAAATCTGTTGAAAATAATGAGAATATTTTAAGTATCTAAAAAGAATCATAGGCTTTATCCTATGTCAGCTATAGTTGAGAAGTATTAATTAGCAAATATCAATCCTCTATGTATTTCCAGGTAAATACTTCTTGGTTACCATTGGTTTATTCTTTTAATATACTCTTTCTGCTTCAATTTTTATTTTGAAATAATTTTAGCTTCACAGAAATTTACAAAGATAATACAGAGTAGTCCCACATTCCTTGAGAGCTTGTTTGGAGGTTCTAGCAGGGGAGCGCAGCTACTCGTACACCCTTGACCGAGGAAGCGGTCCTCCTCTATCGGGGGTGGTCTTCCTCTTCGACCGAGCGCGCAGCTTCGGGAGGACGCACATGGAGCAGTGAGGGAGGAAGGGGCCACCGCCTAGCCAGCCAGATCAGCCGAATCAACCCTGGCGATCAATGGGGTGACAGATGTCGCAGCCAGATCGCCCTCACATCCAGTCCCACATTCCTTTCACCCAGTTTTGCTGGTTTTTGTACCGGGGATTGAACTCTGGTCCTTGTGCTTTCGAGGCAAACAGTAGAACCACTGAGCTAAATCCCCAGCCCTTTTCACTCAGGTTTTTCCAATGGTGACATCTGCAAACTACAGTGCAGTGTCAAATTGGGAAATTGACATTGCTACAATGTGGGAATGTGGGTATGGGTAGTCTCTCTCTCTCTCTCTCATTCTCTCTCTCTCATTATTTTGCTACTGTTTTATGGTGATATATGTATATTTTTTCCTTTTTTTTGGTACTGGGGATTGAACTCAGGACCTTTCGAGGCAGCCAGTGACACCACTGAGCTAAATCCCTGGCCCCTTTTGGTGATATTTTTGGGTGGTAAAATACGTATAACAAAATATGTCACTTTAATCATTTTTAATCCAGCAAATCTGTGACATTAAGTATATTCACAATGCTGTGTAACAATTAACACTATTTCCTGAAATTTTTCATCATTCCAGACAGAAGCTCTGTATTCATTAATTACTCTCCATCACCTTAATCACTAGTCTAATTTCTGTTTCTAAGAATTTGCTTAATTTAGTTCTTTTCACGTACCCTTGATTTCAATTCACAGTTGCCTAAATGTCTTTACCTATATAGTTATATCATTTTGATGCTTTACCAGATACTGTTAGGAAATACATAGTTTCAGAAATGGAACTTGGAAGTCCTTCATCTTTCTCTTTTCTTTTTTGAACAATATATATCTCATTGGAAAAGCTTGCATTTGAAATTTTAAAAGAAACTTCATGAAAATATCATCTGACCTAAATACTTTTTAAAAAGCATTCTCTTAAAAACTTCTTGGGTATAATCCACACTTCAGTTATCTCATCATTGGCGACCATGATAGAGAAGCTGGGCAGAATACACACAGGGAGAATCATAGAAACATTAGCTGCATTAGCACGTCAGAGCTGGGAGAGACCGCAGAGAGCTCCTAGTCTCCGTTCCTTATTTTCAGATGAGGACTCTGTCCCCAGAGAGGACAAGGAAATTTTTTCAAAACTGAGCCAAGACAAATACCCAAAACTTCTGACTCTTCTCCAACAGAGGATGTATTGTTTGAATTCCCATCCTTCTGGGAGGTGAATCAATAGAATTAGACTGACACAAGAGGAAGATTGTGTTGGAGGTTTTTCCAAAATATTAAGGACTTGTAGTTGTGTTTCCTCCTAAGAACTCTTCTCCAGGGGCTCCAGACTCTCTGAATTCCTCTTCCCTTTCTTGGAGTAAGTTGGAGGCTGGCTGGGGTCAGGGTTGGTGAAGGCAGTGTCTGTGACCCAGAGCTTGGGAGGATACTAAATGTCCAATGAGAAACATCTTCAATATGTGTTGCCCTACCACATACATGCCCAGTAGGTCGCATAATTAAGGAAAATTAGGGAAGTGTAAATATAATTAGTGAGAGAGACACAGAGCAATCTGAAGAAATAGAACAGTTTGTCTGCTGATGGCTTTTAGGTACCATCACTTCGTGGTCCACAGGAGCAATAACTCAAGATAGTCATTTGGTTATTTCTTTTGGAATGAAAGCGGGCAAGGCCACTCTGAAGGCCTTTCTCTTAACCCAGCTGTCTTCCTCTTCTCAGTAGTTGATGTGGATTGGTTAGAAGCCTGGTTTGTTTTCAGCAAGTAAGTTGCTATTTGTGGCCTTGAGTTTGTGTTTCCTTGTATAAGAGATTCTGGGTATCTTTGGAACTGAACAATTCATTCTCTAGAGAAAAATGTTAGTCTTATGTTAATAGCTTAATGGTAAAGATACAACTAATAAAAGATAAATCCAGGATTAGAATTCAGATTCTCAAAACCATTTTAATAAAAATAAATAAGTAATAAAATAAGATGAAGTAGAGTAAAAAGTAAGTAAATGTAATTGGAAAGCCCAAAGAAGTAGAACATACAATTGAAAATTCCAAAGAAATAAAAATTTGAAACAGTATGGCCAAGTAAGGTCCCAGGAGAGGGATAAGTTTTAGTAGCAGGTGGGTGAGCTGACCACCCCAAGCTGGAGTTTCTAGGCAGCAGTTTAGGTAGAGGCAGGACCTCTGCCAGTATGGTCAGTGGTTGCCACCAGAGCCTTACAGATTGTGAGCTCCCAGGCCCGAGAGGTAGAGGCCTTCTTCAAAGAGGTGAGGTGTGCTGGGAGAGCCACTTTCAGCTTATATTTGTCCAAGATCAAAACCCAGAGCAAACAAGCAGACGTCTTTCTATCCCACTCATATGATCTCAGATACATGTAATGCACTGTTTATCTGTTGTTTAATCCAGGGGCCTTCATTCTTTCACATCATTAAGATCAACAGGGAATAATATGCATGCAGCACTTAGAAGTACTTTTTATGAAATAGACCATGTGTTTCCTGGAATGAGTAGTCAAAAGCCCTCCCCCATCCGTAACCTCCCCTGCATGATATCTCAAGAAAGGAGATGTTCACAAGGCTGGCTGCACATTAGAGTCGCTCAGGGGTTCACAGCAGCTACAGAGGCTGGTGGACAGACCATAGGACAAATAAATTACAAATGCAGGGAGTAGGTCCCAGGCATCTAGAAATTTTGTAAGCTCCCCAAATGATTCTAATAAGCAGCAAGGTTTTGAATTACCTAGATAGGGCTTAGTTAGCAATCTGTGGAGCTTCGGCTCTATTGGAATGCTGGAGAATGTGCAGTGAGAAAGTGGGGATTCTGGGGCCACTGTGCTGTCCTTGAGAATTCTCAGTGTTTACGTGCACTCCCATGAATAGGGGTCTGCAGGAGTCGAGGAGATGGGGTGTGGTGAGTGAGGCCTCCTCACTAACCACCTGGAGCTCCCTTTCATTGCCTTATAGTGGGCTTGGAGAGCTTCACCAGAGCCTCCTGCATCATCAGGCTCATCTCTTCCTATGCAAGCTTTCTGCTCTCTGCAGCTACAACTGCACCGGATGCACAGAGGGATGGAAGGAAGCCCTTCAAGGCACAAACTAAGAAACTGACTCACTTCCTTTCCTCTTGGTTTTTGTTTTGTTCTCTTTTGTTTTGTTCTGAGACAAGGTCTCACTGTGTAGTTCAGGCTGGCCTTGAATTCACAGTGATCCTCCTGCCTCAGTCTCCCGAGTGCCGGGATCACCGGGATGCCTCACTATGCCCGGCTAATTTCTTGCCCTCCTGGAGAGGTGGATTTACTCCCTTCTCATTCCGATAGCCCATTTATATTTATCATTATTAGACATTTCCAAAACAAAAGTGAGAAATATTATGTTCCCTTTTTATAGATTTGGAATCAAATATAAAACTGGTTAGCTTTACAAAGGGAATAAGAGCCTGTATTCTTAGCCAGCTATAGAAAGGCTGTGAAGAGGAGATGTTATATTTAAATTTAAACAAAAAGTCTATAACAAATAATAGTTTATTTAACTGACCATCCTCTCTTTGTCAGGGATCATCAGTACCTTGATTGTTTCCTAGGTTCCACAAAATACAATAATTTGTGCTTTTCTTTATTCATTACTTGTCCTTAAGGAAATATTCTTTCTAGCCTTTTAATGACTCTTAAGGGTGCCAGAAAGTTATGAGGCTATCATTTTCCAAAATGCGTTCCAATAGATGTTGGGGGGCGGTGAACATTTCTGTAGTCGAATGCATTTGGAAAACATTGAATTAAGCAAATTTGAGTAGGTTTCTTTGCTATAGCTTCTCAAATCTTTAATATGCCATATGTATTCCAAATCTCCATGACTGGCATTGAGTATGCAGAGCTTCCCAAACTTAATTTTCTGCAAAATTTCTTTTTTATGGACCAGTTTTGGGACAAAGAGGCTATGTATCAATAGGATGTACTTTAAGAAAATCAAAATTAGACTAAAAGACACAACATGGGTGAATTATTTTAATTTATTGACCATTAATGAGCTTGAGTGAGTTGACAGACTTCAACTGTAACATATTTAAGTTTTGTATATTAAAGAATATGTTAATTTCAAAATACAGTAGAAGTTGAGGAACACTGCCAATAAAGAAGTATCAGATTAGATACTAAGGAATGAAAGATGCATTGGTCATGCTAATGCAAAACCACTTTGAGTTTTACTGGGAGTATTATAAAGCTATATTATTGCTATAAATTTGCAAAAAGATTTAAGAAAAGAAACCCAATAAATTTCTTGATCTGGACCTCAAACTTCCATAAAGGGACTTGAGGAATAATGTCATCAATAACTGAAGTAAATGGCTGAGGATTTAGCTCAGTGGTTGCATCACCTGCCATGCAAGTGCAAGGTCCTGAGTTCGATCCCCACTACCAAAAAATAATAATAATAATAGCTGAAGTAAAAATTTCTGTATTAAGAGAATAGTCACTGGACAAGGCCCTAGGTTCAATCTCCTGCACTTGGGGAAAGAAGAAGAGGAAGAAGGAGAAGGAGAAGGAGGAGGAGGAGAAGAAGAAGAAGGAGAAGAAGAAGAAGAAGAAGAAGAAGAAGAAGAAGAAGAAGAAGAAGAAGAAGAAGAAGAAGAAGAAGAAGAAGAGGAGGAGGAGGAAGAGGAGGAGGGGGGGAGGGGGGAGGGGGGAGGGGGAGGGGAAAAAGAATAATCAGGCTGTCATCCAAATCCAGTCCTTAAATGTTGCAAAAAGTAAAATGTATTAGTCAAGGTCAGGGTTTTCTAGAGAAACAGAAACAAGTGTGTGTGGGGTTGGGGGCAGTAGGGGGTAGAGAGAAAAACAGACAGAAAAAGACACACCAAGAGATATTGTTGATTTAAAGAAATTGCCTAACACAGCTGTGGAGGGTGATGAGCCAAAAGCTACTGGATAGGAGAACCAGGGAAGAATTGATGCTGTAGCTCAGGTCCAAAGAGAATTAGCCTGATAAATTCCATTTTCTCCAGGGGAGCTGTGTTAGTTGGCTTCTCATTACTGTTAAAAATACCTGAACAAGACAATTTAAAGGAAGATAGATTTATTTTGACTTATGGTTTCAGAGGTTTCAGTCCGTGGTCAGTTGGCTCCATTGTGTTTAGGCCTGTGGCAAGGCAGAAACATCATGGCAGTAGGATATGGTGGAGAAAAGCTGCTTACCTTATGGTAGCCAGGAAGCAGAGAGAAAAAACAGCCATAGAGGAAGGGGCCAGGAATAAGAAATAGTTCTCAAGGTCATGCCTCTATGACTCACTCCCTTCAAATAGGTCCCAAGTTTTAAGTTTCTACCACCTCCTAATGCCATCAAATTATGATCTTGTCAGTGGATTAATTCACTTATGAAGTTAGAGACTTTATGGTCCAATCATAAACCATAACAGGAGGTCAGCCTGTTTTCTCTTCAGGCCTTAAACTGACTGATATAAGTCCACCCACATCACAGAGTAAACCGCTCTACTCAAAGTCTACTGATGTTACAGTTAATCTGCTTCACAAGAATAGCTAGACCACTGTTTGGCCTATTTATTGGTACTGTGGCCTAGACAAGTTGACATATAAAATTAACCACTACAACGACCTATAATGTAAACTGCACAAATTATATGTTTAAAAATCTTTGGGGTACCAATATGAAGTTACCTCCAAATTCATATTGGGACACTAAAACATCTTAAAAATGAATAATAAATCAGTCAGTGAAACTATTCTGTGACTCAGCCAACTACTCTATTAGAATCATGTGGACCAAGAGTTGACAAAGTGGGTCTTCTGACCAACTCTATCCCTGTTTTTGTATGGCCTGTCAGCTAACAATGGTTTTTCACATTTTTCCAATGGTTGGAAAAAAAAATCAATAGTAGAATATTTCATGACCCATGAAAATTATATGAAATTTAGGTTTCTATCAGAATGGAATTATAGGAACTGAGACAGCCATGCTCATGTATTTATGAATTGTCTATGGCTGTTTTGAATTATATTGGCAGAATTGAGTGGTTGCATTGCTCCATCATGGATGGACCACATTGCTTCCATGGTCTAAAATATTTACCATTTAGCCCTTGACAGAAAAAGTTTGCTGACCCCTGATTTAAATAAATAACTGGTATAATAATTTTTTTGTGTTATATGGAGACTGAACCCAGGGCCTCACACATGTGAGGTATTATACCTCTGAAGCATGTACCTATTTTTATTTTTTGTTTTGAAATAGACTCTTGCTAAGTTGCCCAGGCTGGCCTCAAACTTGCAACCCTTCTCCCTGAGCCTCCAAAGTAGCTGTGATTATAGTCATGCACTGCTGTGTCTGGCTAGAATAAATTTTTTTTTTTGAATTTTTTTTTTTGGTACCAGGGATCGAACTCGGGTCCTTGCACTTGCGCAGCAGGCAGTGAAACCACTGAGCTAAATCTCCGGCCCTAGAGTAAAATTTTAATAAATTACCAGGTTGAATTGGAGTCCTGTTATAGACAGAAGAAGATGTTTGTGTAAGATGAGAGTAGTTATAATAGGTTATCTGAAAAAGCAAAGTATGTAACTTGTTTACATAGCTCATAAGTGATAAAGTTGGAAGCATAGATCTTTTAAAAAGAATTTGTTGAATGAATGACTGAATTAACAAGTACAAGAAATCTGCTTAATTAAGTAAAGACTAGGTTGTTTTTGGCCTAGATATTTTCTTCCAGCCTAGCTGCATGGTGTTAATCAGGATGATTCTGGCCTGCGTTTCCTTCATTCTTTTTGGCCACCTAAGACACCAGCATCCTCCTAAGTCAAACAAAATGCTCTCTCAGGCTGTGACTATTGTTTGCAGTGACAATTATCATTGTAAGACATTATTATAGAATGTTGCATATATTCTTAGCCAAAAGTCTATGAGACTTCTAGCCATCATAGGATGCGTCCATTATAATGAGACAATTGTTTCTATAGTTGCAACACAAATGTTGGATTTCTTGGGTCTCTTAAAAGTACCAAGTAATGTGTATTTACTCCTTAAAAGGAATTAATATTTGCTTTAAGCAAGTTGTGATTCAATACAATTTGGGGTTCTAAAGTTTGGAATCCATTTCTAAAATGCTTTTGCAGGCAGACATCCCAGAAAAAATAATTTCATTATTATATCACTGGTAGCTGAAAATGATAAGACACACTAAATATTCAATTATATAAGAACATTTTCCCAATTCCAGTCTCCTTACTGGTGTCCTGTGGCAACAATACCTATTTGATCTAGCCATTCTGGAGGGAAGTGAGTCACACGTAGACTGCCTCACAGAACAGGCAACTAACAAACACACATGTACCCATCCCACAAGAAAGAGAGGGAGAGAGAAAGAGAAGGAAGAAAGGAAGGAATTCAATCCTAACCAAAATCCCAGCAAGTTATTTTCTGGATAGTGACAAACTGATTCTAAAGTTTGTATATAAAGGCAAAAGACCAAAAATAGCCAAATGAATATTAAAGTTGAAGGACAAAGTTTAAGAACTGACACTAATCAACTTTCAAGATTTACTTTAAAGCCACGGTAAATAAGCCAATATAGTATTTGAAAGAACAGATAAATAAAACAGAATAGAGAGTCCAGAAATAGACCCACAAACACAGTCAACTGATTCATGACAAAGGAGCAGAAGCAATACCAAAGAACAAAGATAGCCTTTTAAATAAATTGTTCTAGAAAAACTGGACATCCACATGCGAAAAAAAAGAAAAAAGAAAAAGGAAAGAAAGAAAGAAAGAAAGAAAGAAAAAGAAAGAGAAAGAAAGAAAGGAAAGAAACCTGACACAGACCTTCATAGACCTTCTACCCTTTGTTAAAATTAACTCAAAATGGATCATTTTACATTTTAATGTAAAATACAAAGTTATTAACTTCTAGGAGATAACAAGAGAAAATCTAGGTAACTTTGGATAAGACAGTGGCTTTCGGGTGTGACACCAAAGGCACAATCCATGAAAGAAAAAACTGATAATATGACTTTATTAAAATGAAAATTTTCTGCTCTGTGAGAAAATGATAAGTCACAGACCAGAAGAAAGTATTTATAGAAGATTTACTTGATAAAGGTTGTCATACAAAATATGCAAATAACTCCTAAAATTCAACAATAAGAAAACGACTAGATTAAAAAATAGGCCATCGACCTTAACAGACACCTCACCAAAGAAAAATGTAGAGATGGTAAATAACATATGAAAAGACATTCTATGTCATATATCATCAGGAAATGCAAATTAGAATAATGAGATATGTTATGGCTTGTGTCTAGTTGTGACCCCAAAGCCTCATTCGGTCATAGGTGGGAGGTTTTCAGAGGTGGCTGGATCTAGAATGTGTGATGTGGGGATCAAGGGCATGTGATTACTAAATTAGTCCACTGATTGGTTTGGCATAGTTCTGAGTGTGGATAATGGGAAGGCCCTCCATGGGTGTGAGTGCTACCTGCCCTAAGGGCGGATAGCCTGGCTGGAATATAAGGGACACAAAGAGGGCTGCTGTTGTTGCTTGCTGCTTGCTTCCTCACTACTTTGCTGCCTTGCTGCCTTGATGCCTTCTGTCTCCCATAAACTGTTTCTCATCTTTGATGCCCCTCTGCTATGCCACCCTGCCTTGGGGCCAGCCTACTATGAACTGAAACCTCTACAAACAGAGCTAAATAAACCTTTCCTCCTTTAACTTTGGGTGTCCAATATTTTGTCTCAGCAATGAGAAAAATAACTAAGCCAAGATACCATTATTACCATCATAATGGCCAAAATCCAAAATGCTGATGATAGCAAATTATGGAGAGGAAATGAATAAGAACTTTGAATCACTGTTGGTGAGAATACAAAAATGGTGCAGCCACTTGGAAAGACAGTTTGGCAAGTTTTTATAAAATTGAACTAGCAATCACTCTGCTTGAGTGATAAATTGAAAACTTTGGTCCACACAAAAATCTGCCTACAAGGTATTTTAGTCATATTTCTCATCACTGAGACACAATACCAAACTCCCACAACTTAAAGGTGGAGAGGTATATTTCAGGGGATTTTGTCCATAGTTGGCTAGCTCAAAGTCAGGAACATCATGGCCAAAAGATCTGGCAGAACAAAGCTGCTTAGTGTACAGAGGCTGGGAAGCAGAGCAGGTAAAACGTGCCAGAGAGGAAGGGACCAGGGGCCATATGTAGTACTCAAGGTCATGTCTCTATGACTCACCCAGAAACACTTAAAACTGTTCTAACTAATCTGCTGGGCATTTCTTAATCCAATCAAATTGAGCGGGAGCAGTTATGGACTCAGAGAAATGCCCTGAAGGGGGTGATTGTGAGTATGATTTGCACGACGGAGAAGAAAGCTACACGTCTTCTGGGTTTGTAACCCTCCCTTGAATCCCTTGCTCAGCACCAGTGAGCTGGAGACCAAGAAGGCATCCTGCAGACAGCACGGTTAGTGATGATTCTTTGTGTCTTAACTCTTGAGTTAAGAACCTTGTCTATGTTAGTTTTCAAATAAGTATGCATTTTATACACATGGTAAAAAAATTAACACACCCATTCATGCTGAAAGCATATTTTTTAAAATGTCAACAGATTTATTCCCTGTTAAGTAACTTATGTATCACCAACCTTGTCCTGCAGTCAGAGTTCATGATGACCACAGAATCACAATGACCACTGGGGACATTCTTAAGGAATCGATATTTTATATTATGTCCAATTTTTTTCTTTTTAAATTGTCAGACTAGCTCTCCTTGATGGACTCTTGGATAACTTCATTTGCTTGGTTTACCTAGAAAAGAACATCTTTCTTGGCCAGGCAAATAGAGTCCATGATGGTGTCCAATAAATCTTCAACGCATTTTTATTCTGACTATGATTAAGAGTGAGAACTAATAATGGCCTGTCTGACCACTTGAATGTGAGGCCAGACTGTTAAATGTGATTCCTAAGAACTCCTTATGGGCAACAGTTTTAAATATGGAGCGATCAGAAAGGAAAGAAACCCCAGAGACATATAACAAACTGTTCAGCTCAGGAAACAATAACCATCCAAAAAAAGAGCAGAAAGCCAAGCAAAAAGCTGAGAGCTACAGGAGAGATGAGTAGAAAGAGTTGATAAATAAGGCAATCTTCATCCACATTTTCCAAATGAAGAAATATGTGGTCAGGAAGTGGTTTGAGCTATTCAAAGAATCCAAGTCTATGAGAAATCAGAGTGGAGAAATAGGGAATATTCTTTTAAGATAAACTAGACAATGAAGAGAGATGGAAATTCAGCAAAAATTAATAACAGAATAATAGCATTTTGGCACATTAAATCAATGGTTGAGGAATTCTAATCCCTCTCCTCTGCGATAACTTGGAATCCTCTTTCATGAGTGTGGATATAAATACTACATTATCTAACAGGATGTCTAAAGGATGGAGAGAAAGATGAGAAAAGAAAATACTGCAAAGCCCTTCCCTATGGCACAGAGACAAGCTTTATCACCTTCCTGTGTGAAAGTGGAGGGTAAAGAGAAGGGTTCAGACACTGATTTACATCCTCCCCACAGCAGTATGCATGGGATATGAGCAGCCTAGGCAGAGGTGAGAAAGAAGAGAAATTTCACAATGACCAGCTTTTAGCTCTCACTTGGTCTCCCAGTGGATGTTCCAGAGACCACCTAAGGAGAAATCTCCAGGACAACATCTTTCATCTACAGGTAGCACTCCAGCTCTCCCCACAGGGCTATAGACCATCTTTAGTTTTCTCTTATTCCTTTTCTCCAGAAGGTAAACTAATGCAAGATTTAGCTTGTGGTTAAGAGGTTGTGAATACCATAGTGATGGATGGAGAATGAATGGAATCCAATAGATTTCTCTCTGTCTCAAGACTTCTCTCATAAAGTTAGCAAGACACTTCTACAATATCACAACTACAACCACACAGCATTGGATACTCCAAAAGGGAAACCATGGAAATGTATAGCACGGAAGTGAAGAGTTCAGCCCAAATATCCAAAAGTGAGAAAGACTTCCTTGCTGCCCTGAACCCCTTTGAGGAGCCAGTAACTATCAATACCGTTTGAAACACTAGCAGCTTCCAAACAAGAGATCCTAGCAATAGTCTACTCAGTAAATTCAAGACCAGTGAGAAGACACTGAGACAGCACTTGCTCCAAGATGCTGGGCTATTTCGTAACATTCATAGGAACTTGTAGAATACATGGCTATGACAAATGACATTTCAGGGCTTTAAGTATTAAGTGCACAGAGGGATAAACTAAAGGTCTGTGGGTTATCAGAGAGGGAGACAACCAGTGACAGACCCTTAGGTTTCTGTCCTTCAACTTCAGGCTAAGTGGGTGTCCCAGTGATCTTTAGCTTTGGCCTTGTCCCAAAGGCTTAAGTAGAGATGGGAGCCTGGTCTGCATTATGTAAACCAGGATTGTGTGGCCACTGCCAAACCAGTTACACAAAGTCTACAGTTGTAGGACACAGGAAGTCTTGACAATGGTAGTGGTTAACTGAAGGAGGGGAAGGCAGGCAAGTGAAGACATTCTCTTTTCTGATTCTTTAATGCATCACCTACCTTTTCTTTCTATGAATCTATTAGGGTTTTTAGGATCATAGAACCAATTTAGCAGTGGAAAAGACAATTGTAATTTAGTGAACACACAACTCTTTGACCAAGTTCTGTGGCAAATACGAGAGAAAAGAAAATAAAGGTCGTTGGGGAAACTTCATAGTTTAATTTGGAACATAAGACAAATTTGAAATATCAGATGAACATACAAAATAACTTGATACTTGTGGCAGGAGGGTGACATATGACATAATGTTAGAGGCTGAAGAAGTAAGACAGGTTAAGGGAGTGAGTAATATACACAGAGAATAGGGCTTGGCTAAATATGTGAGGTTGGATCATATTTGGGATCTGGCTGCCTGACAAGGGCAGGGGCAGGGATTTTTAATGCACAGAACATAAAGCAACCCACTTAACAATAATGGATTGTTTGGTATTGAGGAAAAATTGGAAAAAAGAGGGCAGTATTATAGTTAGGAATACGATCTTGAAGTCAGATTTGAATCTCAGCTCTATTGACTTTCAGTGGTGTGACACTGAGCAAGACACTTAACCTTGGAGCCTCAATATTTTCATCTGTAAGATGGAGCTATATACTTCATCAGGTGGTGAGAAATAAGAGACAATCCATGTTAAGTACCTTTCCCAGTGCGTGAACTTATGAGATAAAAATAAATATAGATTTCATTTATTTTTTAGTCTCCACAAGGGTAGGTCCTGGGTCTGTCTTCTCTGTCTTGCCTCCCAACACAATCATAGTAAACTGTCAATATACATTTTTTTTTTCCATTACTGAACTCAAGACCTTGCGCTTGCCAGGCAGGTGAGGCACCACTGAGCTAAATCCCCAGCCCTTCAATATACATTTTTAAATAAATGAATGAGTAAATGAGCAGAAGACAAGAAAGCAAAGAAACTCAAGAGAACACACTCATAATAATGTCATCACCATGAGTACCAAGTTTCTTTAACCCAATTGCCACATTTGTTTAGATAGAATTTCTTTGAGAGTATTTCCTCCTTGGGTCATGGGAAAAGCAAACAAACAAAACACAAAGAAACTGATATCACACAGATGGCATTACAATTAAAAAGAGGATTATTTAAAGGAATTATGTATGGTAACATTATCACTTTAAAATAAATCCAATTATCCATTTGTAAATGTTCAGTAAATGTTCAATGAGTGTTCAGATTTCTCTATAAAAAATAACAAACATCTCTGTTCACTATATAAAACCCTAGCTAATTTGCTCAGGTACACAAGAGGGAGAACTACGACATGATTTTAAGAACAATATTTTTTTACTTATAAATGATGCTTCATACAATTACAGTTAGTTACAATAGCTTAATAAAAAACAATGGAGTTCAGCACTTTAGTTTATTGTGCATAAGTTAACTGGAATTTCATGACTTAAATCTGACTTGGAGCATGCACCTGAAATTTTTTTTCTAAAGCTAGGGATCAAACCCAAGGCCTTGCATATGCTAGGCAATTACTCTACTCCTGAGCTACAACCTCAACCCACACCTGGAATATTTTATGTAGTCTTTGACAGAGATAAGTGAATTTGGCCAGCCAGCCAAAAAATCAATATGTTGTTGTTGTGTGGGGTGGTGGGTTAAGCACCCACTCTACCACTGAACTACATACCCCTATACACACAAATATTAATAATAGTTAATAATATTCTCCTTATGTCTATTGAGCCTTTCCTAGTTGCTAGCACTTGTAAGAACTTTAGTTGTGTCTACTAATTTAAGCCTCACAACTCTATAAAGTAGGCATTTTAATCACCCACATGGTGCATATGAGAAATAAAGGCACAGAGCATTCAAGTACTTGCCTACGATCACTCAGCTAGTTCAGCTCAACAGAGCGTGACTCAAGGCCAGGCATTCTGACTGCTAAGTTTACTCCTAAGACCACTTCCAGCACTGTCCCCACTATTACCCACAGATCTTGTTCATCTATAGTTGAGCACCTTTACAAAGAGAGTCTCTTCTAAAAGGCAGTTCTTGTTTGCATTGTTCAGACAATTGCTAAGTTCACATCTTCTTCTTTTTTTTGTTTTGGACGGGGGATCAAACTTGGGACCTTGTGCTTGTGAGTCAGGGGGCGGCACCACTGAGCTAAATCCCCAGCCCAGTTCACATCTTTATTTGGCCTGGATAGACATAGCTAAAGTCTATTAAAGTCAAGTGTCTTTTTAAAATGTCCCAGGTCCAGTGTGAAGAGGATTGAAATCACTTTTAAATTTAAAATTCCTGCTATTTCACCTGATCTCATTATGAATTACAGAATTATGCATAGTAACATTTTGAACTATGATGATGTAAGCTTACTTTTCAACTAGTGCTGTTCCATGGGTCCAAAAATCTTTCAATCGATCCAAACTGAAATTGGAATCAGAAAATTTTTTGGCTAATTTCTAGCAGGTTTTCCAGACAAGTATTGTTCACTGACACTGTGGAATCCTAAATAGGCTTCTCCCCCAGGATCCTCATAAGAATCTGGAAATGTCAATCAGCCCTTAAACACAGTCCAAGATTTTGTATTTTCTGTTTTTATAAGCTGTCAGTTTTGATTTTTATTGAGAAACAAGAAGATGAGTTGTTTATGGAAACAAACAAGGTTAGTAACAATTCTTTCCAAGTGCTGGATCTTTCCATTCACTTAAACTAAAGTTCCTCTGGTATGTTCAGAAGAGACAAGAAGGCAGACCTGTGGAGCATGTGTCAGGAAGGATCTGCAGAGCCTCCCCAGGGTCATTTCCCCATGATTAGTTTATATGTGTTTAGTTTTATTTTTAAATCTTTGCAAACACAAATTGGATACAAATTCTAATTTCTTTGTGGCAGAATTGGAAGATAGTAAGGTAATGAATAAATTAGGAATTGAAATTCCATGACAACATCTTCTCTCTAAGTAAACAAACCTTGCATGGTGCAGCATGACTGTTGCATTCACATGTACTGAGTCTGAATCCTCCCTTCCTGAGAAGTTCCAGTGTGGTGGTGGCAGAGAGGCACTGGGCACTTTCACAGTGCGTCCTGTCCGTGTGAACATCATACAGAGTCTGGTCTTGACACTTGGGATGGGGGTGCGACAATTCCTCCTTCCAGCGAGGCTCCCACTTGCTCTGCATCTGGTCTCTGAAGGGCCCTGGTCAGACTCTTCTCTGTAGCCCCTCCCCCCCACTGCCTTTCTCTTAGCTGATCTACAGCTGTCACAGAGGAAGAATATTTTTTCTCTCTTGCTCTTCAGCAATAAATAAAGAGTGCCTTCAAGTAGAAATCATTTTTATACCACTTTCCAATAAATGTTATAGAAATTCTCTCTTTATATTCATCACAAATGTTCATATCCGATAAATCCATTTGTGGGCTAGTGGTTGTAGAAATCAACCCTAATTATCCGTCATAATTCTCTGGTGTTTTGTCCACTTTATTTAGTGACTTAGTGATATGAATACATATGCAATCCTTCTCTACTCGGTCTTAAAAAAACCAGTCTTTATTTGGGCAATGGGTATAACTTCTTAAATTTGTTGAGTGTCTAGTGACCTTCTTTACTCCCTTATTTTCCTTATGTACATTTCCTGATAGGCCTCCAATGAGAATGGAAAGAATCACTGTATTGAGTTTGATCATGTTTTGTTGCTTTGTGTGAAAACCTTCTTGGGCAAATTTCTTGACATGTAAGTCAAATCTTATTATCAGAAAGTCCTCAGTCTTGCCAATGCCTTTTTTGTGTGGACCCTTGCCCTCACTCATAAATGAACTCTTATATAGCTCACAGAATATTTTAGCTGATGGACCCACAGACCCTGTTCAGTTCAGTCTTCTTATTCTTTAGATGAGGAAACTGAGGCTCAGGTAATTTTAATGGGTAGCCCCAGACTCAGATTGCATTGAGGATTTGAAAATTTTGTACCGAGAGGTTAAGGCAGGTCAAGCTTATCCAAGTTCCACTGAAAAGGATCTAATTATGAATACCAGCTTTTTTTCCTAACATTTATTTCAAACACATGTCCTGTAGTCAGGTTCAGCACTTAACTGGCACTTGCCCACATTCCTGCTGAGGCATATAAACTGTCAGGAAATTAAACTTTTGCTTCATCCTTTGTTTGATAGAAATGGAATTTCTGAGTAAGGTGGTATTGACGTTCCTCAAATCTGGCTAGTCATTGTTCATTTTTATGAAGTGTTAAGCTGGCTGTGGTGTTGTACCCTAAAAATAAAACGCTTATGATGTTGCCTGTCTCACTAAGTTGTCTGTTCTTGTGAGCAGTGGAGGTGTTGCCTGGCTTCAGAATAAGTGCAGATAGATTTAGGAAATATACCTGTCAAGCCAATAATAGCTGTTGGGTTTTTCCCCAAAATGGCAATGTATGTATTTTTTACTATAAGTATCAGAAGTTCTGAAGATTAAAGATCTTGCTATTTTTACTACAGGCTGAATGATTGTTAAGGCTAGATCTTAAACTGTGTTTCAATGATGTCTACTATTGTAATTTCAATTTAACCAAACTGAATCCCAATTTCCTCTAAAAAATATTTTGAAACTAAGGGTAATCTCCCCCCTTGGAAAATATAGAAATGCTGGAAATAGTTTTGACAATCACAGTAGGGGAGTGTGTGCTTACTATCATTTAGTGGATAGAGGCCAGGGATTCTGCTAAACATAATACACAGGACAGCCTCCACAACAAAGAATCATTTGGCTCAAAGTACAATAGTGCCAAGGTTGAGAAACCCTGGTATAAAAAGAGACAATGCCAGCCTGCATACCAAAGAATAGTGTGGTATGATTAACATTTTTAGAATTCTTAAAGTGAGCTGAGGATTATGACCCCAAATACCATTCCTCAGTGAGAATCAGAATATGACAAAGGATGTATATTTAATAGGTTTTACTGGATGACAGAAAAGACAAATAGACAATGGTGTAAGGGGGGTAGTCTGAGTACTCTAATATTTTGTCACATATATACTTTACAGAAGTACATAATACTCTGAAAATGGACACATACCCACACATATAACTCCATCAAGATTCAGAACTAATGAAGGGCTATTTATACTTTAAGCTGCAATATAAGAACAAAGACATCCTCATATGGGCAATTGCTTATCCAGCCCCATATAATGTTCTCATCAATAACATTTTTTCAGTTAGTTTTTGTTGCATAACAAATCACCCCAGAACTCCAAAGCTTTCATCAGTAGACAGGTACTTTCCTGTTCTTGGGGTGACTGAATGGCAGCTGTAGGTTGGATCCAGCAGGTGGTCCTGTTGTAGGCAGCAGGGCTTGTTTGGCTCAGCTCTTCCTTGGAGTTACTTGGATTGGTTCCATGTGTGTTTTTTCACCCAGGCTGAAAGAGCAGCTGTTCCTGAAGGTTCTTATGGCAGATGTGCAAGTCAGGGAACAGGTACACTGGCACACTGTCATTTCTGCCCACATCATCAGTCAAAGCAAGTCACATGGCCAAGCCTGACATCAATGCAATGGAGAAATATTATCTGCAAAGTCATATGACAAAGTGTGGAAATAGGGAGGAGAAGAATTTGGAACAACTGTGCAATCTGCAGTAGCATGATGGTCGTTCCTTGTGACATCATCTCAACTCTGAAACCTTGGAGATACCCATTATAGTTAGATCATCCATAAACATCAATTTTTAAAAAGTTTATCATATTTTCTTTCATTACAAAATTAAAAAAAAACCTTAGGATATATACAAAGTACAAAAGATTAAAGAAAAATTATCTATAATATTACAATCTATGGATAATTACTATTAATGCTTAGGTGCATTTCCTTTTGCTATTAAATTGGTTTTGGATTATAGAAGAAATTTTTGCTTATGTTAAGAGTTTGGAAAATAGTGAAAAGCACAAAACTTGTTTGAAATTCCACTACCCAACCATTATCTGTTGACATTTTTTTCTATATACAGGTTTTGTTTTACTTAACTGTAATCATGCTGTATACAAATTTCTCATCCTGATTTTCCTCACCAAAATACATATTAAACATTTCCCAAGTCAAAAGGTGTATTTTACAAACAAAATGTTAATAGCAGTCAAAAATTCCAATAGATAGCAGTCCTTTCCTCAATTGATTATTTAAACTATTTTATCTTCATCTCTTAAACTTGTACTGTTTATAAAGCACATCTGTAAAACAACTGAAAATTGATTAAAGACAATGGGACTATATCCCAGATGTTGATTCAATTCTGATTGACACAACTTTAACTAGCAAAAGTAGTGGTTAAAACAACTATCTAGTAAGGCTAACTAGGACAGGACACGGAATTCAAGGCCAAGAAAAGTCACAATAATTCTGTAAGCGTTCGTACCTGACCTATTTACTATTCTGGGACTAAAAGTAATGCTTTTCAGTGATACTTTCCAGTGATTTTCTTCTAAGTACTGATAGGATAATAAATATTCCATTTGGTGATTACATAGCCAGACAAAGAGGTATATTAATGTTTTAAATCAAGAAACCTGACATTTTACAATGGTAACTGCTTTCTATTATCAGTACTTTTGGGGCTGCATATAGTTCTAAAGAGCCCTCTAGCTGACCACTTCAGATGTGGCAATGCTTACATATTGATGAGGCCTAAACTATAAGCAGATGCAAATGGTTTAAGGATTAAGTTCTGAATGTTTACCACAACTTGCTTTTCCTATGTTATAAACCAACCGTGAATATATATTGAAAAGGAAATGTGCAAACCAGGGGTATTAATTTCCTAGGACTGCCTTAACAAAGTACCACACACTTGGCAGCTTAAAACAATGGAAATTTAGGGTTTCACAGTAGCAGGGGAAAGAAGCCTGAAACCAAAGTGATGGCAGGACCATGCTTCCTAGGAATCCAGTAGGGGAGAATCCTTCCTTGGCTCTTCTAGTTTCTGGCAACCCTTGACATTCCTTGGCTTCTAGATGCATTACTACAATCTACCTCTGTCATCACATGGTCATCTCTCTGTGTCTTTTCTCCTTTTCTATAAGGACACCAGTCATTGGTTAAAGGCCTGCTCTTCTCTAATAAAACTTGATTTAAACTGGTTACCTCTGCAATGACCCCATTATCAAATAGGGTTCCATTCTGATGTACTTTGGGTTAAGACTTCAACATATCTTTTTGGAGGGTGCACTTCAACCCATAACATCAGGAAATGGAAAGTGAAATCCTTAGTAATTGCAGTACCTCATATGAGTATTTGTTCCTACTGCTTAGCTGGAAACAGTGAATAAGTAATAAAAACATGTTCCCACAATTGTGGAATGGCTTTAATTAACATAACAATGGAAAGTTTCCCTTTGATCATTTACCAACACATATTGTTTAAATTCCAAACTTCAAAAAGATCACGTCAGCATTCTGAGATCATGGCACCTACACGTGGTAGGCCCAACATCAGTACAGGTACCCTCCCAAGTAAATTACTGTTTTCTAGGCATTTCCCAATTTTCTCTGAATTTCAGCTTTAGTGACATGACCCAGTGTAATGGCATCGTGGGATAAAGGGAGACACAGCTATTTAGGACACATTTGCCTAACTCCTCATATGAGGCATGATTTAGCTATTTGAGTCCATTTCAGTTGCAAATGAGCCAAAAGAAAAGAAGATATTTTCCAGAATGTGGTTTGATGAGAAAAGTCTGCCCCAGCATATTTCAACTGCAGGCCATCTGGGGATGTCCTGAGTCACCAAAGTGTGCATTCTGGTTGTAGGTTTTCTTATATTTACTCTCATCATTCTTGATAATTATTGGCCACTAGGAGCTTTCAAAAAGCAATTATATAAACCCCAAAGCTCACTGATTGATTGCGTGTGATAAATCAATTACAAACATTAACTGTCACTGAATTGTGCATGCTTTATCCAATCATCTATGCTCATAGAACATCCTTGGTAATCTGAGAATTTGTAGTATGTATGATAAACTCACTGGGAAAGTGGCTTTATAAAATACTCATAGGGGCCAGAGATTTAGCTCAGTGGATCCCCCGCCTGCCTCACAAGCACAATGACCTGAGTTCGATCCCTGGTAACAAAAAAATAAATAAAATACTCATAGAACAAGCTCAACAAAGACATCTGCAAATGTAGATTCATAAGATAATTTTCCAATATTCTGGTTTCTCTTCAGATCATATAAATCTTTTGCCTTTTACAAAGATAATTTTCCCTTATGTTGATGAGGGAGCAGAATGTCAATTTGAGTTCATAGTGTAACTCTCAGTAGAAGTTAAAACACTGTCTGAATGTTATTCGATTGATTGTCCAACTCTTGAGGTAGGTACAGGTCTTAGTCACTTTCTTCATTGCTAAGACCAATAAATACTTGATACCCATAACTCAAAGGAGAAGTTTATTTTGGCTCATAGTTTCAGAAGTTTCAGTCAGTGGTTAGCAAACTCAAACACAGAAACAGCATATTGGAAGGGCCTGCCTCAGAGGAAGGCTGCTCATGTCATGGCAGCCAGGGAGCAGAGGGAAGGGAGGAGCCGAGAAAAGACATACACCCTTCTAGTTCACAGCCCCAGTGACCCACTTCTTCCTACCAGGCCCCCCCTTATAAAAGCAAATTCACCGTAGAGTCCCCAGTGATCCAGGTACCCTCCAAAACCCCACCTATGATTATATGAACCTTTGGGGGGACATTTGAGATCTAAACCATAAGAGTACATCATTTTCTCAGAAGAAAATCTGACACCAAGAGATATGTAAGTGACCTTCTTATGATCCTGAAGTGTGGTATAAAATTAGGATGCTTGTTCATGGCTTCTGTAGTCACTGAGTGCACATTCACAGAAACGTATGTACAGTTTGCTAAGCACATATTATATGCTGAGTAGCCTGCCCTGTGGGATTTCCATGTGTTATCTAAATTCACAGCAATCTTATGTGTTGGGGATTGTACTCACCTTCATCTAAAAGATAAGGAAACTGGAAGATTAAGCTGTTTGTACATGGCCCAAAGTTATTAAGGGACACAGTACAGTCATAAATCAAAACGTGGGGTCTTCCTAGTTCTGGTTTATTTTCATTTCTCTAAATAGTATTCTTAAAATGTCTCTCCTGACTTTTCTGAAATCATTCTGTAGCTGTTTCTAGCCAATGCTCATTCCAGAATTTATCACAGATTCAAGGGTAAGCTTGCTTAATATGTGCAGTAAAGTGAAGGAACGAGGATGCTACCAGCAGTAAGCAGAACCGCCAGCATTGTCCTTGTCCTCATTCCAGATCACTCATGATGTCAGTGCTGAAGGTGAGGTACAGACTGAACTGGCAATCCTGAAGGACAGGATGTGACATCTGCAAGATGGGCCATTGTCCCTTAGCCTGTCTTCAGAGGCCAAGAATCTTCTAAATTGGACACACGTTAGAGGTAGCAGGGGTGCCAAGCACCTTCCACATGAGCTGCTGTTCTTCCCATGGAGAGCAACCTCTGCATGCGTTCTGTAAGAGAATGAGGATTATGTGAGATTACAAATAAGCCCCACCCCCAAGCATATTCCAGGAAAACATGTTGGGAGCCTAGAGAAAGATGAGTAAGTAGAAGCAACCTTGGCCAGCTGTGACTACTGCCAAAACATGCACTTTGAGGTCAGACCACTGCGATTTAACTCACAACAGTGGCCTGCTGTGAGGACCATGGTTCCTTTCAGATTTGTTTCTGAAATATATCATGTGCATATGGAAACACTCTCTCTAAAAGCAAAATCAAACAAAAGAACCAAATGGCTCTCGTGACTGAATTATACAGAGTGGTTAGAATACTGTTTAGATGGCATTCCTTGGTGAGGAATCGGGGAGATGGGGAGGAATGGCTCACTAATGCCATCACCTCTGAAATGCTTTTCAAGGCTTTCAACTAACGTTCCGTGGTGGGGAGAGGATGACATTCAGTCTTGGACTCATTGACCCTGGAGAATGAGGCAAGGTGCTGTTTCTCTCTGATCTTCAAAAAAGGTCTGTTTTTTTTTGATCCTTGCAATTGAGGCTCTGCCCCAGGCATGGTAGCACTTGTAATTCCAGCTACTCTGCAGGCTTAAGCAAGAGGATAGCAACATTTTTTTTTCCTCAAAAAAATAAAATAAAAGGGTGGGGAACTATCTCAGCTTTAGAATGCTTGCCTAGCATTAGTGAGGAGGTCCTGAGTTTGATCCCTAGCACTGAAAAAAAAAATGTGGTGGCCTCCCCAAGAAAAGCAGTGGCCTGCAAGGAGACCATTCAGTGCAGAGTACACAGATGCGTCCCTTCCCAGTGTCCTGCCCTGTGGACTCCCCTCCCCTCTGGCAGACCTCTCCCGGATTTCAGTAACTTCCCAGCGGGGACCAGGCCACCTCCAACAATCACAACACCTCATTAAGCCATCACTTCCAACGTCCTCTCCTGCTCAGCCTTCTAGTGGAACTGGAGACGATGGGTTTTTAATTCTATTTCCTTTCCCTCTTCCAGACTAAGAAGGTCTGGTAAGGCAGCTGGGCCACAGAGAGCTTCAGGGAGAACTGAAATCCAGAGGGTCTAGAAACCCACAAGGTATCTTCTAGCTACATGAAGGATAAATTAATGACTGAACTGTGAGCACGGACCTAGACTCACGGAGAGGAGGATGAACCCCAACTCTGTTCTGGCTGCACACTGGGCTGTGGCCTCTTATCTCTGCTGCCTCTTATCAGCCCTTTCCCACCCAGTGAGCCCACTCCCACAGCCCCTCTTGGGTAGGGGTCAGTTCTTTGCCTAGTGTACTACCTATTTGTTTTTTGATTGACAGAAAATAATCGTGCCTATTTAGGAGGTACAGTGTGATATTTTGGTATGTGTGTACATTGTACAATGATCAACTCAGGATATTTAGGGCATCCATCATCGGAAGCATTTATCATTTCTTTGTGATGAGAACATTCAAAATCCTCTCCTTAAGCTCTTTTGATTTATATGGTACAATGCTGTTAACTGTTACCTCCTATTGATATAGGGGAAACAAATGTAACTCCCAACCGGCTGAATGTCAGATACACTGAGTTTGTGTTTCCCAAAATCAAAGAATGAATTCTAAGGAACAATAGAAGTGAAGAGTAGAAGATATTTATTGGGCGAGATAGCCCCTGAGAGACAGGAGGGCACCTGAAAATGGGGTTGATGTGTACCCCACTTCACAGAAGAAGTTTTATAGAGCAAAATCAAGAGGTGGGTACAAAATCACGAGGTAGGGACAACATGGGACAAAACTATGATCAACCAATAAGATTACAAGTATAGCCACTTAGGTGATATTGATCCAATGGGGAAGTAGGTCACATAGCAAGTGTACATAGAAAGAACAAGGACCTTTGAAGAAAGAGATGTATCAGGAGGTCTTGGCCATCACTGGGGTGGCTGATGTCTATCTAGACTTTATTAGACCAGGTAATACCAGTTAGAGTATATTGCTTATCCCTTGGGGAGGCATGCAGGCCTAGTCATTCCATCTTCATCTTGAGGCCTGACCTTCAATGGATGCAACTCTAGCCACAGTTGTAATGTGTTCTCATCTTCTGCACTGACTCCCTTGAAGCCTAGCCCTGTCTGATATTTCTACCAGACTTAGCTGTCTACAATACTATTTTTATCTCTAAGATTCTGTTAAATCCTTTCTTAGGGTACCTGTACACCCTGTTGGCCTTCTGCTAGTTATGTTACTACTCAAGAAAGCCGTATATAGCTGGAAATCCTCAGAAGCTAGGCTAATAGAAATCATAAATAAAAAACAGAAGGCAGAGCCAGGCAGCCAATCTACGTTATAGCATTCAGTATACCTGAGGGGAAGTGGCATGGTAGAGGAGAGATCACTGTGTACTGGTCTTCAGCTTTCATATCCATAGTGGCTGTCTACAATGATGATGAGATGACAAGATTTTACAAATACTTCTATAACCAATGTGTGAAATGAACATAATCTGATCCTTTCCTTCAACCATGGTGGTATCATTTAATAAGAGATGTTCATGAAAAACTCCATAATGCATTAAATAATAATTTTTTTATTCAAAAATCATTCACTAGGAATGTATTATGCACAAGGTCTGAATGACATATTCAAAGAGTATAAGGCTCCTTGCTCTTAAATCTTACTTTGGACTTCAGGCTCTGGACAAATGGTCCTGAAATTGTTCTTGTAAATAATATAGCAACACGTCCTCTTACTGTTCCCAGGTACATCCCTCACCAGGGCATGTGGCTGAAGTTTATTCTGGGTGTGGTAATTCTTGCTGTCACCCACTTCCATTGAAATCCCTCTCAACTCTAGGAATTTGCAAGGTGGGTGCCTCGAATTGTGCACACAGCCTGTGGCCACAGAGCTGCCTGATCATGCAGGAGCTGCCCTTAGAATCCTGGTACTATGAATCACCCAAATTGGACAACGAATTGTGAATGGTAAGAAATCACTACAGGACATTGCACTGAACTTCTGATTCATTTCCTCCTTTCATAAGGAACCCCACAACTTGTTTGTAGGCAAAGCACAGGCTGCCCAGCTGGATGACTCAGGCCACTGCAGACTTCCAGGGGTTTGAGGGAGGCAGGACCTATCAGTGAAACAATAGTGGGAGATGCAAGTAAGATTTCTGTAGGACAGTGGCCTAGATGGTGACTCTGCTAAATAGCCTCTTCAGATAAGAGACTGGGCCAGCCGGATATAGAAGTGGCTATGCACTAGCATGGGCTCTCCTAGAGCATACAATTTGCCTCAGATTCCTGGCTCTGTCACTTACTGGCCATGTGGCTTTGGGTAAGTGATTGCCCTTCTATGCTTCTACTCTCTCAACTATAAAATAGAGATACTACTACTTACCTGGCAGGCTTAGTATGATGACTAACACCAACAAATCACTTGGAACAGTACTTGGGCTGAGTGAACAATTGATAAAAGATTGCCAGAATTGTTATTGATGCATGACAGATACAAACTCAATCTTGAGAATGACACCAGGAGGCCCATGCTCTTGCTGAGAGCCAGCCAACTTCCAGAGATGTGAAGAATGTGCATGTATTTCTTAGTCTGGCACCAGCACCTCTGCCTGGCAATAGATAGTGGTATCACAAAACAGGATAATGGCTCTTTCAAGGCATGCAGACAGCCATTGGGAAAAAGTCCTTCTTAGGGGAAAAATAAGGGTATAAATGATGCATAAAGGGCTCTTGAATGTTTCTGAGTCTCAATTTGAACTCACAGGGAAAATAATCTTCTAGCATTACATTTTCTATACCAAAGTTCCCTTTATAGGAATGACAATTTTGAAGGCATATGGTGAATCTTGCTGTTTCCTTAAATCCCCCCCCAAAGTAGCTCTTGACCTTGTATTTCAGAGCATTCAGGCCAGAAGATAAGAATGCCAGCCTCAAAATAGTCAGTAGAGGCTATGAGTTTCATAGTTTTGTGCAAGGATCTTACCAGTGTGCCGAGAACACTCTCATCATTGTCTTCATTTCCAAAGAGGTGCTGTGATGTCGTGTCATGGAGAGAAATTAGCATGGTAACAACTCACCCTGACTCATGCCTCAGCTCACCCTCGTTTGTGTATTCCTCACAGTATTGAGAACAACAGTTTGGCCTCGAGAGAAAGAAAATAGTTTTCACGGGAAAGGACTGTTTAGTTTAGGCAGTTTAAACCACTTGCCTCCTGACCCTTTTCTTTGAGGCTTGATTGAATGCTGATAGTGTTTTTGCAAGAAGTGAGAAATAAATAAATACAGAGCTACGGAGCTGTCACAAGGGGTACTTACTGCTCCTGAGAGTCATGGGTTGTTTTGTGTTTTGGGGTCAAATGCAGGAATCTCCAATTACAGTGGCCTGTTTCAGAATGTTGGTCTTCCATGCTGGTATTAGGGGAGGGGATGTAATGTGGTATGTCTGATTCTTGTGGTGATTCCACTAAGCTTTGTGTGTGTTTAACTGGATCACTTCATTTCACAGTTCATTCATCTGTGAAGGAGGGGTCTTCAATAGGAAGACTGGCTGGAATTAAACTTCTGGATCCTTGCTGTGCTGTACCCTCCCCATGGAAGGGCTCCCCACCATTCCTTCATTCATACATGCACTAATTCAACACCAATTGCCTGCAAACATGTCAACAGCTCTATGTAGAAGGCTTCTAGGAAAATGAATAAGCTTTCTGACCTTTCGTTTTCTTGGCCTAAACCTGATCCCAGATCTTTAAGTCAAAGGTTTAAAAAGATACATTTAAGATAAAGGTTTGAAAAGAAACTCCTCTCAGGACCACTTGCACTGATAGAAATTATGGTGGTCTCAGAGTGCATTTCCAGAGAAAAAGTCACAAGATAGGAGAAATCCTGAACGCCCCTGGCCCTTTGTATGTCAGCTATTCTGGTTGTTGGGACACCATACTGGACACCCACAACTTAAGGAGGAGAAGTTTAATTTGGCTCACATTTCATTTTATTTAATTTAATTAATTTATTTTGGGGGGGTACCGGGGATCAAACTCGGATCCTTGTGCTTGCACAGCAGGCAGCAAAACCACTGTTGGCTCACATTTTAAAGGGATTCAGCCCACAGTCAGCTGGCTCTAAGGTAGAAGCATCATGGTGGAAGGGTGGGCTGGGGCAAAGCTGCCTGGTTCAAGGAGCCCAGGAAGCAGAACAGAGGGACAGTGCCAGAGAGGAAGGGGAGAGGGACCAGACACAGACCCCAACGTCACACTTTGATGACCCACCCAGGAGTGTTCTCCACCAAAGCCCCAGGCAGATCCCAAAGCCAATCAAATTGGCACTCCACCCTAACCACTATGTTCTTTGAGATTTTCTTTTTTAAATTAATTTTATTGCTATACTTTTGATATACATAATGATCTCATTTATCACAGTATAGATTTTCTTTACCACTCAAAATGTTCTCCCTGTCAGATCTTCTCTCCAGTGTCATCTAGTGTCACTGATGGCTGCTATACCCCCCTTATCACCAATGATGGTGAAATGACAAACTACCAATCTTTTACAAATTCTAATCATTATGTACCCACTCATGTACTCTTTTCCCAAATAGATCTTTTGTGTCTTACAAATACCAGAAATATTTTGAAGCTTAATAAGGCAAGTTTCCCTGCTTAAGCACCACATCCTAATAACAACAACAATAAACACATTAGTACTTCTCATGTCCCAGGGGCTGTCCTGAGTGTTCTAAATGTGTCTAATCACTTAATTCTCTACAGGCATTGAAGGAAGCCAGGTTATTGTTCCCAATCTCCTCATGAGGAAAGAAAGGCTCAGTGACATATTGGGTCTGCCTGGCTTTAGAATTTGAGCCCTGGCCCATTATTTTATTAGTTGCTACCAACAGCAAATAATTGCAATGTGAAACACCAGGGTTCCTTCTTATCTCTAATTCCTGGGGACTCAGGAGACAGTCACAGCCAATTTCACACAACCTCCTCCCCATCTGACAATGAATTCAGGCGATCACTGCTCTAATTGCACTTGTGCCAGGTCAGGTTGTAGTTGAGGTACAAGGCAGTCACTGGGCCCCTGGGAAGTCTGAACCACGAATGTGCTGTGTGGTCCTGACTCTTCAGAGTGACAGCATCATCTGTAGACATCATCTGTCCAGAATATATCAGTAATTCCACACTTATTTTTGGTGGAATCCTTTGTGTATTTGTTTTTGAGACAGGCTGGGCTCAAACTTGTGATCTTTCTGCCTCAGCCTCCTTGAGTACTGGGATGACCACCTGTGCCATGATGCTCGGTTTTATTGGAATCCTTTCTTCAGGAAGTCTTGTGTAAGCCTCCAGGCGGACATCATAAGAACTGTTGTCTGTAAGATAGTAGAGGTGCAGTGACACTTCTCTTCATAACAAAGTGTTGAGAACGAACCTGCTGAATGCTTTGTCTTAACGTTTTTTATCGCTTTGTTGTAGGACAATGGAAAACATTCATTCATTCATGCCGCAAATATTTAAGGAATGATCGATAATGTTTTTGGAAAGGTATCAGAGTTTAGGGGTTTAAGGTGTCAGATTTATAGAAATCAAGAGATTAAAAACTCTCGAAGGTATTATAACTTCCCTACTATTCTATAATATGGGGGTGGGGAGGACCAATAGGTATTCTGAGAAAAACAAAACAAAAACCTCCAATTTAAAAACTAACAAAAATATGGTGGTGGAAGCAGGTTTGAGTTCTAGTCCCCCAAACACCACATAGGATGTGACAATCTTTCTAGGGGTGTTTGCTCATTTGTAAATTAACAACAATAACTTCCCTGCAGAATTGCTCTTTTCCCTTCACCACATGTGTAGGAACTTACGAAGTGTGTCACTAGGAATCACACTCAGAAAATCTGGGCACATCCAGACATGTCCTAAAAGGATTTTATTTGCATGAGGGCCTGAGGAGCCCCTGGGAAACAGTAACGGGAGAAAACAGAGACGCAGTTGGTCCCCAAGACCACAAATACATGACGCTTACACAGCTCTGTATCCTGAGCTGTGCCTTGGCCAAGGAACAGATGTGTTGGGTGGCTGATAGAAGGGACCAAAGCTGAGCCAAGAGACTGTGAGGAGGGGCAGTTATTTAGTATGGTATAAAGAGGTGTCACCCTGCCTGTCTCCCAGCCTCCGTGCTGAGAAAATGTATGCTACATTCTTTTTTTTTGTACTGGAGATCGAACGCAGGACCTTGCACTTGCCAGGCAAGCACAACACCACTGAGCTAAATTCCCGGCCCTATATTCATAATACTGAAAGAGTGTAAGTCAGACTGCAAAAGCTGCACCGTTGGGGCTGGGGTGGAGAAGGGGCTTACAGGCCACTTACTTCATTTCCACATAGTACTAGTGAGCAGATGCCACTGTGTCCTGTTGCCATGACAATCTACGCACCTAAAGGGAACTTGCCTTTTCCTACCTCCATCCACTTGCATAAAGCAGGACTAGAGTCCTCAATGTCTCCATCTCTTTGCTAATCAGCAATCACGTGGTCCTACCCATGGTCACTCACAGGATTCCCCATGTCTCCCCTCCCATCCTCCACAACAGTGCCACAATTTTAGTCTATCTCACTTCTTGTTGAGTTCATTCACTTCTATTTTTTCTCCTGAGCCTCTAGATCAGCACTGTCCAAAAGAAATATAATGAGAGCCACTTATACAATTTTAATTGGTCAGTGGCCTCATTACAAAAGTAGAAACAGGTGCAGTCAATTTTATTAATAAATTATATTTAACCCAATATGTCCAAAATATCATCCATATAAAGTTTAATAGGGTGCTGCATATACATTTTTAATACTAAGTATATACAGTTACCAGACATCTCAATTTGGACAAGTCTCATTTCAAGTGCTCAGTTGCCACAGGTTGCCAGTACCACAGACTCAACAGCACACCTCTAAATGCAACTCAGAACTTGGGTACCTTCCCAAAACCCATCAGTGACCATACTCCCTACAAAAGGAGCTCTGAACTTTGACTCTACCTTCTTTTCTGGCATTAGTGTTTGACTGTCCTTACACACACACACACACACACACACACACACACACACACGTAGGGAACAGGGAAAGGGGACGTTACTAGAACCTCTGCAGGAAGTCCTAGTCTTCTGTGAGCCAAGGTGAATTACAGGAAAGGTAGAAAAATGAGACTGAGAAGAAGCTGAGCTTTGGGTCTGATCAGTGCTGCTCTGGGCAGCAAAGATGAAAGCCCCCAGCTTACCTTACATTGGGAGAAACAAATGTAAGAAATGACTTGCAGAGAATTCAGTACAGCCGGTGTAAACAAGATGTAATAATCCAAGAACAATGAGGAACTGAGCAGATGGAAGACTGTAGGCAGGAGAACTAGGCTAACCAAATGATTTTACCCTAAAATTATGCAGCATTGCTCCCGACACACACACACACACACACACTCAGCATCCTTACCATATCAAACTTCTGGCAAGTCCCAGCCTATGTCACACCTGCTACTGCCCCAGAACCTTTGTGCACTACTCTTTAGCCTTCACTGGGTTCACCTCCTCCTTGATGCCACCTGCCTCGCCTGAGCAATGAGAGGTGTGTGGTAGACTGAATTTTGGGCCCCCAAGATATCCTCATACTCTACTCCCCAGAACCTGTCAATATGTTAGCTAATACAACACAGGAACTTTGCATAAATGACTAAGTCGAGGATCTTCCAATGGGGAGATTATCCTGGATTATTGGGTAGATCCTGGGTTATTGGGTAGATTATTGGGTAGATATGCTGCTGGTTCTTATATGAGAGAGGATGGAGAGAGAGTTGCAGGAGATGTGATGGAGGAAGCAAGGGATGAGAGATTAGAAGATGCTGTACCACTGGCTTTGAAGATGGAGCCTAGGTTCAGGAGCCAAGGAGGTCAGGTGGTCCAGAATCCAGAAAAAGCAAAGCATGATCTTGATTCTCCTCTAGATCCTACAGAAGGGACTGAACCTGCCATGCCTCAACTTTAATCCTGACCTGTAGACTGTAAGATAAACACGCATTGTTTTAAGCCACTAAACTGTGCTAACTCGTTACTGTAGCTGTAGGAAACTAACACAAGAGCTTTTCCTTTTAGCTCACACTGCTCTTTCCTCTCACATCCAGCACTGATTTGGGCATGGATATTTTCCTTGCTCATCTCTCCATTAGACTTGCAGCTCCTTGGAGACAGTTTCTCTCTCCTTTACACTAGTTAATCCAATACCCAGCGTTGCTTAGCATCTCGTCAACACCCATTCATCCATTTTTTTAAAGTATGAATGAAAGATAGACAAAGGTGTTGCTTCCCCCTCTTACAGGGGAAGAAGGGCAGCTACCATCATACCAACCAACACAAGCGGCACGTGGAAACTAACAGGTGAGCTGAAGGGGCAGGAAGGAGCCAAAAGGGTCAGGGCAAGGGCTGGCATGGCTGCACAGTTCAGCCACATGTGATACACTCGAGGAATGTGGAAACCAGAAGCACGGACCTTAAGGGCTGCTTCACATTTGTGAAAACTTAGAAAATAAACAGAATTCTAAGAAAAATATTTTCACAGATCCTGGGTTCATGCCAGGACAGCTGAGACATGAGGTAGCTGCTGAACTATGCCATGAAAACAAAGGTGGAAAGAGAGGGAGATTGGATTAAGTATAGAGGCCTGACGAGACTGAGTAGAGAAGGATGGTGAAGTAAGAAGTACAAGAATGAGCTGATGGAAGATAAGTGAAAGGGAGGCACTAGGAGGGAAGAGGCCACTGGGATTTGGAAACAGATAAAAAAATTAAAGTGGAGAGGAGAGGTGAGCAAATGACTGTCAATAGTAGGATTTCTCAGCCTCAGCTCTACTGACATCTTGAACCAGATGACTCCTCATGTGAGGGAGATGGACTGCTCTGGGCATGATGGCATGGTTAGGAGTGTACCCATCTCTCCCCACGAGATGCCAGTGAGTAAAAACACCACTGACTACAGTTGTGACAACTAAAAATGTTTCCAGACATTGCTAAACTTTCACTGGTAACAAAATAGCTTTCCAGTTGATAACTACCCATTTTAGAGGAAGAAACAGAATTAGAAAGGAGGGAAGGACATATTTTGAGGAAGAATAAAGTAGCAGAAAGAAAATAATAGAGAAGAGACAGTAAAGCCAGAGGCTAGAACATGAACACATCTGACCACTACAGGAGGAATGGCAGCCAAGATGACTGATGGACAAGCATGGACAGAAAGACAAGCAGAAATTAGACAGAGGAGAAAAAGACCCAAAAGGACATCAGGGACCACTGTCCAAGGGATGACGCTGGCCAGAGAGGGTATCAACTTCAGAGTTGGTCACTGAGAGGGTTCATTGATGGGTTACTGACATGCAAGGTCAGGGCCCATTAGTCTTCTATCAGGCCATGAAGATGCAAGAGCCAAATCCTTGTCAAACAGCGGTCATACAACTTTCAGGCTCATTATAATTATACCACAGATAAATGTTGGGACTGAAAGAAGCTTCCAGAGGGCTGAATTGGCTTTCTGATTAATGATCATGACTCTCATCAGAAGTTTCAAACCAAGTAAACATCTTTAAGAGATACACTCAGGTCTAAACATCACTGATCAAGCAGAAAGAAGGTAAACAATTACCCTAATCCACCAGAAACAAAAAGCAATGTATACCAATTAAGTGAAACTAAACCAAGTCAGCTCATTTTATCTGGCATTCCTTTGGGATTCTGCACTGTTGTTAAAGATTAGGACTGAAGAATGCAAAACCACACTGATCTTAAAGCATCCACTGCAGACAAGCCAACAACCTCAGACAGTTGTGGGTGTGTGTTGTTGGGGGGAGGGGTTGGGATGGGGAAGAGAGAGAGGAAGATCGATTCAAAGCTCATCCAACCATCTACAGAAAACCTTGGTTGTAATTGCCTACCTTCCTTTATTCTTTATAGATTTCAAAGAATCAGTTTCTAACCAGAAGGAAGTCTATGGGAATATGCTGAACTGTGAAGTTTTCAAAATATCTTGTCTAGATATTTCTTTGTGGTGAGAGCAAAAATGCTGTTTTCTTAATTGCTGGGTTCTGTGAAAGTTCTAGGTCTTATCAGACTTGTTTCAGGTCCAGGGATGGAATTGTATGGATGATTTATAAAAGCAACAAAACTCCAAAAGTCTTGAAACCTAGTCTCATTCTTCTCAAACCAGCACTACCACATCAGTCAGCAGATATTTCTTTCCATGAGGATGGGTCCAGTGGCACAGCTCAGCTTTGCCCAAGAGAGAGGTCAACCAATGCAAAGGTAGGAGCTTACTAGGCTGGTTGACATAGAGCTGCAGATGGAGGACTGTTCCTGAGCATGAACTATATAGATTCTCAGGTTTATTGGCTGTGGTTTTCATTTGTCCCTTGTCTTAATTACTTTCTTATTGCTGAGACAAAATACCTGACCTCCACAAGTTAAAGGAGGAAAGGTTTATTCTTGCTCTCAGTTTGTAGAGGTTTCAACCCATAGTTGGCTGGCTCCGAGGCAGGGTAGCATGGAAGAGGGGCACGCAGAGGGGAAGCAGTCCATGGCAGGACAGGCAGGAAGCAGCGAGGTAGCATTATCTAGCCTCCCTTTCCATTTTATCCCAACCAGGCTACAAGCCTGCTGATTGATGCCACTTGCACCCAGCATGGGCCTTCCCATTATCCATATCCAGAATTACACTAAACAAATCAGTTGACTAATTTAGTTATCACACTTCCTTAATCTATATTCATACACCCTAGATCCAGCGATATCTAAATAGCTCTACCGATGAGCACATGAGGCTTCAGGGGGACATCCAGATACAAACTATCACATCCCTGGTCAAACAGACAGGAAATAGTTTTCCTTTTAAGACAAAACTACCAGGATAGTTTAGTGTAGGGTTGAGAGGATGGGATATAGGACTGACATGGCCTTTGTAACTCTGCACTTCAAGCATTTAATTAAAACCACCACCTCATTTTCCTCACCTGTAGGATATCGGAAATAATAGATTCATCGACAGAAGATTGCAATAAGGAAATTTGAGGCAAAACCTGTAAAGTGCTCAGAACAATGTTTCGATAGTTAATTGTGCTGACAACTTGAATGGATTAAAGAAACTTCTATTGGACTTGTGGAGCACAGTTCGGGGCGTGTCTGGATGACTGACATGTAGGCCTCGAACTGAAGAGGGAAGACCCACCCAACAGGCTTGGAGCCTGGATGGAGTTAAAAGAGAAAAAAGAAAGAAGTCTCCCCTTTTGCTTCTTTGGAGGAACTCCAGTCTTCACCATCACCTTTGGACATTTTTCTCCATTTCCTTCGGGCTTCCGACACAGACCCTTGGCTTTCTAACACAGACTTGCAACAGACTCTGCAGTGAGCTCTAGGCTTTTGACTGTCAACTGGATCCTCCAATTGTCCAGTACACGGTGACCATTTTGTTTTCTTCCACCCCTGCTTCTACAGGTGGCTACTGTAAGCCTACTTAATAAATCTTTTATATCTCTCTATATTTTATAATAAATCTGTTCCTCTAGTGAACTTTGATATAAATGTCTATGTGTACCACGACCTCAATATATTTTTTAAAATTCTTTGTGCCAAATTCATAGAAAATGATAATCATTAATAGCTTGCAGGAATGTAGCTTTCCTGCATTATATCATGAACAGGTCTTCATTTGGGTTTAGCAATGTATTTCACATTCTACTATAATGTAGAAACTTTTAACCTGAACACCAAGATTTTTCTACGCAATATGGACTGCTGTGTTTTCTTTAAATCTAACCATTCCACTGGGAACTTTGGGTTCCTTATGCATACTGTTGCAAACTCTCCAGGTGCCACTCAATCAGAAAAGACCAACAGCTGGAGGTGTAGCTCAGGGGTAGAGCACAAAGCTTTAGCATGTACAAGACTGTAGGTTCAAATACCCTCTCCCCATATAACTCAACAGAAAATAACATAATCTCACTAGTGGGTAGATTTGAAGTATTTTTTACCACTCCAGAATTGGTCCCAGACATGTTTAACTAGCTATCTCTCAGAATACATTTGAACCATGATTTAATATATGTAAGAACTGGACAGATAGTACTCAGAAACAAAGCCATTGTTTAAGGGGAAATGTATACATTCTATTTTCTAACCACTGTTCTTTGACTCAGAGCAACATCTGGAGAAAAGCACAGGTTAATGACATCAAAATCAATTCTGCTACTTAGATTGGACTGTTCTAGGTGTCTCTATCCTTAGCCAACCACTTGACAGAGCAAATTTCTTATGGATAGCAAATTAGATGAGATAGCATGGATGGTGTCTTAGTTACTTCTCTTGTTGCCGAGACAAAATATCTGACAACAAAGTTAAAGGAGGAAGGGTTTATTTAGCTTACAGTGTGTAGAGGTTTCAATCCATAATCAGCTGGCTCCAAGGCAGAGTAACTTTGCAGAGGAGAAACAGTTCATGGCAGACAAAAAGTAGCAAAGCAATAAGGGACCTTAACAACACTTTCTGTCCTTTTTATCTTATCCTGGGTATTTAGGATGGGTAGCAATCATACCCTTAATCCTAGTGCCCTTGAGCCTAGCATTGCACCATGAATCAATTCCAGCATCATATACTCTGCATCCAGCGACCTCCGAAAAAGCCCCACCTAAGACCACAAGAGGCTTTGGGGGGGACATCTAAACACAAGTCATAACAGATGGCCCAGCATAACTGCATCCAAACGACTGAAGAAAAACAATTAAAATATTAGGTGTTATTTATGAGCTCTGATGTGATGAGCTTATTATATATCTTTTACTCTTTTCAACAATCTGATGAGATGGATATTGTTATTTCCATTTATGAATAACCAGAGTCCCAGGAAGATTAAGCGAGCTTTTCAGGGTCACAGAAATATTAGGTAGTATAACTGGACTTTAAGCAGATGGAAATCTGATTTTTAGGTCTAATTTTTTCCCACTTTCCAGTGTTTCTTCTCTCTCTCTCTCTTTTTTTTTTTTTTTTTTTTTTGGTACTGGGGATTGAACTCAGGTCCTTGAGCCTGCAAGGCAGGTGGCAGAACCACTGAGCTAAATCCCTGGCCCTCTTCTCTACTTTTTTAAAAAAAATTCTTTTATCGGTACATTTTAGGTATACAATACATTTACATTTCCCATTGGGAACTTGTACCTTTACATGATGTGTCTTGGTTCTTATTCTTCTTTACTTTTTAAAAAAGATAAGTAGAGTCAGTCTCATATCCAGAGGGCAAAAATATATTTACTTGTAGTAAGTTTGTACACTCTGTTGGCATGGGCACTACAGTTACATTTTTTCCACTGTAAAAGGTACCTTGGCTCAGATCAGAAAAAGTTTCAAGTCAATATTCGTATTACTTGTCAAATGGGCATAATACCATATTTCTGAGTTGAGTATCTCATATTCAGTAAATATTGAATAACTTTTCCTCATAGAGTTAAGGGATGTAAAGAGCATCTGCTTTATAAAAATAAGCAAAGATGTTATTGGTATTGAAATGATAGTCACTGAAAGGAACCGGTTTATAAATGCTAGAATAATTCTAATGCCATTTTCTAGATCAGAGACCCATAACCTGGGCCAGAAGCCCCACCTATACTGTGGGCACCTTGTTCCTATTGGTGGGTACGACAAGGGGCTATCTATCTCAGCAGCATGTCATGCAGCACCCATTAGTGCCAAAAAGAGCTGCAGAACTGAATCGTAATTAGAATATACTTCTCTACCCCAAATGCTAGGTTTTATCCTGTGGCTCTGATTGCCTAAGGAGATCACTGACTCTTATTTTTGCAACAAGTCCTCTTTTGGGAGAAATGTTCTACTATTAGACTGAACACTGTGTGCGTTATGTGTTAACACCTTTAAGAATGAATACGATAGCCATTATCACATGGACAATTTTTCTTAATATCCTTGGGACACATAATCAAGGATCAAGTTTCTCATATTGTTCCCACATTATAAAGTGGCCTATCTACACATAATCTTTTACAATTGCTTTTGCTTCAAAATTGGGCAAAATTGTGAGATTCCATCATAGACATAGAAATCTGACATTTTTTTCCTGTTTGGGGAAAAGCTTTGGTAAACTTTCAGAACTTGTACAGTTTGAAGCTATGACTGGCTTTGTGCAGAGGTAATGTACACACCAAAACTAGGGCTTTAAAACTCACTCTATTAAAAACATTTTGACTCTTCTTGTGTCAAGCAGTTCCTTACAATGGCTTGGGGACTGTTGCAGTTTAGCACTTTTCAGATGTAACCCTAATTCTCTGAGCAGACCTGGCTGTGTGTCAATCAAAGCTGAAACTGAAGGAAAGTTATCAGTGCTTATTTTAGGAGTAGCTTATCTTGATCACTCTCTACACAGCATGAACTTTACTCACTCTTGTTGAGTCTTGTTTTTATGAAAAAGTCTTTGCTTTTCAATAAGGTGACTTTTTCTACATTTTAGGGAGACCAGCAGGAAAATGCTGTCATTTTGAAAAAGAAATTTATAGGCCTTTCCTTTACATTTACCTTAACTCTTGTAACTGATTATGTAATTATCCTGAATTGACTTCTGAGAATCTGAGAACTGATTTGTGATCTGCTTTAAATGTAGCACAGGACTCTCTGCTTATACAGTTTTTTTCAATATTACCATTACTTCAGTTTTATTACTCAATCCTGATTTTTCCTTTATCATAACTGCTTTATCTTATTTTGTCTGATATTATACACACATTATAGAATAGCATATTTTTGTGAGCCATAAATCTTTAAGGAAAAATTTAAACAAATAGGGAATTGAAATGTCCCAAGTGGGGTGGTCTGTTCTTTGTAGTACTGTAACTTATCTTTCTTTTCTAATACTATGCAGATTTTCTTCAAATAAGATGTTGGAGTTCCTTAAAATTGAGTACCTTGGCCGGCCTAATTTTTAACTATTCTGTTTTCCTTTCACTTTTCTTCTCTCTTTTTCCTACTTTTTCTCTCAAGCTCTACCACTGAGCTACACCCTCATGCCTTGCTTTGCTTTTGAATGTTGGCCTCTATTCTCCAGCCAGCCAATCTCACTGGCTCCCAGAAAACACTCAGCAGTACTGCCTAACAATACCTGTTCCACCAGGGATCTAACCTACAACACAGATTCCACTAGGGAGCCCCAAGCCCCTAGGACCTGGTAAATTGTGTCACTATCCACTCTCTGGTTTGTTTCAGGACAGCTGACAGGTCTTTATGGAAAACATTGCTGAGTGGTATGCTGAAAAGAAATAATCACACAAGGCCTCCCTCCAGGAGCATTTAGGACCATATCATTAATCACAGCAACACTCCTATGAAAGAAGCAAGGGGCAAGTTCTCTCATGCTAGTCTAGTGGTTCATATATGAGGGGATGGGGAAGAGCATCAGCAGCAGGCCTGTGGTTGGACAGAGTTGTGCAGAGAATATGGGTACGAAAAGAGAAAAGCTAAAACTCTTGAGGCTCCTACCACACACAGGCTCAGGACTGGCATCTCCCAAGCAGGCTGCAACCTAAGCAAATGCAGGTTGCTCTTTTGCAGGGTAGTTTAACTCTTTAGTGATTGGTTTCCATAAGTGGCTATCCTCATCTCCTTCTGCCTAACCACCTCTCCTGCCCAGCCCCCAACCCCAGCACTAAAGTCTGTAGTCAGAAGCTGCCAACGGGTTGAAATTCCAGGCCTGCAGGCAACAGTTTTTCAAAACGTCTTAGCTGCAGCTCACCTCCTGCAGAAATGCTCTGACCACCCACCCATGAGATTCCTCTCCAGTCAAATCTGGCCTGTTTTCTTAATCAGCACTTTCACAAGTGTTCATCCTCATAGGTGCTCGGTGTAGGGGATTTAAAATAAGGAGGCAGCAAAGCAGACTTTCCTACCAATTTTGTGCCACACAGTTGCATGTTATGGATGGATGTGGTTCTGCTTTTATCACTTTGCAGCTTGCATTACTTTCCTTGAAAAATCTGCATGTCCACACATGTGGCTTATTACCATTTAAGGAAGCCACCAACTCTCCAGCACCATGCTCTATTCTTTGTAGAACTAATAGCTACACTAGAATAGTAGAAAAACAAGATGAGAAAAAAAAAAGAATGCCAGTTACTCCAAAATAGAGGAATTGGAAAGAAAATAAAAGTGGGACCTTCTGCCTGCAGGATGGCTCTTCCTTCCAAGATGGGATCAAAGACTATTATGACAATTCAAAGTAATGCATTTTTCATAAGCTCCAGGATGGGTTTATTTTTCATGTGCTTAGTGAGGTCTCTCTTTAGGAACCCAAACGACTGTCAAAGAGACTCCTATGTATGTAGCTAGTAAAAAGCTAGAAAGCTAAGGAACCTAAAACCTAAATTTCTGTGCAATGCAGTAGTTTATGTTAAAATAATGAGTTAATGTCTACTGAGCACTCAGTATATGCCGGGCACCGTGCAAAACTGCTTTCTGTACACTACTTCATCTGATATTTATAAAATTTATGAAGCAGAGCCCTTCACTTACAGATGAGGAAACCGAATTTCAGAAAGGTAAAGTAACTGCCTGAGGTTGGTCACTCACCTACAAAATGCCTGGGTTTGAAGGCAGGTTTTGGTTTTCCTTATCCCGCAACTTGCAAGTTCTGTAAGATTCTGAAGTGCCCGCTGAATTAGCATTTGAAAATTAATTTGTTTTTGTTAACTAGCAGCACCATATTTTAATATCAAGTTTGCTTTATGTCTCCCATCGCTTATGTAAGTTTTGTAGGAGAAAACCACTTCACTGAACTAAGAAACGCGATACTTTGGTTCAAAGGATATTGTGAGAATCAAATAAAATCGTAGATGTGTAAGACCTTTGACAAATATAAAGCGTTCTACAGAAGAAGGCCCATGTCATTGCTATAAAAATGTCAATGTGTATATGACGTGTGGGATAATTTTTAGGTGGCCAAAATACTGTGTCGATCAAAACAGCTGCTTACTTAACCAGTGGGCACACGGGTAACTCGTGAACACACTGCAATCTCACCGATGTTAGGGACTGGGCGTTAACATCAAACCTCTTGCTTTCAAATGACTTTCTGGGCCACATTCACTTGCTTGGCTCTGTGGTGCACGTCTATGTCACGAATTTCTCTTTGACAAAGAAAACCCCTAAAGTGCAACAGTGTTAAGATGCCAATTTATATGAATGACAATTGTCTTCTGCCCCGATTTTACAGATCATCTACAACAAGGCTGCATAGACCCGTAGGGAGCAGGACCCCGGAGTAAGGCGTGCTCCCTCCCTGCCCCAGCTGTCTTGCACTTCCAGCTCTGTATTCTGAGGGCGAAAATAAAACCTGGGATCATTGAGAAGCTCGGTGAAGGTCCGCAGGGGGGGAACGCAAACATGGGCTTCAGAAATCAACAGACAACAGGAAGGAAGCTTATTAGCCCCTCTCCTCCCCTCCCGCCCCTTCCCCGGGGTGAGAATCGGCTCCTCCTCCTCCTAGGCGAGCGACCCTGGTGCAACATGCAAACAACGCCTGCTTTCCACACCCTGCCTTCTTTTCTCAGAGGAGGAAGAGAGAAGAGGGGAGGGCAGAGCCCCGAGCCCAGTCCAGCCGGTGTCAATTCAGCGGGAGCGTCCCTTGGCCCCAGATCCTCGCGCGGGGCGTGGACCCCAGGGACCACTTTTACTTACCTCCCTGCCGAGTTTGCAGTCAGCATCCCGGCTCCTATTATTAGCTCGATTCTTCATCCTATTCACCCCTTGCCGCTAAGCCTCCAGAGCCCTTGAGCCGCGCGCAGGTGGAGCAAGCGCCCCTGCTCTCCGGTGCCCCCTGCCGGGGAGAGGGAAAGCGGCGGCGGCGGCAGAGAAGCAGCGCTCAGGGAGGGGAGAGCGAGCTCCGGAGCGGGGAAGAAGCCGGGAGCTTCCCTGATGGTGCCGCCGCCTCCTTCCAGCCGGGGAGGAGCAGCCAGGAGGCAGCTGCGCAGGAGCCTGGGTCCGCTGCTGTTGCTCCTGGCGCTGGGACACACGTGGACCTACAGAGTGGAGCCCGAGGACGCCGACAGGTAAGCGCCGCCAGCCCCAGCGGAGGGCGAGCGAGCGGCTCTGTGTGGTGCGCCTGGCTGGCGGGGTGCGGGGGCTTCCCCCACTGCCCACCTCCGCGGCGATTCGCGCGCCCTCCCTCCTCCCGCTGGGGCCAGCAGCTCAGCTGTCCCGGGCGACTTCTAATTGTGCTCTTGAGTAACAGCCTCCTCCTTAACCTGGGCGACCCCTATCCGTGGGTGGGGCCCTGTGATACCCTGCGCACCGCTGCCTCAGCCTTTAGCCTGGGGCTGGCTGCGCTCTGCCTTGACCCTGTCGTGGCTCGTCCTGTCCTCGGAGTCAGCTCGGCACAGGCGCACAGGGACCAGCGCCCGCCCAGCGCGTCCGGACGCAGATGCCAGGACACACACAATGCTCCCAACCCCACAATCCTCAGCCTCTGCTCTCCAACTTTTTCGTAGAGAAATCTGCTCAGAAAACAAAATCGCGACTACCAAATATCCTTGCCTGAAGCCCTCCGGCGAGCTCACCACGTGCTTCAGGTAAGCGCACCTTGACTGGATGGGATGGCAGCGCGGCCAAGGAGGGATTAGGGGACACGCTGCTGGGCAAGTAGGGGCCGCTTATATGCTCAATGTGCGGGGTGCATGCTCCTTGGGAACAGATTTGATATGCACCCGAGCATTGCCAGGCATCCGTGATTGAGCCGACCGGGTGTGCCCTGAGGTCCTGACTGTGTTTAACGCTCCCTGAATACTTTCGTGGTGGAGGGCAGAGGGGAAAGCGGTGCACGTTGATGGCAAGTGGACTGGACCTTGAGTGTAAACAGCAGGGGTAGCCAAGACGAATGGCTGTTTTTGGAGTTGCGCTTTGTTTTGTAAATACAAAGTCAACAAGGAAATACTTGGCATTTGGCTGTCTCTTGACCTTGTGTCAGGACAGAGGTATCACACGCATGGTCAAGGCCTCTGTGGCAGAAGGGGGGGCGGATTATGGGTGGATGATGTGGCTGTGTTGAGGGAAAACAACAAACTTCAGGACTTTGAACTTCGAGAAAACAAATAATCTTTCTGAAAATATGGTCCACGGAGCCACCTGGGTGCTTATTACATCAATAACTACAGGCCGAACAGGGATAGAGAATCTAGTTTTAAACTGCTACCCAGGTGGGAACAGTAAGAACAGGTGGTTGGTTTTTTTTTTTTTTTTTTTTTTTTTGGTAACCGAGGATCGAATTCGGGACCTTGTACTTTCGAGGCAGGCGCTGGAACCACTGAGCTAAATCCCTGGTCCAAGAACAGGTGGTTTTTATTCCCTGAAGGAGAGAGTCATACTTTCCTGCTTGCAGCCTTTCCAAAGTGTGAGGATTGAGTTGCTTTGTTTAGTCATTGAATTCTTGTTTTCTCTCCTGGTCTCCCCTTGGATGGAGGAGCCACATGCCCATAAGTGTTTTTGACTGCCTACTTTTAAAGGCACTAGGTGAGGTCCTAGTACTCACGGCTCTGAGAATCACTACTGGAGTACCAGGATTGGCTAGTACAAGGTAACAGGAATTCCCAGAAATGAACTTGAAATAAGAGTTTTACTATTCATTATGTCATAGCCAGTGAATCAGTCATAATGCTTTTGGCTGCAAGAAACTATATTCCACATACAATGGCACCTTGGTCCTTTCCATTGGTTGATTTTGACAATTTTCAAATTATTTTGACTAGAAAGGATAGCAAGTCGCTGTTAAGTTTTAGCTTCCTTGTGGAGGATCAAACAAATGATGAGTACTGGGACAAATTTTCATGTCAAAATGAATCATCTACCAAATTGGGCAAATTTCAAAAGAGTTGAGTATTAAGGTCTTATCTGTACTCAAAGGCTCAGATTAAAGTGGTTCCAGAGCTGGTCCATTTAGTGGTACAAAAGTACCATCAGTTACATCTCATGCTTGTGTTTTTAAATCTGTCTTTGGCAATGGGAATGGAATGGCAACCATCAGGTAGGTATGTGATGGCGAACCTTTTAGAGCTTTCAATTGATTCTAACAGTCTGATGTGGCACACGTGCCACAGGTTGGCCACAACTGACGTAAGTGAATCAACAGTCACTTCTAAGGCTCAAGAAGGGCTCCTTCTTAGGGGACACGGGGTGAATACTAAACTGGATGTGAGTAGAGGATGAAGTAGTATGTTCAGCTGGAAGACTTTTGAGGGTTAACTGCATGAGCAAGGTCACCCAGCTGGTGAAATGACCTGGCAGTGTTGGCAGCAGGATAGCTTCCCTGGTTCCAGCCCTGTGTTTCATCCACACAACCACAATAATTCTTGGTTTCTTGGGACACATTGTTTTCCTATCACTGCTGTATAAAGCCTGTAGTGTAAAATGGAAAGTGTCCCTGAGATGGTTTGCTCATTTGTTGAGTCCTTAAAGGTCAGACTGCACATAAATCAGTGACAATTACAGAAAGCACGTCAGTCTTTCAGAAACCCTGGGTGCTTGATTATTCTATTTGTCACGCTGTTACCGCCAACTTTTCCAGATTTTTTTTTTTTTTTTTTTTTTTTTGTGGTGCTGGGAATTGAACTCTGGACCCTATGCTTGCAAGGCAGGCATGGCGCCATTGAGCTAATCCCCAGCCCTCCAGATTTCTTAAAGCTGTGTGGTATTTCTCTTAGCCTATCTCAACTGGAGATGCCAGCATCATCTTGGCATATGTTTTCACTATCCAAAGAAAGCCTGTGATCTAGCAAAGATGATGTTTTATATCAGAGAAAAGAGTAAAGAAGTTGAATTTGGGGGCTGAAGAGGATATTTTCAGCTGGAGAAAGTGGTAACAGTCCTTTTGCTTGTTTTATTTTATATTTATTTTCCTTATGGAGGTCAGCGTTCTATATATATTGCATTGACTTACACTATTCTGTAACTTATGTCTTCAAAACAAAGTCAGGTGGCAGTTGCTGCCTTCATTTGGCTTTTGAGTCCCAAGAATGGTGGAATGCTGTGTCCTTGGATTTTGGGCTGTGATTGTCCTGCCCAGTAGCCCTTTGCTGCTTTTAAGTGTGGTCTAGCACACCGTCAGGAACACTGCTTAGAATCTTAGGCTACTCCCCACACCCTCTGAATCAGAATCTGCATGGTAATAAAACAGGCATTGAAATTTGAGAAGCACTACCTTAGAAACCAGGGCTCCCAGCCTCCGGCCTGGTGCAGACCCATTTGGACAGATGCGCAGGTGCAGGGAGGCCCCTGCAGAGGGGTGGAAAGTTGGTGCTTACTCCCTATTAATCGGAAAGGAGAAGGACAAGTAGCCTGCTAGGAAAACAGACTTTTCGGAGTGTTCCTCTTAAACCAAACTGTAAGTAATGTGTGTTACTGGCTGGCCAGTGTTCTCAGACTAGGTAGAATCCTACTCTTTTCCAGGTGTGTTTTGGTGAATAGTTGTCAGCACAAGCACAAGTGAAAGAAATCTGATCTTGTTGAAAAGAGATTTTTTTAAAAAAGAAAAAGTCATTAGTGATATAGAAAGTAGATTTTTTTGTTTGGTTGTTTGTTTTTTTTGAGACAGGCTGACCTCAAACCCCTGATGATCCCCCTCCCTCAGCCTTCCAAGTGTTGGGATCACAGGCTCAGCTGGAAAGCAGACTTGAGACTGAGTATGACAGATGAAATAAATTTTATCCACGTGACACCAAATAATGTACTGAGAATTAATAAGTGAGTTAGAGGAGAGGTTGACTCTGAATAGTTTTCCTTCATTTGTTTTAGCGCCTTTCTGCTAGTAACAGTTTATATTTATTATATAATAATGACAATTTGAGACTTACCTTGTACTTGGCACCATTCTTTGTGTGTTATTTCTAATGCCACTCTGTAGCATTTGTATTATCTCAGTCTTACAGAAAAGGGAATAAAAAATCAGGAATTAAATAACATGCCCAGGGTCTCAAAACTGACACATGAGAGCCCAGACTTAAACCCAGCTTTTAAAGCCAGGGCCCTTCATCATCACGGAGGTGCCTACAGATCCAGTGGAGGTTCCAGATCCTGGGATTTGTGTAAGGCAGGAGACTAAATTCAGGTGGCTATAAATTTCAGATAGTTTTGTAGAAAACACTAACAGCTAATTGTGGTGCATGCCTGTAGTCCTAGTACTCTAGGAGGCTGACACAGGAGGATCTCAAGTTCATAAGGACTTATCAAGACCCTCTCTTTAAAAAAAAAAAAAAAAGCTGGGCATATAGCTCAGTTCAGAGACCCTGGGTTCAGTCCCCAGTACCACACAAAACAAAACACCACCACTGCATCCATTGTCCTTGAGGTTTGTCTTGGATAACTGACTTTATAATATGTGCTGAACTGGTTTGTACATAAATAGTTTTCCTTCCTTGTAGGATTTTATCTCACTTGCATGGTCAAGATCTCTGTAGACTTTCTTCCCCCAAGGTGTGTTGTGCCAACTACCCAAAGTTTACCCAAAGTTTACCCAAAGTTTCTTGCGTGAATGCCAATGATAGCTTAATGAGTGTAAGAGGGCATATTTGTTCAGCGTTATAATCTGATACAGGACATACCCTTACCAGTAGTTAAGATATCATAGCCTGGGTGTGATTTATCTGAACTATTCATTAGAGCTAAACCAAGCATATAAAGTCATTATGGTGTTAGGGCCAGGGATTTAGTTCAGTGGTTTCGCCACCTGCTGCGCAAGCACAAGGACCCGAGTTCGATCCCCAGTACCAAAAAAACAAACAAAAACAAGTCATTATGGTGTTACCTTCCTGTAGCAATCAAAATTTTTCCCACAAGTTGATTTTTTTCCTTTCCCAAACTATGTATTTTGAACCAAAGGTTTGTGTTTACTTCTCCTTTATTGGGTTTTTTGCCAGTAAAATGACATATTAAAAGCTTTCTTGAAATAAGAGTGTTTGTATAGAAAACAGCAGTAAAATTTACTCTATATTGAATGAGACTGTGTTCAATAAATATCCTAATAGCTTTTCTGATTCCTTAACTAAGGATTTATTGAGCATCTATTGTGAATTTGAAATGGCCCTAGATAATATTTATGTATAAAAGAATAAAATACAGTTCTTTATCTCAGAGTTTACAGGTTTAATTTTTAGACCAAAGACTTTAAAATTGTAGCCAATACCCAACAGTATACAGTGGAGTTAGGTCATGTTATTCACACTATATTAATGTTGGGGGACAGATAAGCAGGAAGGAAGAGCTTTGGGGGCAAGAGAAGACTATGCTTTCCAGGGTCATTCTTTAACAGTGTATTAGTTAATACAGTTTAGAGAAATGCCTGTGATTTTTGTCTTTGGTTCATGGACCTCCGAGTAGAGGCCAAGGGGTACCCGTGGCCTACTGCCCCTCAGTCATGCTTGTGTCCAGTCAGTGATGTCTTACTAGGGATTGCTCTCGTGCAGGGTGGCTTACATTCCCATGGGAAAAGTGACATGGAGATGCAGAAACTCCTTCCCTTCTTTGAGGTCATACAACTGTGTTGCCAAATCCTATGGGGAGCATGGAAGTTGGTGTGGTGTTGCTGCAGATCTGTTTATTTAGAATTTGTAGAGCAAGAGGTCACTTCATTAGAGTAGCACCAGGCGCTGGCTAAGGATGCATCTGAGAGAAGGTGTAGAAAGCTCCGTTCTGGTGGGTCACTGAGGGCTTTGATTATGGCAAAACATATACAGTAACAAATTCTGCTCCACTTCGATCTTAGCTCTATTGCTTATTTTGTGACCTTGAATGGTTTCTTAATCTTTAGGCATTAATTTCCCCCTTTGTAAACTAAGCCTTGTATTAGTACTGAAGTTAGGGTTGCTGTGTGGTTTAAATGAGTTGATGTACATAAAGAGTTTTGAGCAGTTTGAGACAGGGAAGTGTTGTATGATATTCATCCTCCACCACTGTGTCTTGTGAAGTGTGGCCTGGGGAGTGCTTGTAGTAGGTGCTCAGTGGACACTTGTTGAAATTTTGTGTTTTGTCAACTTTACAATAGATATTCTTGAAAGAAATATCTAGCCACAGCCATTTCTTTACTGGTCAGCATGACTCGTTTCTAATACTTTTCCAAGTGGGTACAGTAAGCCTAAAAATCAAGTTCCTTGGGAAAGTTACACAGGGTTTTGTTTCCTGCCTCCTCTCTGACTACCCAAAGCATCCTCCTCATGACCGTAGAGCAGGTGGAAGGCACAGCTGGTTAGAATTTAAAGTTACAGCAATTCGCAGAGGACCTGAGAGCTTTGCTTCCTACTCAGGGTCATGAAAGGGTCTTGGCAGACAAGACAAGAAATCAGACCCCCAGCCCAGTCTGGTTTCTCAACCCTCTGCTGTCTCCCATCCTGTGGCCGGCATAGCTCAGGACAGGCACGAAGGCAGCCCTGTGAATAGCTGTTGGCTCATTTAGAGCATCTGATTCCCCTCTCAGATGGCATGTGTTTCCCCAACCATCCATGCCCTACCATTAAGAGGAAATGGCATGGAAGCTGTAGAACAGAGAGTGTGGTTTTGTGCAGCAAGGCCTGAATCATAGGCATGCTGACAGCAGCCTTCTCTTCCATGGTGGGCTGGCTGGAGCAATGCCCTGTAAGGGCATGGGCCATCTTTCCTCTCATTCATAGCCATATCCATAGAGGCTCATGCTTGAATTGAGTAGTGGCTCCATTCATATTTGTTGAATGGAACAAATATGGAACAAAATCGAACAAAGAAAACGCTGAGATTTGACTTAAATCTGTTAGGCCTTGTTTTTAGGATTTCTCTTTCTGTCCAAGTGTGCACCCATTACAAGCAGAGAGAGACGTGCTTTTCTGGAAAATAGGGGTTAACCATCTCTCTGTGAGGTGGTGCAGTTGTTTTCATTGGCTCCTAGCTGGACCATCTTACCTTAATTGCTAATTATTACAGGTGTAGCCTTCTAGCAGCTCGAGTTGGCTCTGTGAACTTGCTGTTTTAAATAACACCCAAAAAGGACACGTGGATTCCTGCCCACATTTTGGTTGTGCCGCAGACACTGGCTCTGAAGAGGAGGATGGCAGTTTCGGGGGGGAATCCCCTCTGTTCCACAAGAACAGGTGGTGGAGTGGAGAGAAAGGTGGAGAATGGTCCAAGGCAAGGTTCTATATCACTTTTCACGCCTTCTCAGAGGAACAGTACAGAGCGATTGGCAACAACTAACAATTGAACTCACCACAAAAGGCTCTGCTTTCACTGGTGTGTCCTAGGAGGCTGGATCCAGTTGCTACTGTGATTGTTGTTGAAATTGTTGCTGCCTGACTTCCTATGGTTAACTTTAGTTCATCTTTTCTAAAAGAAGCTGGGCCCAGTACACCCGGAAAAACAAAATGCACTCTCTCTTTATTTGGGGTATTCTGTTTTCTCGGGAGAAGGGTTACATTTCAATCTGTTTCCACTTCAGTGTCGCCTAGCTCCCCTAGAACTGTCTTCCTGCTCAGCAGGACCCAAGCTGCTTTTGTGAGTTAGAGGGTCTGCCTGCATTGGAGCTTTGCTTGACTATCTCAGAGGACAAAGATTTCATTCTATTCTAGTTTATTGCTTTTATTTTGGTATGAAAAAGTAAACAGCTTTGACATCTGCAGCTCCTCATCTGCCAAGCTAGGTCTTTTCTTGTTTTTTTTCATGAAGCCATTTCCTAATTTTATAGTTGACAATTTTCAGTCTGTGAATATTTGGTTATTACAATGCACTGAGCACAATTCTGTGCCCTTCGCTATATCTGTAAATAAAGTGGGCAAAGAACCCCCCCAACCCTAAAAACAAACTTCTGTTCTCATGGAAGTTATGGATTTTAATTAAGTTTATCTTTCAGTAAAGGAATTTTGAACTAAAAATGTCTTTTGGGACATCTTAAAGATAGCTATTTTTGGCATACATCTGATTGTCACATTTAGGGGCTAAGATACTGAAATTTCCTGTAGCCCAGCTGTATCTTTTCACCAAAAGAAACCTTACAGTTCCAAGCAGGGACACAAGCACCTAGAGTCAGTGGTGATTTTTTTTCCCCTGAAGAAACACTAGTAAGAACTTCGCATGTGCTGGAAGTTTCTTGTTTCTAAGAGTTATTGGAATGTGAAAGAATTACAAACAGGGCTCATTGCCTCCCACGTGACCTGTGAGGTGGATGGCAGCGGCAGGATTGTCCCACCCAGGGACAGATACCCCCAGCCCAGTTCACTTCCACCACAGTTTCTGACATTGACTTTAATCAGGGTTATAAGAAGGCACACTGCTCTGCTGTTGCTTGATTTCTTTCAATAATGCTGAGATAGGGTGGTAGTTATTGATGTCTACATGTTTAATCTCTGTTGGGCAAAGTGTTGCACCAGCTTTCTGGCTACAAGGTGCAACCTGTGCATCAAGAGCAGGTGTGAGTGCCTGGATGGATGTTCATTGTGGTACAGTATGAACTGGTCATCTTACTGTGTGCCCTTTATGATTTCAGAAACCTGGACCACATCAGTTCACAGCCTTTACACCTGTTCTTAATCTCTCCCTGTTGGTCACAGCTGTGGTATATTGCATTTGCCCCATTGGAGTGATGCTCCATTAGTCCTCTGGGAATAGGAGGGGCAGCTGGCAGCCCTAGTGGCTGCTCCATGGGAGGCCATGTGTACAGAGAACAGGCAGGGAGACAGAACTCACTGTGCTGTACAGAACCTGGGTTTGGTAGTTTGGTATAGAACAGGGATCGGCCTGTTTTTATAAATCTAAGAATTGTTTTGGTTTTAAAGGGTTGTGAAAAAGGAAAACGTACAATAGAATACTTATTTGGTTCCCAAAGCCTCAGACATTTACTATCCAGCCCTTTATAGAAAGTTTCCTTTTTTTTTTGTGCCAGTGATGGAACTCTGGACCTTGTGCTTGCAAAGCAGGCAGCGGCACCACTGAACTAAATCCAGGCCCAAGTTTCCTATTCTTAAAGTGCCATCTTCATACAAAAATTAGGAGTGGGGTTTTACATCTATGAGATATCTCATTCAGATGTCTGAGTTTTCAAGGAGGTGATTTTAGGGGCAGTCATTTAGGCACTTTTTTAGGTCACTTACTGGTGTATCGACATGTTCTATTGCATTTGGCTCTGCTGGCTAAGTGTGATTTGTGACTTGGCTTTCTGATCTCCAGGAGTTCATCATGACTTTTGTTGAGTTAGAACTTCTTTTGAGTCTTCATTCCTAAATGATATGCTAAGAGAATGTAGCTTGCCAGTGTTTAAGAAGTTGATTAGTAGAAGCACTAATGTACTGCTGCCTTCTGTGTTTCTATAACAAACCTACCTGTGGCAGTCCTTGAGCTGCCTCTGTGACTTTCTGCTGTCCTTGTTATTGGCTTGCACATTGGTAATAACATGACTTTGATTGAAAGCCCCTTCTATGTACTTCAACATGTTTTGAATTTGTATAGTAAACATTTTACATTCAAAAATCTAATGATAGTGGTGGATATTTGGAGAAACAGGTCTAGAAAAACAGCCATTTTCAACGAAGGTATTTCAAATCATAGTTGCAATTATACATTTCACATATGACTAAAAACTATTCCACTTCACTTTTTAATTTTTGAGACAGGGTCTCACTATGTAATTTTGGCTGGCCTCAAGCTCACAGCAATCCTCCTGCCACGGCCTCCTGAGTGCTGGGATTACAGGCATCCTCCACTTCACAACTGCTTTGCATAGCACATCAGTAAATTTTGAACTTAAAGTCTGATCCCTTTTTAACCATGCAAATAATTTCATAAACTTTATGGAGACTGCTTAAATGGTTATGACTTCTGACAGTGAGTATGAGGGAAAAGTAGCGGAGAACTAAAGGAATTTAAGAAACATTTTGAAGAGAGAAGTAAAGTCTGAGGATATTTTGGTGAAGGTAAAAGAGGAAGTTGTCAGAATTCATCTGACATATTAGGAAGGCAAAGGAAGTCTGTGGAGTAGAGCAAGGAAGAAAAATATGAGCACACAAACTAGGTCATTAATAGAAAGGATCCTGTGGAGATGAAGTTGTGTGAAATAAAGATGTTTCTGTTAAAGTCATGTGAGAGCTTCTGACCTTGCTGACATGCCCACTGTAACTTATTTGGCCTTAACAGAGGTTAAGATACAGGCAGACTAAATTTGTAAAGGTTGATAGATTTGCAAACGTGAGTTTTGTAATCCTCAGCATGTGTCTGGCATGGTATCTTTGGCAATGGGGAGCTGTCTAAAAACTAGCACAGAGACCATGCCGTGGCTTTTTCAACAACTGTTACCTCTCTGCTTTGGTTTGGAATCACTCTGAGTAACATGTCCATACTTCACTTTGGAATTTCCTACAGAGAAATGGCTCACAAGTATTGCAGTGAAAAATAGCCTGGCAGAGCAGAGGTTGCCTTCCTGGGAATTCCCCAAGACCACAGAGCCTGTTAAGCCAGCTGCTGCAGGTTATATGCAGGCTGGCTAGAGTCTCATTCTGAGGCAAGGTTGTGGCAGAACAGGATATATGGGGGAGGAGGGTGTAGCCCTGTGACAGAGCATGGATTAGCATGCATGAGACCCTGAGCACAAAACATTAAATACTGGGATTTAGTTCTAACAGAATCTACAAGATTAGAGTAATTTAGGGTGTGACAGTGATGAACTCTTTTCTCTGAGAAAGTTTTATTGAAACTAAAAAAATTCTGTTAAAAATGTGATTTGATGTTAATTTGCATATATCTGTTTTCTGGAGCTCTTAGATGCTCGGGCCTAGTGGGGTGTACGTAGATAAATTTGATACAGTAGATCCATGCTTATGTTGAGGTCATCTAACCTGGAAACAGTTGTATCTGGAACTCAGTGGAGGAGGAGAAGGAAAAGAGGACAAGGAAGAAGAGAAATTTTGTATTTTTGAATACAAAAATAGATTTCAAGAAAAAAATACAAACTTTGAGCAGCTAGAAATAAATATCAAAAGCACTGCATATGTTACTCATGGATGAGTCTCTCGGATTACCTTGCGTATGAGGACTTGCTTTGTCAGAAACTATCCTAACTTGTCTCTAGCAAGTTCTCGTGTAAAGTGGCCTGGTACCTGTCAGAGCCACAGGCAGGTGAGTGGTGGTTCCAGGGTTCAAAGCCAGGCAGCCTGACTCCAGTGCCTGTGGTCTTTGTAGCCACTGGGCCCTTTTTAAAGGCCTGAAAATTGTGACAACTTTGGTTTCCTGCCAACTGCAGGATAAAAAATGTTCTGTAGAGGAAAGGAGGACTGCTGGAAAAGATGTCAATTCCATTGACAAGAAACAAGTTGGACTAATTATGAAAAATAGACTTAACACTCCCCTATTCCCAAGAAAACCCCATCATACACCGGTGCCATTTAATAAAGGGGACACTATTGCAAAGTTGCTTTTAACTTTCATTTCTGGGGAACCTTTCTCCAGGGTGATTTTAATTTCCATTTCTCTGATGGCCAGAGGTTGAGGACTATATTCTAACCACTTACAGTAAGATTATCATTTTAAAAAATGCAGACATTTAGGCCCCATCCTAGATCCACTGAGTCAAAATCCCTGGGCGCATTAAATTTTAAGGAACAGTGTTACAAGCCTCACGGTATCATTGCAGATCTTTCTCTCAGCCCTTTACTTCCCATTTTCACAGTAATAGCTGTGATTCTCAGCCTTACTTGTACTTTGGAATCACCTAAGAAGCTCTTAAAAGTCCCAGTTTTTTCAGGCTGCATGCCAGACCAGCCACATCAGAAATTCTGGAAGTGAGTGCCAGGCCCCAGGAATTTTTAACACTTCTCATGTGGCTCCAATATGTAGCAAAGCCACTGGAGAAGGCATAATGGGTCAAGCAGCCTAGTTCTTTGTCAGTAGCTGGGTGAATGGTCTCCATTTCTGATTTCTGTGGCCAGTAATCCTGGGTCACGTTCATGTCCCTAGTAGTTGTTGCAGGTTCAGGTCCCTCAGTGGAAACTTATGGCTGAAGTCTGCATTGGTGTGTGATCAGCTTGCTAGTGCCCTTAGGATTGGATCCTGCTTTTTCTCTCCTGGTATCTCTAGTTTGTATTGACTCATTTTGAGGGTAGTCAGGGAAGCCATGCAGTGGGCAGAGGTGGGCCAAGGAGCATATTACCACTCTTCTAAAATTTTTTTTTTAGTGCATGTTTGCAGTACACAATGACTACATTCATAATGTACATAATATTTCCCTCCCCTCTCCCTCTCCTCCGTATCTAGATCCCCTTCCCATTTACAAAAAACCTATCTGCCTGTTTCCTATTGTCTTTTATTTTGCTGTTTCAATTATTTGTACTACTTTGGGATTCTCATAAGAGAAGTTACAGTATAGGATATTTAAGATTGGTTGCCATTTAACACACACACAAAATAAGAAAATTATTCTTTTCATAATAACGTGTCTGATGTATTTCACTTAACATTATGGTCTCAAGGTGCATCCATTATGTTACTAATGACTCAAATTTATTCTTTATGGCAGAGTAGTACTGCATTGTGTGTAAATATGACATTTTCTTTAACCATTTATCCATTGATAGATATATACTACTTCCAAGATTTAGCTATCAGGAAGTGTGCTGCTATAAACATAAACATGTATGTATCACATGATGTCTTTTAACTCTTGGGAAGATACCTAGAAGGGGAATAGCTGGGTCAAATGAAATTCTATGTTTAGGGTTTTTTTATGAGGAAATTTCCCTACTGATTTCCATAGTGGTTGTACTAGTTTACATTTCCACCAACAATGTAGAAAGGTTTGTTTTTCTCTTGCAGCCTTGCCAGCATTTATTTTTGATTATTTGATTTCTTGATGATAGCCATTCTTTCTGGAGTAAGATGGAATCTCTGTTATTTTAATTTGCATTTCTCTGATGACCAAAGATGTTGAACATTTTTTTGTGTATTAGCCATTTGTATTTCCTCTGAGAAGTGTCAGTTCATTTCAGTTGCCCATTATTTTCCTTAAATTCTTTTATTGGTACATTTTAGGTATACAATACGCTTACATTTACCATTGGGTGCTTTTACCTGTACATGATGTGTCTTGGTTCTTATTTTTTCCCTATTCCTTGTGCTCCCTTCCCTATTTACAAAGACTTTGTTTCCATTTTTTCCTTTTCTCATAGTTTTTCCTTTCCCTTCCTTGCTTTCCTCTTTCCCTCCCACTTCCCCTACCCCTTTGGAACTTTTCTTCCTATTTCAAATTATCAATTATTCATTTTAATGATTTTAATCCTTATTTACACTTTCAGTTTCTCACACCAGATAAACTATTCGGTATTTACACGTTTGTCCTATTTATTTCACTTCAGAGTATGCCCTCAACATGCATGCATTTAGCTATAAATGTCTCCAGGTTCTCATTCTTTATGGCTGAGTAGTACTCCATTTTATTAAAAAACCACATCTTCATTATCCAGTTTCCAGTAGATGGGCACTTGAGCTGATTCCAAGCTTTAGCTATTACAAACTGTGTCACTATAAACATGGGTGTATATATTGCTGTGGTATGATTCTTTTCATTCTTTTGGGAAGATACCCAGGAGGGGACTAGCTGGGTCAAATGGGACCTCTAGTCCTAGTTCTCTGATGTATCTTCATATTGATTTCTACAGTGGTTGCACCAGTCTGCACTCCCACCAACAATGGAGAAGGGTTCCTTTCTCCCCACACCCCTGCCAGCATTTGTTATTGGTTGATTTCTTGATAGCAGCCATTCTTTCTGGGGTGAGGTGCAATCTCAGTGTTGTTTTCATCTGCATCTCTCAAATGACCAGTGATGTTGAACATTTTTTCATATGTTTATTTGCTGCTTTTACTTCTTTGTCTGAGAAATGTTCATTTCAGATGCCCATTTTTGAACTGGATCTTTAAATTTGGGAGATCTGATTTTTTTCAGTTCTTTATATATTCTAGATAGTAGTCCTTTGTCTGAGGTACAGCTGCTAAAAATATTTTCCCACATGGTAGGTTGTCTCTTAGCTCTGTTGGTGGTTTCTCTTACAGTGCAGAAGCTCTTTAATAAGATGAGATCCCGGTTGTTGATTCTTTGTCCTAGTTCCTGTGCTACTGATCATAAAGTCTTTTCCTATGCCAATGTCTTCAAGAGTTCTATCTAACTTATCTTCCAGCAAGTTTAGTGTTTCTGTTTTAATATTTAGATCTTTAATCCACTTTGATCTTAGTTTAGTCTATGGTGATAGATACGGGTCTAGTTTTAATCTTTGGCAGGTTGAAATCCAGTTTTTCCAACACCATTTATTAAAGAGGCTATATTTCCTCCAATGAGGGTGGTTGCTCCTTTTTTGTCAAAGACAAGGTGACCGAGTGTGTCTGGAGTGGTTTTTGCATCTTCTAATCTATTCCATTGATCCTCGGGTCTGTGTCTTTGCCCGTACCATGCTGTTTTTATCACAGTAGCTTTGCAGTATAGTTTCAGGTTGAGGATTGTGAGACCCCCTGCCATGTCTCTGTTGCCTAGAATTGCTTTTGCTATTCTAGGTCTCTTCTGCTTCCAAAAGAATTTTTGGATTGTTTTCTCTAGTTCTGTGAAATATATTGTTGGAATTTCAATTGGAATTGCATTAAGTCTATATTGCAGTTTTGGAAGTATGGCCATTTTCACTATATTGGTTCTTCCTACCCAGGAACAAGGGATGTCTTTTCATTTTCTTATATCCTCTTCGATCTCTTTTTTCAGAGTGCTGTAGTTTTCAGTATAGAGGTCTTTTGCTTTCTTTGTTAGATTGATTCCAAGACATTTCATTTTTTTGGATGCTCTTGTCAAAGGAATTGTTTCCCTAATTTCTCTCTCAGTGAGTCTGTTATTTGTGTATGAGAAGGGTATTGTTTTTGAAGTGTTGACCTTGTATCCAGCTACTCTACTGAATCTGTCAATTAAGTCCAGAAGTCTTTTGGCAGAGTGTTTTGGGTCTTCTATGTAAAGTATCATATCATCAGCAAATAATGACAGTTTAACTTCTTCCTTTCCTATCTTTATTCCTTTTATTTCTTTCTCTTTTCTAATTGCTATGGCTAATGTTTCCAGAACTATTTTGAAAAGGAGTGGTGATAGTGGGCATCCTTCCCTTGTTCCTGATTTTAGCATGAAAGTTTTCAGTTTTTTCCCATTTAGTATGATGTTGGCTGTTGGTTTTTCATAGATAGCCTTAATCAGGTTGAGATAAAGACCTTCTATTCCAGTTTTCTTTGGGATTTTTTTTTTAATTTATTTTTTTATCATGAATGGGTATTGGATTTTGTTGAATGCTTTTTCTGTATCTCTTGAGATCATATGGTTTTTGTCCTTGGCTCTGTTAATATAGTGTATTACTTTTATTGATTTATGTATGTTGAACCATCCTTGCATCCCTGGGATAAATCCAACTTGGTCAGGGTGTATCATCTTCTTGATGACCCTCTGTATTCTGTTTGACAGTATCTTGTTGAGGATTTTTGCATCTGTGTTCAGTAGGGAGATTGGCCTATAGTTCTATTTTTTGGTTGGGTCTTTCCCTGGTTTTGGAATCAAAGTAACACTGGCTTCCAGGAATGAATTTGGAAGCCTTGCTTCCCTTTCAATTTCCTTGTTGAGTTTAAAGAGTAATGGTGATAGTTCTTCTTTAAATGTCTTATAGAATTCAGCAGTGAAGCCATCAGGACCTGGGTTTTCTTTGTTGGTCAATTTTTTATTACTTTTTCAATTTCACTCATTGTAATTGGGGTGGTTAGAATTTCTATATCTTCTTCATTTAACTTTAGCAATTCATATGTATGTAGGAATCTGTCCATTTCTTCTGTGTTTTCCATTTTATTAGAGTACAGGTTCTCGAAGTAGGTGTTGATGATCCTCTGAATTTCTCCTGAATCTGTTGTGACTTCACCTTTTTCGTTCTTAATTGCATGCATGTGAGCCTTTTCTTTCCTTTTTTTCGATAAGGTTGGGTAAAGGTTTATGGATTTTATTCTTTGGAAAAACCAACTCTTTGATTCATTGATTTTTTTGGGATAATTCTCTTAGTCTCCATTGCATTGATTTCTGCTTTGACCTTTATAATTTCCTCTCTTGTACAAGCTTTGGGTTTGTTATACTCTTCTTTTTCTAGGAGCTTGAGTTTCTGCATTAGGTTATTTATTTGAGTTCTCTGTTTTCCTAATATGGGCATTCACTGCTGTGAATTTCCCCCATAGAACTGCTTTCATTGTGTCCCATAGATTCCTGTATGCTGTACTGGCATTATCATTTACTTGTAGAAACTAATTTCTTCTTTAATTTCCTCTGTGACCCATTTGTTGTTCTGGAGGGTATTCAATTTCCATTTGTGGGAGGGTTTGCAGTTTCTTATGTTATTGATCTCCAATTTTATTGCACTATGGTCTGATAATATACAGGAGGTAACTTCAATTCTTTCACATTTACTTAAACATGTCCTATGAGCTAGCATGTGGTCTATTTTGTAGAATGACCCGTGTGAAGCTGAAAAGGATGTATATTCTGATTTCATGGGGAGGAACACTGTAAACATCTATTAAGTCCATTTGTTCAATGGCTTGGTTCAGTTCTAGAATTTTGTTGATTTTTTTGTTTAAATGATCTGTCTATTTGTGATAGTGGGGTATTGAGGTCCCCAACTGCAATTTTTTTTTGATACCAGGGATCGAACTCAGGACCTTGTGCTTGCAAGGAAGGCATGGGAACCACTGAGTTAAATCCCCACCTCCCCCACTACAATTGTATTAGTGCTTATTTGATTTTTCATGTCCATTAATATTTGTTTTGTATAGTTGGGGGCATTTGCATTTGGTGCATATATATTTAGGATTGTCATCTCTTCCTCTTGGATTGTTCCCTTCACAAGGATGTAGTGACCATCTTTGTCTCTCTTAATTAGTTTTGGTTTGAAATCTACTTTGTCTGCAAATAAGATTGCTACCCCTGCTTTTTTTCAGGTTCCTGTCATGTGGAGAACTGTTTTCCATCCTTTTACTTTCAGTCTATGAACTTTTTTGAGTTAGGTGTGTTTCTTTTTTACAGCATATTGTTGGATTTTGGTTCTTAATCCATTCTGCCAGTCTGTTTCTTTTGATTGGTGAATTGAGGCCATTAACATTGATGGTTATAATTGATAGATATTGACTCATCCTTGTCATGATGTTTTAGTGTTGCTGGCTTTTTTATTTTTTATTTTTCCCCCTTTCCCTTTAGTTTCTTGCCTTACCTGGTGGCTTCCCTCTGTTGGGCCTCATGGAGTTTTGAGCTTCATTGTCTTTTTCTAGGATATTGTTTATAATTGTTTAGAGTGCTGGTTTGGTGTTCATGAAATTTCTCAGGTGTTCTTTGTCGTGGAAGTATCCAATTTCCCTATCGATTTTGAAAGACAGTTTTGCCAGATACAACAGTCTAGGTTGGAAGTTATTTTCTTTTAGGGCTTGAAATAATTCACTCCAGGCTCTCCTTGACTTGAGGGTTTGTGTTGAGAAGTCTACTGTGATTCTAATGGGCTTTCCTTTGTAGGTGATTTGTTTCTTTTCTCTAACTGTAGGATTTTGTTCTTCTGTTGGGTTTCTGGGATCTTGACTATTATATGTCTAAGTGTAGATTTCTTTTGATAATGGCTAGTTGGAGTTCTATATGCCTCACTTATCTGTATGTCCAATTCTCTACCTCTGTCTGGGAAGTTTTCCAATATTACTTCTGTAAACAGTTTTTTTTATGTCAATTGTACTTTCTCCTGTTTTTCCGTGGACTCCTGTCAGTCTTATGTTATTCTTCTTTGCATCATCTAGCAGTTGGTTGGATTGATTTCTCATGGTCCCTTACTATTTTTAAGAAATCTCTATTTTCATGGTCTCTAACCACGATCCTGTCTTCCATATCTGATATTCTATCTTCAGATTCCCTTAATCTGCTGTGGATACTTTCAATGGAGTTTTTAATCTCCTAGATACCTGTTTGAATCTGTTTCATGGTTTCCATTTCTTTCTTATTTTGGGTGATCATGATTTCCATTTCTTTCTTATGCTGGGCATTCATGGCTTCCAACATGTTTCTGAGCTCATCTATTTTTTTTTTATCTGTTTCTGTTCCAGAGCCTCTAATCATGTCTTTCACTCAGCTCACCATCTCTGTAGGTATCTGGGAAATTATTTCTGCTTTGAATTTTTCTAGAGCCTCATTCATCTGTTTTGTTACTTCCTATGCTATCAGTTTAGGGTGTCCAAGTGGTTGATTATCAGACTTTTCCACCTCGTTTCCCCCAGAATTTACCCTTGGTGGGATGGAAGTCTGAGTTTGTGCTTTGCTTAAATGTCTTTTTGATTTTGTTTTTGGTACTGTCCTTGATTTAACTCCTGGGTTGATGCTTCAGAATTGTTTATTGCAAGTATCTTTTGTTGCTTGTATTTAGAACCCTTATAGAATGATTGCTTCTCAGAGGTGTCATCCAGATATAGCTGGTCTTTAGGTTTTGAGTCTCTAATGACTCTGAGGCTATCTCATTTTCATTATACCAGGAAGGACAACTGATTAGATCAATCACAACACCTCAGCCCAAGTGATACAATTAGCAACACCATGGCATCAAGCATAGCTTAGAAAATGACAATTTGTGGTAGTTATTAATCTATCACCTTTAACTGTGTGAATTAAATAAAAATCTAGGACCAGCCAACATATGTTTATAGTGAATAAACTCTTCAATATAGGAACTTTACCCTTCAGGATGGGGAGTTAGAAGGAGTTGGGGAGGGAGGGATAGATAGGTAGAAGGATAGGGGAAGGTTAGCAGTGAGGCCAGAGGACACAGGAAGATCAGGACACAGGAAACTCTTAAGAAACTGTTGAATACAAGAGGAAAAGACAGAGTGAAAGGAAAAAGATGAGAACAGAGCAACCTAACAGCAATGGGGAGGCTAGAAACTGTATTTACTTTCCTTTAAAACTAACGACAATGGAGAGAAGGAAAAGAGAAGAAAAGAAAAATAAAGAAGAAATCCGAATTAGGGCCTGAAGAGGAACAAAAAGGGAGATGAAGAACAATGTGGGACAGTGAGAGAGAATGCAGGAGAGAGAAAGAAAAGAGAAAAAAAAAAGAGAAAAATAAAAATTTGAGAAGAGTAGAAAAAGAAAAAAGTAACAATAAAAACCTAAAAATAAGAGTAACAAAAAATTTTAAAAAATAATAATTTTGAAAATAACATAAAAAGTAAAAATCAAGGGCCTACTTCAGGGTATGTCTCTGGTGTCACAATAGACAACATGGGCAGCAGTGTGTAAATATAATGAGTCTCATCAAGCCAGTAGCAGACCCATGAGATTCAGGCAGATTTCTGGCTTCAAGTCCCAAGTTGAGCTCCCTGTCCTCCTGCAGGGTTCAACTCTGCAAGGTTCTACTGCAGGTTCCAGCTGCCCTTCTCCTGAAGATAGTCCAGGTTCCGATGGGAGGTGATGATCCCTCCAACTTACCAAGTAAGGTAGTCTGGTGTGCCTTTATTGCAGAGATTCTCTTCACTTTTCCAGTGGGCTTCAGTTTTCATCAAGGAGCCTGAGAGAGGCCCTCTTTCTGTTGTTCACTTCTGCTCTATCTTCTGGAGCTCAGGACAATGAACTTTATGACTCCCTGTGCCTCTGTAGTGTGGAACCAGGTAGTGGGATAGCCAGGAGGCAGGGGGTGGGAGGGTGGGGGGGTGGGTAAGCTGGTGGCTGGGGGGTTCGGCAAGAGTGGGATGGAGCAGGGCTCCATGAGGCTGGCCAAAGTCCTCACTGTCTGTTGGCTGGTCATTGGTGGGCGGGGAACAGGTTGGATGGGGCAGGGCTCCAAGCAGCCAAGGTCCTCTCCACCCACCTGGCTAAGCTGGTCCTCAAATGCCCTATTTTTTTAAAAAAAATTTATTTTATTGGTACATTTTAGGTATACAATATCATTGCATTCATCATTGGAAATTTGCACCTTTACATAATCTCTCTTGGTTCTTATTTTTCCCCCTTCCCCTGCCCTCCCTTCAACCCCTCCATCTCTCCCTATTTACAAAGACTTTGTTTCCATTTTTTCATTTTCTCATATTAATTCCATTCCCTTCTTTCATTTCCCCTACCCCTCCTACTTCCCCTTTGCCCCTTTTCTTCCTATTTCACATTATCTATTATACCTTTTAGCCCTTACTTACACTTTCAGTTTCTCACACTAGAGAAACTATTCTGTATTTATACATGTGTGTCCTATTTATTTCATTTAAAAGTATGGCCTCAATGTGGATCCATTTAGGTATAAATGTCTCTAATTTCTCACTTTTTATGGCTGAGTAGTACTCCATTGTAGGAAACCACATCTTCTTTATCCAGTCTCCAGTTGATGGGCAATTGGGCTGCTTCCAAGTTTTAGCTATCACAAATTGTGCTGCTATGAACATGGATGCACATATATCACTGTGGTATGATTCTTTTAATTCTTTTGGGAAGATACTCAGCAGGGGAATAGCTGGGTCAAATGGGACTTCCAGTCCTAGTTCTTTGAGGTATCTCCATACTGATTTCCACAGTGGTTGCACCAGTCTACACTCCTACTAGCAGTGGAGCAGGGTTCCTCTTTCCCCACAGCCCTGCCAACATTTGTTATTGGTTGATTTCATGATAGCAGCCTTTCTTTCTGGGGTGAGGTGGTATCTCAGCATTGTTTTCATTTGCATCTCTCGAATGACCAGTAATGTTGAACGTTTCATATGTTTGCTATTTCTACTTCTTTGAGAAATGTCTGTTCATTTCAGATGCCCATTTTTGGATTGGGTCTTTAAATTTGGGAGGTCTGATTTTTTAAAGTTCTTTATAGATTCTAGATAGTAGACCTTTGTCTGAGGAATAGCAGGTGAAAATTTTGTCCCACATTATGGGTTATTTCTTCACACTGTTGTTCATTTCTCTTGCTATGCAGAAGCTTTTGAATAAGAAGAGATCCCACTTGTTGATTGTTTGTGCTAGTTCACAGGCAACTGAGTTTCTGTTCATAAAATTTTTTCCTACACCAATGTCTTCCAGAGTTCTACCTAACCTCTGTTCCAGCTGGTTCAGTGTTTCTATTTTAATATTTAGATCTTTAATCCACTTCAATTTTAGTTTAGTGCATGCTGAGAGATATAGGTCTAGTTTTAATCTTTGACAAGCTGAAACCCAATTTTTCCAGCACCATTTATTAAAGAGGACATCTTTCCTCTAGTGAGGGTGTTTGGCTCCTTTGTCAAAGATGAGGTGGTTGAGTGTGTCTGGCATTCTTTCTGCATCTTCTAATCTGTTTCACTGATCCTTGGGTCAGTTTCTTTGCCAGTACCATGCTGTTTTTTCACAGCAGCTTTGTAGTATAGTTTCAAGTTGGGGGTTGTGATACCCCCGTCATATCACTTGCCTAGAATTGCTTTTGTTTTTCTGGGTCTCTTCTTGTTCCAAATGAATTTTTGGATTGTTTTCTGAAGGTCTGTAAAATATGCTGGTGGGATTTCAATTGGGATTGCATTGAATCTATATAGCAGTTTTGGAAGTATTGCCATTTTCACTATGTTGATCCTTCCTACCCAGGAGCAAGGGATGTCTTTCCATTTTCTTTTTTTTTTTTTTGTACCAGGAATTGAACTCAGGTCTTTGTGCTTGCAAGCAGGCGGCAGAACCACTGAGCTAAATCCCCAGCCCTGTCTTTCCATTTTCTGATATCATCTTCAATCTCTCTTTTTAGAGTGCTATAGTTTTCAGCAAGGAGGTCTTTGATTTCTTTTGTTACCTTGATTCCTAGGTATTTCAATTTTTTGGATGCTACTGTGAAAGGAATTGTTTGAGCTACTTCTCTCTCAGTGAATGTTGTTCATGTAGAGAAAGTTGTTGATTTTTCTGTGTTGACCTTGTATCCCGCTACTCTACTGAATTTGGTTATTAAGTGTAGAAGACTTTTGGTGGCATTATTGGGGTCTTCTATATAGAGTATCATGTCATGTGTAAATAATGACAATTTGACTTCTTCATTTCCTATCTTTATTCCTTTTATTTCTTTCTTGTCTAATTGCTGTGGCTAATGTTTCCAAAACTATATTGAACAGGTGTGGTGATAGTGGCCATCCCTGTCTTGTTCCTGGTTTTAGTGAGAAATCCTTCAGTTTTTGCCCATTTAGTATGATATTGGCTGTTGGTTTTTCATAGATGGCTTTTATCAGATTGAGGTAGAGACCATCTATTCCAGTTCTTTGTAGGGTTTTTATCATAAATGCATGTTGGATTTTGTCAAATGCTTTTTCTGCATCAGTTGAGATGATCATATGGTTTTTGTTCTTGGCTCTATTGATATAGTGCATTACATTGATTGATTTTCGTATATTGAACCATCCCTGCATCCCTGGGATGAATCCCACTTGGTTAGGGTGTATGATCTTCTTGATGATCTTCTGCATTCTATTTGCCAGTATCTGATTAACGATTTTTGCATCTGTGTTCATTAGTGAGTTTGGCCTATAGTTCTCTTTTTCCTTTGGGTCTTTCTCTGCTTTGGGGATCAAGGTGATGCTTGCTTCCATGAATGAATTTGGGAGTATTGCTTCCCTTTCAATCTCATAGAAGTGTTTAAAGAGTAGTGGCAGGAGTTCCTCTGTAAATGTCTTGTAGGATTCAGCAGTTAAGCCATTGGGACCCGGGCTTTTCTTAGTTGGTAAGCTTTTCATTACATTTTCGATTTCATTGATTGATATTGGGTTGTTTAGAATTTTTAGGTCTTCTTCCTTCAACTTTGGTAATTCATACATATCTAGGAATCTGTCCATTTCTTCTGTGTTTTCCATCTTATTGGCATATAGTTTCTGGAAGTAGGTATTGATGATCCTCTGGATTTCTGCTGGGACCATCGTAATCTCACCCTTTTCATTTGTAATTGCATGGATTTGGGCCTTTTCTTTCCTTTTTCTGATAAGATTGGCTAAGGGTTTGTCAATTTTGTTTATTTTTTAGAAGAACCAGCTCTTGGCTTGATTTTTTGTATGGTTCTCTTAGTTTCCATTGCATTGATTTCTCCTCTGATCTTTATAATTTCCTCCCTTGTATGAGCTTTGGGTTTGTCCTGCTCTTCTTTTTCTAGAAGCTTGAGGTTCAGCATCAGGTTGTTTAATTTTGCTAGCTCTGTTTCCTAATACGATTATTCACTGCTATGAATTTCCCTCATAAGACTGCTTGCATTGTGTCCCATAGATTCTGATATGTTGTCATTGTCATTTAATTGAAGGAACTGTGTGAATTCTTCTTTAATTTCCTCTGTGACTCATTGGTTATTCAGAAGTATGTGGTTCAATTTCCATGTGTCCATGAATTTTTTGTGGATTCTTTTGCTATGGATCTCCAATTTCATCTCACTATGGTCTGATAATATGCAGGGGATAACTTCATTTCCTTTGCACTTACTTAAACATGTTCTATGAGCAAGTATGTGGTCTATTTTGGAGAAAGACCCATGTGCAGCTGAGAAAAATGTGTATTCTGATTTCATGGGGTGGAATACTCTGTAAACATCTGTTAAGTTCATTTGTTTAAGAGTTTGATTGAGTTCTAGTATTTTATTTCATTACTTATTTTTTGTCTAGTTGATCTATCTATTTGTGACAGTGGGGTATTGAGGTCCCCTACTACAATTGTATTAGTGCATATATTACGTTTAATGTCCATTTGTATTTGTTTTATATAGTTGGGCACCCTAGTATGTGGTGCAAATGTTTATGATAATCATGTCTTCCTCTTGGATTGTTCCCTTTACAAGGATGTAGTGTCCTTCTTTGTCTCTCTTAGTCAGTGTTGGCTTAAAACACACTTGATCTGCAAAGAGGATAGCTATCCCTGCTCCTTTTTGTGTTTCTGTCTCATGGAGTATTGTTTTCCACCCTTTAACCTTCAGTCTATAAGTTTCTTTTTGAATTAAGTTTGTTTCTTCATTCAGTATATTGTTGGATCTTGCTTCTTGACCCATTCTGCCAGTATTTCTTTTGTTTGGTGAATTGAGACCATTAACATTGATGCTTATAACTGATACGTACTGACTTATCATTGTCATGATTTTTTCTTTTTGTTGGGTTCTCCCCCTTTGCATTTAATTTCCTGTCTTGCCTGACAGATTCATTCTGCTGTGCTTCCTGGGGTTGTGTTCCTCATTGTCTTTTCCTAGGATATTGTCTAAGATTTTTTGGAATGCTGATTTGGTATTCATGAAGTTCCTAATGTGCTCTTTGTCATGGAAGTATCTTATTTCACCATCAATTTTGAAAGATAATTTTTCAGGGTACATCAATCTGGGTTGGAGGTCGCTTTCCTCTAGGGCTTGAAATATGTCACTCCATGCTCTTCTTGCCTTGAGTGTTTGCATTGAGAAGTCTGGTGATGGGCTTTCCTTTGTATGTGATTTGTTTCTTTTCTCTAACTGCTTGTAGAAATTTATCCTTCTGTTGGGTTTCTGGAATCTTATCAATTGTATGCCTTTGTGTAGATTTTTTTTGATCAAGGCTAGTTGGAGTTCTATATGTCTCACTTTTCTGTATGTCAAGTTCTTTTCCCCTGCTTGGGAATCTTTGTGCTATCACTTCTGTGAACAGTTTTTTTATGTCATCTGCACTCTCTCCTGCTTCTTCATTGACTCCGATCAGTCTTATGATATTTTTTGCATTGCTGGATTGCTTTCTCATGGTCTCTTACAATTTTAATGCAATTTTTCTTTTCCTGGTCATTAATTGCAATCTTATCATCTATATCTGAAATTCTGTCCTCACACTGGCTTATTCTGCTGTGTAAACTTTCAATGGAGTTTTTAATCTCCTGGATATCTGTTTGCATCTGTTTTATGGATTCCATTTGTTTCCTATGTTGGAATTCCATCATGTTCCTCGGTTCCTCTCTAGATTTATTAATTGTGTCTTTCACTATGGGCACAATCTCTGCTGTTAGCTGAGAAATTATTTCTGATTTCATTTTTTCCAGATCCCCTTTTGTTCAGGGAGTCCAGGTGGTTGAGTATCAGAGTGTTCCATCTCATTTCCCTTTGGGGTTGCTGAAATGTCTTCTCATTTCTACCAGGTGTGTGTGTTTGTGTGTGTGTGGACTGCTGGTGACCGTGCGGCTCACCTTCTCTGCACTGGGAGCAGTGTTACGGTGGCCCGGCATACTCGTCTGCACTTGGAGTGGTGCTAATCGCGGCTTGAAAGCCTCCTCTATGGGGGAAGCGTAGGTACAGCGGCTTGGAAGCCTCCTCTGTGCTGGCAGCGGTGGTACGTTGGCCTGGAAGACTCCTCTGCTCCAGGAGTGGTGGTATGGCAGCCTGGAAGCCTCCTGTGTGCTCAGATCGATAGTCTTTAAATGGTAGATTCTGATGGCCTCATTCAAAAACAGCCTAATGAAAACCCAATTAGTGCAAAAGATCTTAACCTAAAAGTAGTTAGGTTAAAAAATGATGGTGCTATGATACTAATTCCAGCTTAGCTTGCTGTATATTTATATACTGTGACTTCTAGATCATTTTATACATTTCAAACATTTGATAAAATCAGCTCTTTTTATGATCCATGTCTCTTTTTCATAGGGAGAATTGACAGGGTGGAAAATGTCACACTAGTGTTTGTTTACGAAGTTGGGTATGCCAGTATTCAGTCCATATATATTTAAAATTGTTTTCTCTTCCTGTTGAATTGTTTCCTTAACTAATATGTAGTGACCTTATTTGCCTTTTCTGATAAATTTTAGCTTGAATTCCTCTCATCACTCTTAATGAGCTCTTTCAGTTTTTTAAGCTGATCAGCTCCAAATCTCATACTGTAAATTCCATCACTTTCCATTTTGTATTGCAAGCTCTCAGCTTACTGTCTGGAGCTACTTAGCAACCTTTAATGCATTAAAAAATTTTTGCTTTGTTGCTGTTCTGCATGAACCATCTCAAAATATAAACATGGCTCAGAATATTACAAATGAAAGCTTTTCAGTGTCAGGCTGTGTTATTCTTTCCCTGTGAGCATCAAACACAAACACTGTTTTTTCCACATAGAATGATAGGAAGTTGATGTGCTGGCCAAGATTCTCTTCCTACCCCAACTGTAAGCAACTCCTATAGTCCTTCCTTCTGAAAACAGAACTCCTCAACCCTTACTTAAAGTACACCCGGTGCTTTTTACAGGCTTGAGTTAAGTTTGTGCAACCCAAAATGATGCTTTCTATGGTTTGGGTACTTCTAACATAACCCCTCTATTTACCATATGACCTAGAACCAGGCAGTCCCCAAATGTGTCTGTACATTGTGCATAATTCCTTGTGCATAACTGCATGTTTTTTGAGTATTAGAACAGTGATTATACTGACTAAATCATACAAATGATTATAAGGAAGTAATAGAAATGCAGTTGTAGCTTATGTGTAGAGGTCCCCTTGAAGTCCTTATTAAAGGGATTTCTTTGAATTTGAGCCTGGCAAGGCATGAAGTGCTCTGATAAGTGACCTCTGAGTTAATATAGTCAGAGTTTGACAGCATTTTTTTTCTAAGTTCTTTTATCAGTACATTTTAGGTATACAATTCATTTACATTTATCATTGGGTGTTTGTACCTCTACATGATGTATCTTGATTCTTATTTTTTCCCCATTACCTGAGCACCCTCCACCCTTCCCCATTTATACAGTCATCATTTCCATTTTTTTTCTTTTCTCATAGTTTTTCCTTTCCCTCCTTTCCCCTTCCCCTCCCTGCACCCCTTCGTCTTTGGACCTTTTTTCCTCTTTCAAATTATCAATTATTCATTTTAATCATTTTAACCCTCAGAGTTTGACAGTATTGAGAGTGAGCATGGCCCTCTATGCAGAGGGTATCACAGGAATTGATATTTAAGGAAAAGTCATAAAAGAATCCAAGGGAGTGCCTGGCAATTTAGTGGACATCTCAACCCTGCATTTTTCTCTGAGTCCTTTTCTAGAGACCTCCAGCATTTGCAAAACACATTTTCAGGTCTTGGAACACATGTAGATTATAATCAGAGGAGCTTATGTTAAAGTCAGTTGAAAAATGTGCCTGGACCTGGAGGCTCTAATGGTCCCCTGGTATTTTGGGGCAGGAGGTGTGTGAGGTCTTGGCATACCTTGGAATGTGTCTGGGCATTCGCTGCTATACAGGGTGAAGTGCGGGGGCGGGGGGGTTGTGTGCACAGTTTGGCATGCTCCAGTGTGAACATCCCCATTGTGCAAGTCTTAGCCATCTAGCTATTTATTCAAACTCTGTCTCCAAGCCTTGCCTCTTTAGTGAATCTTTCCTTGATTTCCTTTTTCCTTTCTTACCACATTGTCCAACCTGATCTCAAACTCCTGGGCTCAAGCAGTCCTTCTCCCTTACCCTATTGAGTAGCTGGGATTATAGGCATACACCACTGCACCAGGCTTTTTTTCTTTTTTAAATGAAATCATCTGTTGGTGTTCAGCCTTTAAAATATGACGTATATGGATTTAGGATGCGTCTGTTTCTTTGCTTAGACACAGCTTGACTTGCTGTTGGATTGCCTTTGCATCTGACATTGGGCACACCATAAGGTGATGTCTGTGTTGTTTTATAAAGCTCAGGCACTGGGACCACACTTAACTTCCTATGCCATGAACACACAAGGGCTTCATCCATACCTCTTAGGACTCTAAAATTGAAAGGCTTAGATCCCAAAGGGAACTGTCTTCATGATGGACCAAAGCAATTTTATTCTCTCAGGAATGTGTAAGAAGGGGGAATTGCCACTTTTTCTACCATCCTGGATGACCTCTCCAGCTAAGAGAATGCAGAATCTTAGGTTTCGAAGAAGGATGCTAAAGGAATTGTTTGATAATTTATGAAAAAAGCCAGAAGACAAAGCTCAGGTATCCACTCTGCACTTCCTACTGGGAAGGGGAAAAGGAAAGAGGGGAACTTTGTTTATGTTGGAAAATTTCTCTTCTTAAAACTTATTAAATGGTAATAGCAATATTTGCTCCTTGCATGTTGTATGTCATAGTGGTGTAAGGTTTAACACTGAAGCTCTTCTGTAATCTCATCCTTCTAGGGTGATAGCCATCAAGAGTGTCTTTTTCCTGATCTTTTCTATGCATATATAAACAGTCATCACTATAGTTACCAGTTCCAGAAATGGCTTTATTGTGCAGTTGTTTTTTCCTTCATGATAAACTGTTTACTTGTTACATGAGATTTCCTTTTATAGCATGCATCATAATTCATCTAGTCATTGGAAAGCTCTTACTAAAGAAATTAGCAGATACTAAGGGAACCCTTCCTGGTGTTTTGGTATGTTCAGATTTAAAATTTAAGATACTTATTTCAAGTACCTGGGTTCAGCATTAAAATTGCGCCTGCAGGGAACACATACAGACTTTTATCTTGTTGCACTGTACTTGGAAAATGACTATTTACATAGCACTTACACTGTGTTAGGTGTTGTAAGTAATCTAGAGATAAGTGTGTGAGAAGATGTGCATAGGTAATATGCCGATAAAGTACTACTTTGTATAAGGAACTGGAGCATCTGTGAATTTTGGTATATGGGAAAGGGGGCCTCTGGAAGCAGACACTCAGGGATACAGAAGGATGACTGTGTATCAGGTCTTACCAAAATGGAACAGGAGATAATGATCTAGTGACTTTTGAGACATTGCCTTTAGTGTGCTGAACTTTAGCTAGCCTCAACTATGGGATGTGTGACTTTGGGAATTCTCTGAAACCCTGTGCTTCTCTGAATCTCTGTTAAGGGAGTGTGCAGCTTTGCTGGAGCCCCTGGGTCTGACAGTCTGTTTACTGGCTGCTTCACAGAGAGCAGAAGGACCAGAAACAGGCTTAGATTATGGCCCCAGGGATTTGCTGGACATCAGGGCGAACATCTCATCTATGAAGATACTGTAGGAGACTGGTAGACATAGCTCTAGTCAGCTTTGAAGCAGGGTGCCATTGGTGAGCTGTCAGCTGAATCTTTTGAATGTCTCTGATAGTTTCTTCCCCCTTGTTTAAAGAGAGGAAACCCTGTCTTTAGAGAGCTAGCTCCCCTCTCTAATGCAGGCCAGTGGCTTACGAGCCCAGGAGGGGCCTCCCTTCCCATCTCCTACCCACCTCCCTTCCTCCTGCTTCCAGGCTGTGCTGTGCCACAGAATGGGAGAAAAGAGGGTGCAGCATCCATGTCCTCCTCGGAGATGAGCTCTAGTCATGCAGCGTCCTTTACTTTTCTAAGAAGGACAAAATAAGGTCTGTATGGTGAGACTCATGCTAATAAAGTGGGAAATAAAGGCAACACTGGGTAAGGTTTCTCATAAAATCTCCTTCACATCTTTTATCCCAACATTCTGGGCTTAATATTTATATCTTATACTTACTAAAATTTTTATCATAAACTTACTTTTCAACACATGTAACTCCTTTTGAATTTATTTAACTTATGGATCAAAGAAATCCTGCCCAGCGGGCTTTAGGGGCCCTCAGGATGACATGGTGTGTGCCTTGGCCTATGGCAGACTCTCTGCGTCATTTCACTGCCCTGCTTCAAGTTCCATGTTTGGCTCTGTTTAGAAACAATGAGGGAAATGGTGAGGCCAGACAGATACATAACTTGGCTGTGCATTTAAAAATTTTTTTCTTTCAGCTTAATTACTACATAAGCATGAGGCTTTGTTTTTTATTTATTTATTTATTTTTCTTAAATTCTTTTACTGGAACATTTTAGGTATACAGTACATTTACATTTCTCATTGGGAACTTGTACCTTTACATGATGCATCTTGGTTCCTATTTTTTCCCCATTCCCTGCCCTCCCTTCACCCCCTCCACCCTTCCCTATTTACAAAGACTTTGTTTCCATTTTTTCCATTTCTCATCATTTTTCCTTTCCCTTCTTTACTTTCCCCTACCCCTACCCCTCCTACTTCCCCTACCCCTTTGGACCTTTTCTTCCTATTTCACATTATCAATTATTCATTTTAATCATTGGTACATTTTAGGTATACAATATAATGACATTCATCATTGGAAATTTGCACCTTTACATAATCTTTCTTGGTTCTTATTTTTCCCCCTTCCCCTGCCCTTCCTTTAACCCCTCCATCCCTCCCTATTTACAAAGACTTTGTTTCCATTTTTTCCGTTTTCTGATATTAACTCCATTCCCTTCCCCTAGCCCTCCCACTTCCTCTTCCCCTTTGCCCCTTTTCTTCCTATTTCACATTATCTATTATACCTTTTAGTCCTTATTTACACTGTTCAGTTTCACACACTAGAGAAACTATTCAGTATTTACGTGTCTATCCTATTTATTTCACTTAAGAGTATCACCTCAATGTGCATACATTTAGATATAAATGTCTCTAATTTCTCATTCTTTATGGCTGAGTAGTAGGATGAGGCTTTTCTTCAATAACTCAGATAATGATCAGGTTTCCTTTTAATATCCTTTTCCATGTATAGACAGTCTTGGATTAACAGAAAGGTATCATGATTGAGTTTCTCATTAAATCAACAGGTTGCTCATTAGTTGGATATTTCTTTCTGTTAACTTCCTCTTCCTAGCAAGTCAGCCTTCCTCATCTGCATGTTAACCTGTGGACCTTTTGAAAGCATTTTCACAGGTTGTGCTTGTAATGTGATGGATGAAAGTGGTCCCCCTGCAGTTTTTGCTTTCTCAATTTTTTTTTTAACTTATGCCATAATAAACTTTCACACTTATTTTTTTGACCATATTTTATCTTAGGATGTAAAGTTTAGTGATGAGAACTTCAACCATGCAAGGAAACAATATACAGTAAAACTTTGATTTGTGAGAATAATTCATTCCACTTGTAATCCTAAGCACTTAGAGATTTCCTAAGCAAAGCAGCTAGAGACAGAAAAACCAGTTGTGATCATGTGACATTCGGTGTGATGTACTACTCATGTTGCAAGACATTGCTCCTTTATCAGGTTAAAATTTCTTAGAAATGTTTGCTTGTCTTGTGGAACATTCATGGACCAAGTTACTTGCTATCCAAGGTTTGACTATGAATTCTCAAGATGCAATAATTATCAAGAATTTACTGCATTTTTACAAATGTTTTAACTCTTGCTTTTATCCTTGGCTAAAGTATTCTAAAGCAAATCCCAGGCATGTCATTTTACTGCTACATTATTTCATTATGCATGCCGAGAAATGTGTTTTTATGCATTACCAAAATGTTGTCATTGCACTACAAATAATCTCAATATGAACATTGTTTTTAAACATTTTTTACCCCAGACGAAATGGGGTTTGTTTTGTGAAGCTATGTCTCTTAAGTCATGAATGAATGGTACTTCCATCATCACTAAAGAATGGCGCTACATTTTATGTTTTGTTGTGGTGCTTATACAATTTGTAACTTACTTTAGGTGTCTTTCCTGACAAGATGTCAAGGCAGGGACTAAGTTTACATGGTTTATTTTTGCTTCCCTTGCACTCGGCACAGTGTCTGGTCCCACAGAATCTGTATTTGTGAAAGAGTAGATGCACAACATTACTGTGCAGTAAGGTTCTCCTCAGTAACAAAGCCATGTGTCTTATTTGTAGATTTAAATCTTTGCTTGGATTTATTTCAGATATTTAAGATAGTTTATAATACATAAAATAGAAGAAGATAGCATAAATTTAGAGGGGGAAAGAGAACAAGAAAAGATAAACAAGGCATGAAGTTTAGGAGTAGAGCCAAAGTTGAAGTTAAGAATGTACACCATGAAGAGCCATAGGCTTGCTGTGGGTGGACCATTTGGCTCTGAGCTTTCCAGCATCCAGTGAGAAAAGATCAGCTCCACAAGTCCATATGGTAAAAACAGAACAGTGCCCAAGAGAACCACAACTCTTCTTTGTCTTAAGACAAAAGCAAAATTTTACCCAAGGGTGATTGTAAAAGAGTATATGGTGTGATGAAGATTGTCATTTAATACACTTGGCAAATCTCAAAGGAACGTTCTTCTGAAAACCTTCAAAGTATAGTTTGCTGCTGTCCTGCCAAGTACTTTGTTTAAGCTGATACATTAGGCCGATAAGATGTTGTCCAGGTTATCTCTGCTGTATGATAGTGTATTTGCTGCTGCTGTTTATGCCACTGCCTGCTTTAGGTGTTCACCTACATGTGAAGAGGCAGGCTGGTTGTACTTCTCAGGTCTTGTCTGTAACTTCCTCTATTTGTCCTAACCAAATATTACTTTGTTCATTGCATTGTTTCTTTTTATTTGCCTTCTGTTGAATATCTCAGAAATCCTGGTGCTTTTCTTTCTGGCTTTTCTCATTCCTCCTGTCTGTCCCTAGGTCTGGTGTACACTTCCTTGAGCAGCATCTTCTACATGAAGTATGTTAGGTGTCCAGATGGTATTTCGAGAATGTCTGAACTTCCGCATGCTCACATTTGGTATCCATCTCCTGACTCTGAGGGGACCAGCTTTCTCTGCTCTGATGCATGATTTTCTTGTTTACTCTCTGAATGTTGTAGGGCTTTCCTTTAACTCAGGAATGAGTTCATGTTCACAATCACCGGGGATTCTAAAGATAATGGACTTAAGAGACAGGAAGTTGTTTCCCTTAGCTTTGTAAAACAGTCTTTTCATGAGGGAGCTGTCCACTTAGAATACATGCTTGGATCAAAACTGAGTTCCAGAAACCTTCATGACAGTTCAGTAGCCCTCTTGAGTGTGCGTGATGACAGATAAAGTTGTTGTAGGTTTTAGTTATTTTTTTTCTATATGATGTAATAAGGCATTGAATATACCAATCACTGTTATGAATGATAGGCAGAATTTATTTAGTGGCATAGCTAGGATAAAATATTATAGTTTCTCCTGTGGAATCAGTTTTTATGCCACCACTTGGATGTGATGGAGTTTAGAAAACCCTAGTTCCTTCAAAGCTTTCACTGTTGATGAAGCTTTCATTACTGGGCAGTAGCACTATTCATAGGGACAAAAGTATTTGGTGATACTTAAAGTGAGCAGTCAGCTGATGGGCTTTGGTTCTTTCCCTTGACATTTTCTTATGATCCACGCTACAATTTAACTTGGAGGGTTTTATTGACTATCCTGTTTCTATTTTTTGTGCTCTATGAAAAACTGTGAGTGATAAAGATCAGAAAGTGTATAGGGAAGTGCAAATGGTAGTTTTGCTAAAGAAAGAAAATGAAAAGCTTTTGGAGTAAAATCTGTATATGATAAAATATTGGATTTGCCCAGCTACAAGCTATGATTATTTACTAAATTCCTGCAGATAATAACTTGTTATAAATTTGAAATTTTACAGATCCTAAACCCTTTTCCCTTATGAGAGTAGTTATTTTTATAACATAGTTGTCGATTACACAAGATAACTTAGAAATGAGAATATTGTGTAATACCAGAAGAGATTGTGCTTGTCAAATATTTTCTGGACAGTTCCAAATAAGCACATAATAAATTATTATAGTTTTGGTTGTGCTAAAAAATGTTCCTATTGACCTTGTTTTTAATAATTGTTATAAATAGTTTGTATTGAACAGTTACTGTGTCCAGATATTGGGTTAAGCAACATATATTACCTTTCTCAAATCTTAAATGATTTTTAATTCTCATTTTACAGATGACATCATTAAGGCTTAGGTGAGTCAAGCAACTTACTCAGAGTCACATAATTTTTAAGCGGTAGAGTCATGTTTCCAACTGAATTCAACAGTTCAGTCATTACTTAGTCACTTACAAAAGAACTTCATTCTCATATCCATCATCTATTACTGTTTAAGCTACCCTATCACTTGATGGCTCAAAATAACAAGTATTCTCTTGCTCAGAGTTCTGTGGGTTTGTAACTTGCTCCATGTAGTGTTGACTGGGGAGACCCAGCCAGGGCTGGAGGAGCCAGGACAGTCTCATTCATGTCTTGGGCCTTGGTGCTGGCTGCCAGCTGGGGTGCCTCTGCTGTCCTCCAACTGACCTCTCTCCACCTGGGCCCCATCATTCAGCATACACGTGGGACTTCCTTGCACTCCAAGAAGCAGAGCTAGAAGCTTTGAAGGCCTCTGTTACTGAAGACCAGAATAGTCTCAGTCACTTTCACTGCACACTATTGCTCAGAGCACGTGACAGGCAGCACCAGTGCAGATGGAGGAAGGGTGGCACAGGAATGGAAAGATTGTTGGTGACCATTATGGAGGCAATCTACCATGGTTGTCTGCACTGTCGGTCTCTAAACACCACCCCCGTGGACTATGATACATCATGTAACATTTTTCTTTTTCTTTTTTTCTGTCTCATGGGGCTATACTCATTTTTGAAACAGCAACTCTTAACCACTTTTGATATCGCTAATTCTCTTTTTGCACATATTTAGAGCCCTTGGGCCCAAGCTCTAGTCACATTGTACCTACATTAATTCACTTATAATTCCATGTGAATATAGGCTCCCCATGCATTAATGTCATTGCTACTTTTTTGCTCTCATCCTTTTGAGTGTTGTGCAAGTTTGCCATGCTTTTAGTGAGTTCCTTATCTCTTATCTCAAAACTAGCATCCTGACCACGTTCTCAATATTGCCCCTGGAGTGAGCATTTTTTGGGCTGATTTAAGCCCCTTTCTTGGAGTGCTAACCCTTTTTTACCTTCCCACCATCCTTCCTTTCATCCCGACAGCCTTTGGGAGTTCCTTTCCTCTGCCCTTCATCACTCATGTTCAGGCTTGTGCCACTTCACCCCTCACTTAACACAGTTGTTCAGTGACCATCCTTCCCGCCTTATCTCTTCCTACTCCTTCTTTCCTTCCCATGGCTGCTGGTCTCTGGAAATATCATTAATAAAACATCAAAGATTCTCTCATCAGACCAGTCACTAATTGTCAGGTACTAGAACTGCTCTCCTAACATTCAGGACCTGTCAGCAGCTATTACCTGCCTCACCCAAACTCTGTGGTATTTAAATGAGAAGCCTCCCCTAAGGTAATCAATCATTAAAGTGTATTATTTAGATGCCCCCTGCAGAGCTCTGCTTGAGGCCAAATTATGGCATAGCTTTTGAATGTTACTCTCAGATTTATGTCTTATTTTAATGATTTTTAAAATGCTTCATCCATCAGAGTGATAGGATTGGAAATTAAATATGAAGATTGATGTGGGTGATGAAGTGCTTGGTAGCGTGTAGAATTACTTGCTAAAGAAGAGACAGGCAGGCCTACTTGGAAGTATGGAGGTGTTATGAGGTGCAGTCATACGGGATGTGGGTCAGCCCATTGCTGGACACAAATGTGTGACTGAGACAAGTCCCAGATATGAGGCGAGTGCTAACTCTCCAGCCTCACACAGCCTTCCCTTAGGATCATCCTGTCTACCCTGGCTCCATGCTGTCTCTTTGCAGACACCTTTTCTCTGCAATAACAACTTCTTGCTTTAGGTCCTGGATCACTTTTCCTAACCCTGTGCAGGCTTTTGTCAGTAGCTTCATCACAAAATTCACCTCTATGGTCCCAGAAGAATGCATCTATGAGTTCTCATTTTTCTTCGGTGAGTGTACGTTGTTAATGAAGTAGAGAAATGTACTTTAAAAACATGTACTTTAAAATGTACTTTTGTTGTTGTTGTTGTTTTTGTATCGGAGATCGAACTCAGGATCTTGAACTTGTGAGGCAGGTGGCAGCAGCACTGAGCTAAATCCCAGGGCCTAAAATGTACTTTTAAAACATGCCTGTGGCTTTGTTAGAAGCTTGATGTTAGTGGCAAGCCTTTTCATTATGTATGATGCAGCTTCTGCATGCAGAATGTTGTTTGGTCCTGGCTTTCACAAAAGATAGAGGGAAATTTTTTGCTGGCCACTAAAATATTAGTGATTTTACTATCTCTAAAGAAACCAGCCTCCTCAAGGGTAGTCTAGATCATTCACTCCCTGTTCCTTGGTAGCACCCCTAGCATTTGCCTGACAGTGGTCTCCACGTGATGTAGCCTGCACATGCTGGTGAGCTGACGGTTTCACTCGGCTTCCAGTGTTCCTCCTCCATTAAAACCAAGTTCCTCAGCTGATAGTAATAGCCGCAAACCAGACAGCTGCTTACTAGATACATTTGCTCAGCCTCCTGATGAGCAGTATGCTTTTCGGTGGGAAACACTTCACTAGGAAGAGCATGGCTCAGGGTGTATCCATCAACTCAGATCTGTAAACAGTGCTGCTGGAGAGTGTAATGCTTCCTGACATTAGAGGTTAGCTTTTATTTTGCCTTCAGAAGAAAAGCCCGTTTTCCTGTTGTCTAACAGTGATGCCCAGATGTTTCCATGAACTTTGAGGGGTTGCTGTTGGATCTATATACAATACGAGCTGAACCAGATAAATTGGTGGTTAAAATGATGTTGTATACTCCTACTTCTCAAAGAATTTTCATGTTAGATCGCTCCATTTAGTAAGCTCAACAGTGATTATTCAACACTTAGAATGGAATAAGAAATTCCTGCCTGGACCTTTTCCTCCTGCCATTACCAGTTGTCTACTCTGATATTTTAGTAGCTATTAATATATATTAATGTGAAGCCTTTAATGTGTATAAACAGAAATAGTCCACACATTTTCTGTACCATAACCAGTAAAATTGTACTTACAATGCTGAGCAAAGGAAACATTCTGTTACCTGAAGGTGCAGCTATTAGCTTGAAAGAGATTTTTGTCTCTTTCCTTAAGAGAAAGCTCCTATCTGAGAGGGAGCACCTTGGTGGATTGTGGCAGGCAGTGAAGGCCAGGCCTCTGCAGGTACACCTGGGTTTTTTTTTTTTTTTTTTTTTTTTTAAGAGAAAAAGTTTATTTCAGCTCACAATTTGTAGAGGTTTCAGTTCACAATTGACTGGCTCCAAGGCAGGGTGGCATGGCAGAGGGGCATCACAGAAGAGAAAGAGTTCTTGGCAGGCAGAAGACAGCAAAGCAGCAAGCAAATCCATGCCTGGGTTTTTAGGTGATCACACATGCACTAAGGCTGCCAGCTGCAGCAGGCAACTGTTTTGCCCTCTCTGTATCATGACTCCATGCAAACATTGGATAGAACATGAGGAGAAAACTACAGTGGAATCTTACTTGAACTAAAGGATACATTTGCTACTGGACTTCCACAAGGAATTAGATTTCCTAAGAGAGGAAGCCATTGCGAGATTATGTGACAAGGCACCTCCATTCCACCTGTCCCTTGTCAGGCTTTCATTTTGCTTCTGGCTCAGTTCGCCCTTTAATTGTTGGTGTTTTCAGAATCAGTCAGGGGTCATTAGTTCTCAAATAGGAAGAGGTACTTAATTTTGAAAGCCTACTTTAAAGGGCTGGGAATGGAGGTAGCCTGAGGGTTTATGTTGAAGTGATGTTTAAGTAGCAGCACACATTTTATTTACTTAGAGTTGAATACTTGAGGATATCTGCGGGATGTTAATACCCATGGTTATTACAGTGACTCCTTTCTTTTGGTCTGCATCCTCTCTTTCTCCTTTATCTCTTTCTCTGTTATTTTAGCCTCAACTGCCAGCTGCATAAGTACTGTTCTTTCCCTTCTCTGAAGCTCCAGTCATCTGTACCTCTCTTTGAAGGCCTTTGCTGTGGTCTTTGTGTTCCTCCAAAATTCATGTGTTGAAACTGAGTCCCTTAGGTGATGGTACTAGGAGACAAGAAGTGATTAGGGGACTGCTCTCATGCAGGAGATTAGTGCCCTTCTAAAGGGACCCCAGAGAGTTTTCTTATCCTTCCATGTGAGGACATGATGAGAAGACAGTAGTCTGCAACCCCGAGAAGTGCCTCACTGGAACCTGATGCTGGCATCCTGATACCAGACTTCTAGTCTCCAAAGTGGTAAGAAACAAGTTCCTGTTTATAAGTCATCCAGTTTATGTTATGTTGTTATAACAGCTGGAACAGACTGAGACAGTCCTGTAGGCTCCACAAACAATGCATCCAAAATATTTTTCTTCTGTGCTCTTCCCTCTCTGCCTTTGTGTCCTAAATGTTGGTTAGTGGCTTCACCAGCAACTTCCCAGCCTCCCAAACTGCAATCACAAGAATTATGCATTTCTCCCTTGCCTTTCAACCTTCTCTGTGCCCACACAATTGATTACTAAGTCCTGTCTCTTCATGCATTAGGTCTTTTCTGTCCTTTCCTATTGCCATTCAGCTTATTTCTTGCCTCTAATAATAGCCTCTGGTTGCAGCCTCTGAAATACTATTGTCTTCCTGACTCCCCTGTTTCTGAAAGTCATCTCTTTAAGACAAACAACCTGTATATATCCAGCTCTGCACTGCTACAGAGCCATCCTCTTAGCTTGGCCCACCCCCAGACATCAATCCATAACTACATCTTCTATCCTCCCCTCACAAAACTCTGCAACATCAGGGAGAAGTTTTTCATCCAAATTAGGACACTTGAAAATGAAATGGACATTATTAATAGTTTCATTGATATAATAGGCAAAAACTGGTACTGGCCAAGGCAACAGGGACATATGTTCACTCTGTGTGCCCTCTTCCTTAGGATGCCAGTTGCTACTTTCATCTTTGAAATTAGCCCTTGTATTATCTGCTCTGTGTGTCTTTTCATTACCGCTCCAAAGAACATTTGGTTTCTTCCCCAGTGTCTGTCAGTGTTTTTGTTAGGGTGTATTAAAGCAAGTACATGATCTACCTCCCACTAAGTGCCTTTCCCCTGCAATTATTCGATGACAATGAGGACACTCTTATTTTTATTTGTATTTTTCCCAGCAAGCCTGGTAACTGGCACATGGGAAATATTCAGAAGGTCTTCACAGCTATTCACTTATTGTTTAAATGAAGTGTATTGAACTTGGCAGTCAATTCTAGGTGTCATTTTAGTATTGTATGCCTTTGTGATAAACCTTATATTTGTACAGAGTTTTAGAATATATAAGGCACTTTAATTTCTTGCCTGTGTTAGTTACTCTCAAACTCACCTTGGGGCATTTGTGTTTATTTGCTCTGCCAACATTGCCTACTCTCCACCTGGCTGACTCCTGCTTGACTTAAATGCCATTTAAGTCTTTCTGAACTTCTGGTTATCACATTTGGTAGTTATATATTTGTGTGATTATTAGTGTAATTTTTCCCCAGCTAGACTATTACAGGAAGGACACTGTTCTGGTCACCTTCCTACTATTGTGGCTGGCAATGAGGAGGCAGCTGATATTCAGAGAATGAATAAAACGTAGCCAATCTTCATTAGTTGTAGTTTATAAATAATGTAATTTACATTGTAAACTTGCATAACCTAAAATTTATGTGTAACTCCCCAAATCAATACTCACAGTACTTTTTCTGGTCATTTGAGGACACGTACAGAGCTCTTAATGAGCCTAGTATCCTGGACGCATGTTCCAAGCTGAGGTCGAAGGAAAATACTGTTTTTGTTTCTAGTCTCATACTATAAAAAATATCTTTTTACTGTTTGTGCAGCTCTGTGTTTTAGATATATTTTTTTGATGACATCAGTATTGAAAATGGCTCCAAGTGTGGTGTCATGCAGTGTTCCTGGGCTCAGGAAGGCTCTGATGGCCTCACACACAATGTACATATGGTAAGTAAGCTTTGTTGAAGCTTGAGTTACAGTTCTGTTCACTTTGACTTTAATGTTAATGAATCAGCAATATCTATAAATAAGGTCTTTAAGTAGAAACATAACGTGTGATGTTATGGTTTGATTGATGTATTGAAAGTGTTATGACCAGTGGCTTGCAGGAGCCCGAACCTGTATTTTCCCTAGGAACTACAGTTCAGTATTCACTAATTTGGCAGCAACTTTATAAGATATAACTACTTAAATAATGAGAATTACAGTAGCCACATTTCTTTCATTGTGGAAATTAAGGCTCCAAGGATTTAAATGTCTTACATCAGAGCAGTCAGCTAATGACTATAAGATTAAGCTTCCATTTGTTCAACAAATATTTATTGAGCCTCCACTCTGAGGCAAGGGCTGTGTATATTTGACCCTTTGGATCCTTAACCTCTAAACCAAATGCATGTGACTAGAATCCTAACTTCTTTGGTAAATTATTATAAACAAATAAGCTAGCTCAATTGCACAAATCATCAAACTCCTTTTGAGCTTGACCAAAAATATTTACTGTATTTTTTGGTTTCTAGTCTGTAGGTCCATAGAGATGACTGTTACATGTTTGAAATGTTTTCTTAAGTTGCAAAATTTTCCAGATGAATTCCACAATGGGAGTATGTTAACAGTATATTGTTGGAACATCTCCAGGGAAAATAGCTTTGGTCAAGGGGGGAAGACACATTAAAAAAAAAATCCCCGTTCATAGTCATTGAGTAGTCATGAGAGAAAATAGTTCACAAAGATGTGTTTATTTATTTATTTCCCTTAGTCCCGAAGTCTGCCAGGTATAGGGATGTCTAGATGGAAAGGGCATTTGTAAATCTGTGGTTGACCTTTTGGACCTGGAATTATAAAGTTATTCTAATGCAAGAGAACAGTTCCAGTGAATTACTTCCATGAAGCAAATTTTCTAAGCATTTCAGGAAGTCTTTTTGGGTTACTCATATCGTGGTTGAAAAACAAATTGTGTGGGTTTTCATTTATTTTTTTGGAAGCAGAAAATGGAGATAGAATCTTTGACTTTGGACATTATTTTAAATAAATTTCCCCCTGAAGGAAGCAATCAGAACAACACGTATAGAAATGTTAAAGTTGAGACTTGAGTAGTATTTATATAATGTGGTTCAAATAGTTTGTGTATACCAGATGTTTAACTTAGGCTCCAAAAGGCTTTGCCCACTGCACAAACATACCCAGAATATCATAAGGGGAATATTCTGGGAAGTGCAATTAAAGTTAGGGTCTAGGCATTGGAATACACTCCACTAAGAATAAAGTATTAAAGAGAGTCTTGTTTTCTCTGGTAAACAAGACTGATACCAGTGTCAAACAGGAAGAGTGGGGATCTCTATGAGAAGTTAGGGTCTTTGCATTATTTTTTTAACTCCCGTGTTGGACTGCATGATCATTTGCTTGCTTAGGTAGTTTTGAGCTTGTGTGTGAAAGCCTCATAGTTCCAGATTGAGCTGTAGCTAGTCTGTAAGATGATTTTGTTTGAATTGAGAACAGGCATCCCTTCTTCTTGGCTGATTCTAGTGAGTGCAGGCTGGACTTAAGCCACTGTGCCTCCCTTAGCTGGAGCCCATGTGCAGAACAAAGCTGCACAATTGTGCAGCGTCCTGAGCTCTGGGGAAGCCACTGGAGTGGTCATCTGGAGAAACTTGCATATATTTTCCATGACCTGACTTTAAGGACATGGATAATGGGAAGAGGAAAATGTTTTGTAGGGAAGTGGACTCAGTAACATAGAAACTTAAAACTGCAAGGGACCTCTGAACCCTGCCCTGTCTGGACCATCCCCTCATTTCACGGATGAACAAACTGTGGTCCAGGATCTTTTATCCATATGTTTGTTCATGTAGTTTGGTGATAGTGGTAGGAAAAGTTTCTGCTTCAGTCCACTCAGGGCAGACATTCTTATTTCCTCTATGTACTTGTGTATATGACACAGCCATCTGTTGATGGGCACTGTGACCAGGCCCAGATTCATATAACTGGGACCCAGATGTCCTGGAAATCTCACTATCCCAGGCAGGTACATCCCTGGGATGGTTGTCTTTTCTGGCTACATATTAGGCAGGCTTGATGGATTTTGTTTCGTGACATCTTTTTCTTTCACTATTACATACAGTGAATAAAAATTGCTAAATATACAAGCAAATCACTTCTTGTAAACACTTAGAAATTTTGGAAACAGATTTCCCCCTTTCTACCTTCCTGCCTTTCAGTGCCTGAGAGCTTTTGTAGTGCCTGAGCACTTCAAAAAATTGGTTGTTTGAAAACAATGTTAAGACATCTGTGTCATTGGATATAATGGTGTCTGTACCAGCTTTTCATTCAAAATTGCGTCCTGTGAAAAAAATCATGTATATTCTTTTGATTGAGACCACTAAGAACATTTTTGGAATGTGCTCCAACATCAGAGTGGGAGATCCCATTTCCTTATACAATTTCTTCAGTAACACAATCTATACTATTTATGCAAAACCTTTCTCTAAGGAGGTCAGAGTACTTTGACTCCTTATTTCAGAACCCCAGGAACTCAAACATAACTTCTAGCCTTTCAGAGAGAGGATTGTATGACATGCATAGGCTTGGACTGCTGTTCTTTTTCAATTTTAAAGATGAATATTTGTGAGAATCTGGACACCATTATGGTGCTGATGGAAATACAAATTGGCTGAGCTTTTCTGATTCTACAACCCTAAGCATCAGATCTTGTGTCTTAGAAAATAATGCATAAAGATAATAATACCTAGTAACATTTACTGAGTACTTTTATGTTCAGGTACCATTGAATAAGCATTACATATCTTAGCATTTAATCTTTATAGTAGTCATAAGAGGTAACTAAAAAAGTTCGGCTGTCCACCTTTTGTAGATGAATAAACTGACAGAGAAAAGGTAGGTACCCTGCCCAACGTCACACGGTTCTTGTGGGCCACCTGCTTTCCCACCCCACATTCTCAGCTTATTGCCCTGGTGTACTGTCTCTGATAGCTATAATGTAACCTCCTTCATAACCATGTTACAAAGAGCTTGTAATGGATCTGTTCTTTATTATTTCATCAGACATCTGTAAAAAAAAGATTGTTAAGCCTAAATATTGGTGTCTTAGTAGCCTTAAAACTTAACAGAAGAATCAGTGCAGTTGATTGCAGCTGTTTAAAAGTTACTCCAGGATTCTGAGAGTTTGTTGTGCCCCTTGTTGAAGAGAGACCTGCTGTACAGGTTTCCCTGTTGTTCATGTAGGATACCAATAAAGATGAGGTTGGGGGTCTCTGTTCTCTTTCTCTCTTCTCCATTTCAGGGCTTCTTAGTCCAAGCACTTTCTTAGTTTCTCTGTTTGGTTCCTGCACTACAGAAGTTCTGTCTCTCAGGGGACTGCCTGGAAGCTTGATACCTTCCCCATCTTCACTCATACAAATTAGTCTTAGGTCTTCTGTCCTGTAAGTTTTGCAGAGTTGTTCGGCTCTATCTGAACCGCTGTGCACTGTAGCATATGCCTGTGATTGGAGGCTTTCTGGGGTAACTTGATTTTTTCCAAAACATTTCTAGAGATGATAGGACTGAGAAATGGGACACTCAAGGTAGAACTTTAGGCTGTGAAAGACTAGGGATAGAGCCATTTAGTGGCCCAGGGTAGACTATTCCATTGTCCCTTGGAGGAGTCCGTGAAGATGCTGAACTGCTTCCTAGACCATATGTTCATCTTCCTAGTTGGAATAGTGGAATAGTTTTTTCTGCCTTCTAGGATCTTTGGGTTTAATGAATGGCAGATGACAGTGGTGGTCTCTGGATGTTGAAGTGCCCTGAGGTGAAGGTTTTGGTCCTTTCTTTAGTCTGTAAGCAAAGTTTATGGCTGCTTTAGGATAGTAGTTTCTATAGTAGAGGAAACCCACAAAATTAGCATCTGTATATAAGGAACTTAACTCTAGACAAAATAATAAGCCTTGTGTTTACAACTCCATCACTAAAAATGCTGACCACTTAAATATATTAATTAGCCAAATAATTACCCACTAGATGCATACACATGTAAGTAGGCCCAGGTGCTCTTCTTGACTATCAAGAACTAAAACTAATGACCTGGAATTCATTACCTCAGAGTGCTGTTCTTAAATTCCTTAAGACCAATTAAAGTAGTGACTCTCTGGAAGGTAAATTAACCTCTTTCCACTTATAATGTATTGCAAACTAGCAATTATTAAATACCCAAGAAAATAATTTAGTGCTCAAGTAGCCAGTTGTCCTAAAATTTAACTCAAAATACTTCAACTCCTCTGCAATGAAATGAGACACAATCATGAAACCTTCCTAGGATTAAAAAAAAACAAAACTTTTTTATAAATAGTAAAAAATATACTTTCTCTTCATTAAGGAGAGAAAATTTCAGTCAACTATTTTGCCCTCAGATGCTACCCCATCCTCTAAATGATTCGCTTGGAGTGGGCCTGCTTATTGAGAATCTAATTGTAACATTACACTGTGTAAGTTCACTGTCTTGGGAATAGTCATTAGTCTTTCTGAAATACTCAGAAAGTATATTTATGATACTTCATCTTCCCTGTCTTTTCTTCCCACCACCCCTCATGCTTTGTGACTGTGGTTACCACACTTACAGAGTAGTTGACATTGGGAATAAATCACCAGACCAGGTTATTTATGGGCTTGTGAAAACACCCTGGACTTGCTAGCCCGCCTCATAAGAAGTGAACATGGTGTTCTTTTTTGCTTTCTGAGTGGTGATGGTGTGTTTATTTCTGGCATACTCAGATGGGGCTCCAACATCAGTATGTGTGGCAGTCCCTAAGACTGTCATGTGGAGGTGGACTTTGGCCCATGACTGTTGTCAGTGTCTTTGCAGCTCGCCAGCCTTTTGTGTGACTCAGAGGAATCATCTTTCTCAGGAGTTGGCAAAAGCTGTACATAGACAGAATCTGGCTGGGGTTGTTTTTTTAAATAAAATTTTATTGGAATGCAACCGTACCTGTCCTTTCATACACTGTCTAGGGTTTCAGCAGCCAACTGGAGTTGTTGGAGCCAACCTGTGGCCCAGAAAGCCTGAAAGATTTACTTTTTAGTCTTTTATTGAAAATTTATAGAGGTACTATTCAAATTGGTTTTTTTAATGAGTTCTTGAAACCTACCTCCTCATGACACTTGCTTTTTTTTCTGCTCAGTGGCTCAACCTTTATCATGGTTTTCCCTCATGTTTCTCCTGGCAAGTAAGCAGTCTCACAGAGCAGTGTTCAGGGACTGCCTGTCCTCTGTGGCCTCAGACTATGTCTTTGAACTTCCATGTTGAATGGGGGAATGTCAGTGGTACAAACACACTTTATCTAAAGTGTGAAACAGAATTTTAGCACCAGAAGAGAGGCAGCTCTTCATGGTCAAGCTCCTTTATTGAGATAGCAGAAATCCTGGGAGGTTGAAGGGCTGCCTGTGGTAGATCAGGACATTGCTGTCAGGATCTGCTGTGGGCCTTTGGCCTTCTTTCTAGTTCTCTCTCCATGGTACAGTGTTGCTGCCACATAGCTGCACATGCCCAGCCAGAACACATGTTCGCTAAGCTTTTGTTTCACAGAGAAAATTTTCTTTTTTCTTTATACCACTCATGACTTTATACCAGATCGGCTGGAGAGAAATGATTTGTACTCCAAAAGAAAAGCAAACATCCTGGATATTTTAGAATGTTTCTTTCTTTATTGTTTATCTAATTACTACTCAGCCATCAAACAGAATAAAATGTTTAATACTTCCTGTCAGTCATGCTAGCTTTTTTCCAGCCTTGTTTTAAAACACTGAGTTATGTTTCTTTCTCTTTAGAATGATATCTTAGAAATGTGTAAAGCCTTCCGTCTATGCAATTTCTAGAATTTGTTTTTTTATAAATGTTTTGTATTAGGCTGATCTTTTTTTTTTGTACCAGGGATTGAATTTAGGACCTTGTGCTTGTGAGGCGGGTGTGGTTGCCACTGTGCTAAATCTCCAACCCCTAGGCTGATTTTTTATGATGTCTCCATTAAATGCTTATAATGCATTTAATTTTTGTAAATAGCATGCAGTTGTAATATCTATTTTTTGATGTGATTTACTATTTTCCCATTAGAGGGATAAATATTGGATAGTAACTTGTATTTAATTTTGAATTATAATAAAAATTAGACCCATAAAAATCAGTATTATGCATTTTTCTGAATTTTTTAAACCCCAAATGTCAGCATGAAATCTTTTTTATTCTACTGGGAAACACAGAACACCACTGATATTTAAAGGGTAGATTTAAGAAGTTCACTGGATGACCCTGGCAATTTTCATAGCTTGTCTGAGATTCAATTTCTTTATCTGTGAAATGAAAATAATAGTGCTTATCTCATAGGGTTGTTGTGAGAAGATTGGCAGAATATTAATAAAAACACATAGTACTGTTAGACGCAGGATGTAAAGCACTGCAAATAGAAGCCATTAAACTATGTGACTGATTTATTTATGGCTTTTGGTTAGTGAAGAGCCCTCAGACATGTATGCAAACTGAGCACATCTGATATGCAGGTGGATTTAAAAAACAGATTAATCTTATCTTTATTTGGGTGTGATGCCTCCTTCCTTGAAGGAGAGACCATCTCTTGTGTTCTGGAGACATTGAGAGGTTCTTACCAGGCCCCTGGAGACAGGGCGCTGTGTGCCAACTCTGTAAGGTAGAGGACAAGAACAATGTAATTCTTGGAGAGAGCTGGAGGAAAGAATAAGATATCAATGGGAAGATTTTATCCAGGCTTCTGCCACAAATCTACATGATTGTTTTGGAACATGGTGAGAAAGGGAGCTAAGAAGTAGTTAAAATAAGGTGCTGTGGTTACCTCAGTGAGCTTTCTATAAAAGCATCTTTAACTTCCAGGCAGATATCAAACTGTACTGAAAGAACTTCCTTTCTACAGTAGGGGAAATGGCTTTCTCCCTTGTGTCAGAGTCCTGTTCTGAGTGTTCTTCCATAGTGGTGGCAGCTTCTGCTCTTCCTTCTTTACAAGATTGTTACAAGATGCCATTTTATAGACCCAGACCTTCTTAGGACATTATAGAATTCTCTTTGGGGATATAAATTTTACATTTAAAAAGTCAAAAGGGAGTCAATTTGTGTTACTTTTACTGATCTTAGAAACAAAGCCTAAGACATGGACCCTATTACCCTGTGGGCTCACGTTAGAATCCTGGCTGTATTTAGTTTGGATCCCAAGTGCCCCCAAAGGCCTGTGTGTGGAAGACTTGGCCCTAGCCCATGACACTGTTGGGAAATGTTGGAACTTTTAAGAGGCAAGGGCCGGTGGGAGGTCTGAGGTCACTGCGAATGTGCCCTTAAAGGGGATATTGGACCTTGGTCCCTTTCTGTCCCTTTACTTCCTGGCTCCCTAGAGGTGAGCAGTTTGCTCCACTGTGCACATCTACCATGATGTACTTCTTTGCCACGGGCCCAGAAGCAACTGACCAAGCAGGCATAGACTGAAACTTCCAAATCCATGAGTCAAAATAAACCCTTTCCTCCACTAAGGTGCTCATCTCAGGTACTGTCACAGTAAGAGAAAGATGACTAACACACTGCCTAAGTGACAGGAGGAGACCTATTAACACAGACTCAGCTGGGATTGCAAAAGTTGTTCAAACTCATCAGCCACTGGAGATGGCCAAGTGTTCCTTGACTCTTTGAATCCAGGGTTGAGACTTAAGGGTAAAACCTGTTATGTAAATGATTGTACTGGTTTTTTACTTTATTTCCCCAAGGCTGATGCTTACCTGAACTGAAAGATGGGGCCCTATGCCTCTCTCAAGTTTGAAGAGACACCACTGTATCTCCAGCTCTACTTTATAAATTGAGCACATCTATTTTTCTGAGGGTCTTGCCTAGAAAAATGCTGTATACAGCCACATATTAGGTTGGTTCCTGTCCATCACTCCCTTGCTATGGTATGCTGACCCATAGCTAACAAATTCTTTGATTCTCAGAAGAAAATTGACAGTGCAGACAAATCTGGACTTAATTCTGTGACTGAATGCCAGCCTAATTGCTCATGGAGAGAATGGGCCCTGGTAATAGCCAAAACTAAAAAGCTGGCAGTTTTCTCATCAGAAATTCTGGAATTTGTTTGAGCCTCAGCAGTGTGTGCTTGTTTTTAGACACTTGCAGGAACCCTGGTGCCTGCAACTCCTGTGCTTAGATGTCTTGCATTGTCCAATGGAGTGTTCCTGAAGCAGCTGGAAGGTTTTGCCCAGAACACATTGTAAGTTGGAGGTGCAGTATAGATCCTTCCTTTTCTATACCCTAGGTTTGGGTGATATTGTTTATCCCTTTGGAGAAAGAGAATAGAGTTGTCACAATTTTGGTGACATTAAGAAATTCCATTTTATACCCAGATTCATTCGTTGGCCATGGCCTAGAATAGTCTGTTCTTAATAAACTTTAGAAAATTCACCTCAGTCTTATGTGCTACAATTTCTCAGGCTACTCTGGTCTGTGTTTCTTGAGATTCTCTGAAGGGTTGTCCCTCTCCATTGTGGCTGGCACACATGCATAGAAATCTTTTTTTCTTCATAATCCACCTGTTCCTGCTGCTTGGCTGCAGAGGACTAAGCCACCTTTAGACTTCAGAGTCCCTAGCCCGGGTACTGTTTAGTTGGGATGTAGGGGGGAGTATGTCCCCAGGTGGGACTCACGAGGCAATTTAAGTGGAGAACTTCCAGTTACACAGATGCTTGGTCGCCAAAGAGATGGTTGTGTCTTTAGAGCTGAGAATGGGTTAGAGGGAGAAGTGTAGGCCTGGAATATTGCATGAGCTTTCCCAGAGTAGCAGAAATGCTTTACAATTCAAATTCCAGCAGGGATAATAACTTCAGAGGAAATTTCCCTGAGTATAAGCTGGTGCTAAAGTTTTCTCTGAAATGATGATCCTTACACTAAAAGGATTAGGCACCTTTTATTTAACATGTCAAGGACTTTCTGAACCCAGTCTCTTTAGGAGGCTTTCCATGGAATGATGAAAAGCTGAAGAACAGAAAGAGGTTAAATGTCACTCCCAGGGAGGAACCATGTCACTCTGCAGGTTTGCAGCCTTTGTTTTGCTTTGGAGAGAGGCACTATGCTGTATAGATGTGATCCATCTATCCATTTGGTATTTGGCAGAAGTGGACACTAGAAGCTTTACGTTTTTATTGCTTGGCATCTTTTTAATTTTGGGGGCCCTGTTGTGATTCTACGAGAGTTAGGATGACTCTGTGGGCAGAACCCCTTCTGTGAGTAGTTTCATATGTAGATTCTGACATATTCCAAACTGCCTCTATGGCCTTTAAGCTAGGAATTATGCCTAGGAGGACTCCAGGAAGAGGCTCCCTACCTGGGTACAGATCCCTCCCAAACTGTACCCCAAACAAATGGACAAATCCTGTCCAGGTCGCTCCCTTCTTTAATATCTGCCTCTTGAAACTGCCTTTTCATGGTCATTTCAGACAACTTAGGGATACAAGGCTCTGAGTTCCCTGATGGTGCCCTTGGCCCAGTCCCTGTTTTTTAAATTTACTTTTATTTTTATTTTTTTATAGGATTGGGGATTGAACCCAGAATCTTTACACTAAGCTACATCCCAGCACTTTTTAATTTTGAGACAAAGTCTTGCTGAGTCACTAATTTGCCCAGGTGGGGACTTGCAGTCTTCCAGGCCCAGCCTTCCAGAGTGCTAGTGTTACAGGAATGTGCCACCACACCCAGGTGCCCCAGTAACTCTTCAGAAATTCACTTATGCTGTAGTGGTTCCTGCTCAACAGGTGGTGCTCCATGAAGGGTTAAATATATAAGCCATTTATACCAATCCAGTTTTCAGTTAATGAGAAAAGAATAGAAGGGTCTTTGTGACCATGAAATGCACCTGTAGCCTGAGGTAGTTGGATAGTACAGTTGAGAGAGCATGGGCTTCAGCATCCAGAAAGATGAGACTGTGAACCTAGGTTCTGCCCCTTAATAGTTGTGGGCAATGAAGCCCTTACCTCCCTGAGGGAGTTGCCCATCAATAAAACAATTGCTATGAGGATGTCATAAGCGAATGTGTTTAATTGCCTGACATATTGTTATATTTTTTCCCATTAAGTTTATTGGTACGTTTTAGGTATAAAATACATTTAAAAACATTAATCATTGGGATCTTGTACCTTTACATGACGTATCTTGGTTCTTATCTTTTTCTCCTTCCCCTGCCCTCCCTTCACCCCCTCCACTCCCCCTATTTACAAAGACTTTGTTTCCATTTTTTTCCTTTTCTCATATTTTTTCTTTTCCCGTCTTTCCTTTCCCCTACCCCTCCCACTTCCCCTACTCCTTTAGACCTTTTCTTACTATTACACAATATCAATTATACATTTTTAAAATTATAATATCAAGATCTAGGAGACATTATCACAGATTTTACAGAATTTAAAAGGATACAGAGAGCGTATTACAAAAATCTTTTTTGAAATAAATTTGACAACTTCAAACAAGTACCTTGGAAGGCAAATTAATGAAACTGACTCTGAAGGAAATATAAAATTTGAATAGCACCTATTAAAGTATATTCCTAGCTTGAAAACCTACCTATATGACAACAACATGCTCATATTCATTTTAACTGATAAATTATATCAAATATTTGAAGCAGAAAAAAGAAGGAACAATTCTCCCCTCATTTTAGGAAATGAACATTGTGCTAATACTAAAACTGGACAAAGATAATAGAGAAAAGTATGAAGATAAATAAAAATTTGTTTCACAAAACAAACTATTAGAAGTCAGATCTGGCAGTATGTAGTAAGTGATTTTATTATAGGGATGGCAGTGTTGGTTCAGCATTGAAAGATCCACCCCCATAAGTCATCATTTTAACAAAGGAAAGGAAAAAGCCATATGATCCTGTCTGTAGTTGCAGAAAAAGTATTGGAATAAATTCTACAGCTGTTCATGGTAAAAGCTATCAAGAGAGTAGAAGTAGAACAGAACCTTCTCAACAGATAAAAGACATACTTTTACATATTCCATACTTCCAGCAAAAACTCCTTATATGAATGGAAAGGATACAATGCTTTCTCCTTAAGGTGGGGAACAAGGGCAGATATGCCTACTCTTCATCTGTCCATTAAACTTTGAAACATAGGCCCAAACCAAAATAGTCTGGCAATAAAAATAAACAAATAGCATATGATCGGCAAGGTAGAAGTAAAATCTTTATATGTAGATGAAATAACCATCGACAGAGAAAATACTGAGAAATCTCTAGGAGCTCCTAGAACTTGTATTTGAATTTAGCAGGATTAGAAAACACAAGGTATATATAAAAGTTCAGGTCTATGTATACTTGCTATAAATGAAGAATTGGATATTGAAATTTAAAAGTTATGTAGGAGTACAAAGGACCTAGAAAAGTAAAAAGAAAAAAAATAAAACAGTGTTGGAAGACATTTAGTACCTAATTTTAAGACTTCCTCTAAAGTTATAGTCATTAAGGCAATGTTGGTGTAAGAAAAGACATATAGATCAGTGGAATAAAACAGAGAATCTAGAAATAGAACCACACATATATGGTCCACTGAGTTTTGAAAGATTATTTAACATTAACATTTTATAGAACCCAAACTCAACTCGAGAGCAGAGGAAAGGATAGTGTTTTCAGCAAATGGCACTAGAACACCTGGTATCTGTATATAAAAAGTTAACCTCAACCCTTTATTTCCATACATAAAAATAACTTGAAAGGATCTATGAACCTAAATATGAAAGACTAAAAGTATAAAACTTTAAGAAGAAATTATAAGGGAAAATGTTTATGAATTTAGGGTAGGCAAGAATTTCCTAGGATATAAAAAACATGATGTATAAAAGAAAAAAATTGATAAATGAGATTCCATTAAAATTTAGAACTTTAAATGACATCATTAAGAAAATGACAAGTAGTCCTTAACCAGAACATGTTTGTAATACATATAACATATGACCAGAATATATAAAGAACTCTTACAGCTCATGAATAGACAACCCAATTAAAAAGTAGACATAAGAAGATGATAAATAGCCAGTACAGCACAAGGAAAGGTGTGCAACACTAGAATCAGAAAAATACTAATCAGTACAATAACAAGATTGAATTATACACTCATTAGGGAGATTAAGGTAGAAGTTTTAAAAGAACAAATGTCAGGTTAGGTGTGAACCAGTTAGAACTTACTAATATTGCTAATGTGAATGTAAAATGATTAAACCATTTGGGAAAACAATATAAAAATTTCTTTTATTACTGGTAAGAACCAACAGTTCTGTTCCTAAGTTTTTACCTAAGAGAAATGAAAGCACATGTTCACAATAGATTTGTACATACAGTTTGACTGTCCCTTATCTGAAATTCTTGGGACCAGAAGTGTTTCAGATTTTGGTTTGAAATCCACTTGAGCTGCAAAGAGGATAGCTACTCCTGCTTTTTGGGGGGTTCCTGTCTCATGGAGTATTTTTTCCACCCTTTAACTTTCAGTCTATGAGTTTCTTTTTAAATTGTGTTGGGGCGGGGATTTAGCTCAGTGGTTTCGCCACCTGCTGCACAAGCGCAAGGACCTGAATTCGATCCCCAGTACCAAAACAAAATAAATAAAGCATGTTTCTTGTATGCAGCATATTGTTGGGTCTTACTTCTTGGCCCATTCTGCCAGTCTATTTCTTTTGATTGGTGAATTGAGACCATTAACATTGATAGTTATAAATGATACATAGTGATTTATCATTGTCATGACTTTTTCTTTTTGTTGTATTTTCCTCTTTTGCATTTAATTTCTTGTTGTGCCCGATGGATTCATTCTGCTGGGCTTCTTGGGCTTGTGATCCTCGTTGCCTTTTCCTAGGATATTGTCTAAAATTTTTCGGAGTGGTGGTTTGGTATTCATGAAGGTTCCTAAGGTGCTGTTTGTCATGAAAGTGTCTTATTTCTCCATCAATTTTGAAAGATAGTTTTGCAGGGTACATCAGTCTGGGTTGGAGGCTGTTTTCCTTTAGGGCTTGAAATATGCCACTCCAAACTCTTCTTGCCTTGAGTGTTTGCATTGAAAAGTCTGCTCTGATTCTGATGGGCTTTCCTTTGTATGTGATTTGTTTTTTCTCTCTAACTGCTTGTAGAATTTTGTTCTTCTGTTGTGTTTCTGGAATCTTAACAATTATATGCCTATGTGTAGATTTTTTTGATCAAGTCTAGTTGGAGTCCTATAGGCCTCCCTTATCTGTATGTCAAGTTCTTTTCCCCTGCTTGGGAAGTTTTCTGCCATCACTTCTGTGAACAGTTTTTTTTTATGTTGTCTGCACTCTCTCCTGTTTCTTCATTGACTCCAATCGGTCTTATGTTATTCTTCTTTGCATCGTCTAGCAGCTGCCAGATTGATTTCTCATGGTCCCTTACTATGTTATTTTATTTTATTTTATTTTATTTTTTTGGTACTGAGGATCAAACTCAGGACCTTGTGCTTGCAAGGCAGGCGCGGTGCCATGGAGCTAAATCCCCAGCCCTCTCTTACTATTTTAAAGCAATGTTTCTTTTCCTGGTCACTAATTGCAATCTTATCTTCTATATCTGAAATTCTGTCCTCACCTTGGCTCATTCTGCTGCATAGACTTTCAATGGAATTTTTAATCTCCTGGAAATCTGCTTGCATCTGTTTTATGGATTCCATTTGTTTCCTATGTTGGGATTCCATCATGTTCCTCAGCTCCTCTATTTTTTTTATCTGTGTCCTCTCTAGATTTATTAATCATGTCTTGTACTATGGGTACAATGTCTGCTGTTATCTGAGAAATTATTTCTGATTTCATTTTTTCCAGATCCTCATTTGTTGTCAGTTCAGGGAGTCCAGGTGGTTGAGTATCAGATTGTTCCATCGCATTTTCCTTTGCGGTTGCCTTAGGTGATCTGGAAGTCTGGTTCTGAGACTTGTTTACTTGTCTTCTCATTTCAACAGATGCAGCCTGCTGTGCCTTTGTTGAGGCAACTTTTTGCTCACTCAGTGGTCTTCAATTCTCAGCAAACCACAGAGCTGCCTTTTCTCTGCTGCTCACCAGTACACTAATTCCTGGGTTCAGAACGGTGGCCTTCTGGATCACTGAGCTGACCTGTTGCCTGGGTGGGCTTCTGGCTGGGGCCTGTGTACACTTAGGATGATATCTACATGTGCCACTGGCTAGGGTCCCTATGTAGCTGTTGTCTGGGAGGGCCTTTGGCTGGGGGCTGTGCACCCCAGTTCTTGTGTGAGCAGGCTTCTGGCTAGGGTCTCACGCACTTACTGATGGTATTGGGGCGAACCTCTGGCTGTAGCTTGTGTGCCTGTGTAGCTCTTTTCCAGGCCGGCCCTTGGCTTGGGCCGGTGTGCCCCAGCCTCTGGGGTCAGGGCAGAGCCCTGACTGGGATCTGCTTGCAGCCACATTGCTCTGGTCCACACTGCTGCTCCCCCAACTAAGGTCATCTGGTGTGTCTTTATTACAGAGATTTTCTTCACTTTCTGGTGGCTTTAATTTTCATCAAGGGTCCTCAGAGAGGCCCTCTTTCTGTTGTTCACTTCTACTCTATCTTCTGAAGCTCAGAACAATGTCCTTTATGACCCCTGCAACTCTGCAGTGTGGATCCAGGTAATGGCTCGGCACAGCTGTGTGTGTGTGTGGGGGGGGGTGCTGGCGCCCACGGCTCACCTCCTCAGTGCTCTGGGGCGGTGACATGGTGGCCTGGGAGGGTCATCTTCTTGGCCCTCTGGGGCAGTGGTATGGCAGCCTGAGAGGTTCACCTCCTCACCCAGTATTTTATTAACAGTAGCTTCTGTTAAGCACAAAGCTTTCACTTACCAAGACTTTTTTCAGTTTGGCAACTTTTGTGAGGGAGGGTGGGTATGGATCCACTACTGTTTAGAAAATATGGAGAGGGATAGTTTCCTGTGTTGTCATTGAACAGTAATCATGTGCTGTATTTTATGGATTCTTCCTGTCCACTCTTGGAAATAGGCACTGAACTTTGTAAAAACAGCCCTGGGGTTGCAGGTGGAGCTCAGTGGTGGAATACTTGCCTAACATGATCATGTCTTGAGGGACTGCTTCTCAAGCCTTCTCCTTTGTTCTATGTTGAAATTCCTGCAGTTAATTTGTGTGTCAGTAGGGATCAGACAGATTTAAACAATATCAGTAAATGCCAGTATTTAGTACAGTATTAGAATCTCAAGGCTATTGGCTGTGCATGAGAGGAGCCACAGTTGGTTGAAGAAGTACAAGAAAACAAAAGAGGAGAAGGACATGAGATTGAGCTGGACCTATTAGATCCTATTTAGAGCCCAGGTCTGGATTGTGGTGAAGGTCACCTCATCACTATCAGAGTTGGTTTGTTTGCACCCAAAGTTACTCTGTTTTGTCTGCTGATACCTGGGTTTATAAGACTATAAACCAAGAGTTAGCCAAGAGTTTCCAGAAAGATCTGAGCTTGGGTAGTCTCTCAGGATTCTGTGATGTTCAGCCACCTGGTTCTCTAAGCATGTATAGACCCGGTCTTTAAGAAAACATAGTAGTTCTGTCTGGTTCAGTTATTTCCATCATTGAAATGAGAGGAATGAGGACTGTGTGTTTGGGAAGGAGGATAGGAGTGGTAACAGCTGCTTCACATTTATTAAGTAGTTTGTAACTTGTTGCTTTGCCCAGTGAGCTGTTGTCAGGGCCCATGGCTCCCTGCATTGTATGGGGAGACCTGACATAGGACTGCCTGGATTTATTATTGCATTTACACATTCTTCTCCTCTGGAAGCGCATTTATCTATCATTACTGTTTTGATAAAAAATGTCTCATGTGTTTAGAGGTAGGGCGTTCAGAAAGTGATTGGATCACAATAGTTTTAACTTTACCAGTGGATAAATTCACTGATAACATCATGATTTGATGAAATTATTGGCAGGTAATGGAAATTTAGGAGGTGGGGCCTAATTGAAGAGAGTGGGTAATGGAGGCATGACTTAGGGGCTACATCTTGTTTGTTGGCCTTTCCTTTCTGGCTTTTTCTCCCCCTTTTCTCTTCTTGGCTGCCATAAGGTAAGCAGCTTAGCTCTGCCATGCCTTTGGCCATGTTTCTGTCTCACCACAGGCCTAAAAGTAATGGAGTTAGCTAACCATTGACTAAAACCTCTGAAACTATAAGCCAAAGTAAACCTTTCCTCCTTTAAGTTGTTCTCATGTGGTCACATGATAGAAACCTATCACATCTGTATTCCATCCGTTCCTGTTGTTATATAGTGGTATATAATGGATTTGCTCATATATAGTAGCTGCCTGAGAAAGTTTAGAGATGACAGTATAGGCAGAACCTGAAATATTTTACATCCTTTGGGAATAGCCTAGTAGATTCCCTAATTTACACTTTCTGTGTTGGTGTATGTGTGTGCCCGTCTTTCTCATATGAGGATTTTTTTTTTGGTGGCACTGAGCATTGAATCTAGGGCCTTCACACTGAGCTACATCTTCAGCACAGGGTTTAAGTTACTAAGTTGCCCAGTCTGGGCTCAGACTTGGAATCCTCCTGCCTCAGCTTCTCAGAGTGTTGGAATTATAGACATGTATCCCCATGCTTGGCTTGTAAGAAGACTTTTAAAAGTAACTTTTTATACAATTTAAGGCTTAAAGCTTCATTTTCTTATTTATAGAACTCAACTCCATCAAAACAATTGAAATGTATACCAAAGATTGAAAGAATATGAAAATTCTGTACTTCCTCACAAGTGCCTAGTTGAAAATTGTATATTTCAATAAATTGGAGGTAACAATTCACAGGTGGAAAAATAGGTCTCCAATAAAATGTATGCATTTCATTTTATGAGTCTGCACTCATTTATAGTGATGAACAGTTTTCTGTCAACCCAGCTATTAGGAGCAAGCCTTGAAGAATCAGTTGTGTAATTAGCCTGAATATAAAAGCAAATTCTCACTGTGAAACACTTGGAAAATACAGAACACTATAAAGTATAAAAACAATCCAATCAGAGGTAGCATTATTATTGTTTTAGTATATTCCTTCCAAGTCTTTTTTTCGTGTGTACATTTCTCCCTATTGAGATTGTGTGAGTATATATTATTTATTTTTAGCTTTTTTAGCTAAATTTTCTTTTGGCAGATTCAGTAGAGTAGCTGGATATAAGGTCAACACCCAAAAAAACAATAGCCTTCTTAGACACAGATAGCAGACTCACTGAGAGAGAAATTAGGGAAACAATTCCTTTTACAATAGCATCCAAAAAAATGAAATATCTAGGAATCAATCTAACAAAGGAAGCAAGAGACCTCTACGCTGAAAACTACAGCACCCTGAAAAAGGAGATCGAGGAGGATATAAGAAAATGGAAAGACATCCCTTGTTCCAGGATAGGAAGAATCAATATAGTGAAAATGGCCATACTTCCAAAACTGCTATATAGATTTAAGGCAATACCAATTGAAATTCCAACAATATACTTCACAGAACTAGAGAGAACAATCCAAAAAGTCATTTGGACCCATAAAGACCTAGAATAGCTAAAGCAATTCTAAGCAACAGAGACATGGCTGGGGGTATCACAATCCCCAACTTGAAGCTATATTACAAAGCTACTGTGATAAAAAAGAGCATGGTACTGGGAAAGAAACAGACCCGAGGATCAGTGGAATAGATTAGAAGATGCAGAATCAACTTCAGACGTACTTAGCCACCTCATCTTTGACAAAGGAGCCAACCACCCTCATTGGAGGAAAGATAGCCTATTTAATAAATGGTGTTGGAAAAACTGGATTTCAACCTATCAGAGATTAAAATTAGACCCATATCTATCACCACGCACTAAACTAAGATCGAAGTGGATTAAAGATCTAAATATTAAGACAGAACACTAAACTTGCTGGAAGATAAGTTAGGTAGAACTCGTGAAGATATTGACATAGGAAAAGACTTCATGAACAAAACCTCAGTAGCATGGGAACTAGCAGAAAGAATCAACAACTGGGATCTCATCTTATTAAAAAGCTTCTGCACTGCAAGAGAAACAACCAACAGAGGTAAGAGACAACCTACAATGTGGGAAAAATTTTTCAGCAGCTGCACCTTAGACAAAGGACTACTATCTAGAATATATAAAGAACTGAAAAGAAATCAGACCCCCCAAATTCAAAGACCCAGTTCAAAAATGGGCATCTGAAATGAACAGACATTTCTCAGGCAAAGAAGTAAAAGCAGCAAATAAACATATGAAAAAATGTTCAACATCATTGGTCTTTGGAGAGATGGAGATGAAAAGAACACTGAGATTCCTCCTCACCCCAGAGGGAGTGGCTGCTATCAAGAAATCAACCAATAACAAATGCTGGTGGGGGTGTGGAGAGAAAGGAACCCTTCTCCATTGTTGGTGGGAGTGCAGACTGGTGCAACCACTATGGAAATCAGTGTGGAGATACCTCAGAGAAGTAGGGCTGGAGGTCCCATTTGACCCAGCTATTCCCCTGCTGGGTATTTTCCCAAAAGAATTAAAAGAATCATACCACAGAAATATATGTGTACCCATGTTTATTGTGGCACAGTTTGTAATAGCTGAAGCTTAGAAGCAGCCCAAGTGCCCATCAACTGGAAACTGGATAAAGAAGATGTCATTTTTTAATAAAATGGAGTACTACTTAGCCATAAAGAATGAGAAACTAGAGACATTTATAGCTAAATGGATGCATATTGAGGCCATACTCTTAAGTGAAATAAATAGGACACACATGTGTAAATACCAAATAGTTTCTCTAGTGTGAGAAACTGAGAGTGTAAATAAGGATTAAAAGGATTAATAACCAACAATTGATACTTTGAAATAGGAAAAGGTCCAAAGGGGTAGGGGTGGTGGGAGGAGATGGGGAAAGGGAAGAATGGAAAGGAAAAATTATGAGAAAAGAAAAATAAAATGGAAGCGAAGTATGTAAATAGGGAAGGGTTTAGGGGTGAAGGGTGCACAGGTAATGGGGAAAAAATAAGAGCCAAGATACATTATGTACAGGTACAAGCACCCAATGATAAATGTAAACATATTGTATACCTAAAATGTACCAATAAAAAAATTTAAGGAAAAAAATAAAATAAAAAAAAATTTAAAAAAATTTTTTCTTTTGGTGGTGCTGGGGTTCAAATCCAAGACCTTGTACATGCTAGGCAAGCACTCTACACTGAGCTTTACCCAGCCCCAAATTGAAATGAATTTTAACTAATATGTAAAAATATAAAAATTATACATATTAAAGGGGTACCATATGAAGTTTTGATACATGTATACAATGTGTGATGTCTAAATTAAATTTAATTATCTATTCAAATCTTTATCATTTCTTTATGGTGAAAATATTCAAAATTCTTTTTTCTAGCTTTTTAAAATATACAGTGTGTTATTATCATGTGCAGTAACACACCAGGACTTTTTACTCCTGTCTAAATATAAATTGGTGTACATTGATCAGCCTTGTTTTTCATTTAAAATTGTATGATAGACAGTTCCCATGCCACTAATTATATAGCCACTAAAATAATATGGAATAATTATATTTGGGAAATACTTTTAATAAACTCCATTTTGTTGAACATTTTGAGGCTGAATTTATTGAGTACAGGATGGCTATTTTTAGGCAGAAATGAAGCCAACTGTAAATAGAGATGAAAGAAAAAAGTCTGGGAAATTGTTTCCAAGGTTTTTGTGAAAAGTAACATTGGCTTTTTGCTTTAGTCACTACTTCTATTATTAGATAAAATCCACTCAGCAGATCCCTTCTGGAATTTATGCTCCCATCCTTAGGCCCACAGAATGACCACAGCCAGATGCATGTTTTTGCTAAGGCCGGTGGTCCCAGTGCTTGATCACGGGTTCACATGGACTGAAAACAACCTTTTGGAAGGAAATGCTTCAGGGACCTGGCCACTGTCACAGTCGTCTGTGTTCACATGACACTGGTGGTTCCATTCACAGCCTGGCTAATGATGAAAGCAGATAGATCAGCACTTCATCACCAGCAGAGACAGGCTTTACCCCAGGCCTTCATCAGGAAGGATAGTTTTGAAACTATTCCTACATAAGCTTTGTCAAATTTCTGCTGAAAGATATTGTGAGAGTTATTTGTTCCTTTAGGGCAGCAGTTCTTACTCATATTAGGTCACAGCCCCTTTTGAAATACTGAATTGATCACATGCACATGAAATCCTACTTTAATTTCACAAGATTTGTGGTTTCCCGGAAGTCTAAGCTTGCACCAGGTTAAGAAGACTTGTTGTAGATGCTCTAACTCTCTCTACAGGAAACCCCCATCCTTCTCTCACCAGTGTTCCCTGAGCATAGGCAATGGTTCCTCTTTATGCCCATGCAGATTGTGCTCCTCAGGGCTGGTTGTTAGACATCTCTTTCTTGGTTAGGATCGTCCCTTCCTCCAAGCACCTCTCTTGGGTAAGATCTGCCTCAGGGAAGTCCAGTCCCACTGCCTTCCCTAGGCTTATGTCTGGCTCACAGGAAATGCTCAGTTCCTTGGCCGTGGCAAATTCTGAATGTGACCCTTTGTCACTTGGTTTGAAGCAAATGGATTGGGGGCAGTTGCAGTCCATTAATCTTCTCCTACAAAATTATCCGTATCTCAAACTATTTCGTGAGGCAGATGATGAATGGAGCTTTGGCTGAATTGATTTTGAAACTACTTAGTACACGTTACATGTGTAGTGTATAGTGTCTGAGGACTATAAGAATAACCCTCAAATGAATTTGGTCTGGCTTATGATACCTCAAGAAAACCTGAGATGAAAATGTTCCATTGTAACATCTTTGCCTAGCTGACATTTTCCATAGCTGAGAGTAGAGTGACCTCAGGGAATATGGGACATAAGATGGAATGATTAGGATGAAAAAGAAGTGCTATGGGTGTGCTGTGGACTTTGGCAGGACTGATTTTTTGTTTTTGCTTAAATTCTTTTATTGGTACATTTTAGGTATACAATACGTTTACATTTATCATTGGGTGCTTGTACCTGTACATGATGTATCTTGGTTCTTATGTTTTCCCCATTACCTGTGCGCCCTCCACCCCTTCCACCCTTCCCTATTTACAAAGACTTTGTTTCCATTTTTTTCTTTTCTCATAATTTTTCCTTTCCCTTCTTTCCTTTCCCCTTCCCCTTCCCCTACCCCTTTGGACCTTTCTTCCTATTTCAAATTATCAATTATTCATTTTAATCTTTGTTTACACTTTCAGGTTCTCACACTAGAGAAACTATTCGGTATTTACACATGTGTGTCCTATTTATTTCACTTAAGAGTATGGCCTCGATATGCATCCATTTAGGTATAAATGTCTCTAGCTTCTTGTTCTTTATGGCTGAGTAGTACTCCATTTTATAAAAAAAGCACATCTAGGTCTGAGGATTTAGCTCAGTGGTTTCGCCGCCTGCTGCGCAAGTGCAAGAACCCAAGTACCAAAAAAAAAAAAAAAAACCACATCTTCTTTATCCAGTTTCCAGTTGATGGGCACTTGGGCTGTTTCCAAGCTTTAGCTATTACGAACTGTGGCCGGACTGATTTTGAAAGGTAGCAGGTGGTTTTTAAAGTCTTGCCTTTTTATTTTCTCACTGAGCACCAGGAGTGACTTGAAAAGCATCAATCAGCATGACATATTCCACAACCCATCATATTGAATGTCTCAAATATCCAGATGTAAAATCCTGTTTTCAGAAGCCAAATGTGAAATTGTGTTATTCCAGGATTTCTAAACTAATAGATAACTTAGATTTGGATCAAAAGTAGCCTTTTCATATGATGAATATAATTTTTCATCATTTTTGTTTATAGATCTGGGAGAAAGCAGAGAATGGACAACAATAATTTGAGTTACTGTTTTTTTTCCCCTCACTAAAATAGTTCACGGGAAGCAGGAAAATCTTCAGGCTTTTATTTTTAAAAGGTTTTTTTCAATTTTTATTTTATTGGTATGTTTCCAGTACATATAATTAAAATCCTCATGTGGCATGGTTACATATGTATAACATATCTCAATTCTTTTTTTTTTTTTTTTTTTTGGTACCAGGGATTGAACTTGGGTCCTTGTTGCTTGCGCAGCAGACGGCAAAACCACTGAGCTAAATCCCTGGCCCTGAAAATCTTCAGGCTTTAATTTGCTGGTAAATGATACTTTTATAGAGGAATTAGAAAGGATATTCTTATGGAGAGGGTGATGTGGGTGGAGAGCTATATCTTCCTAGCCCTGCTCACCACCTAGGTGTTACTGAAAATATGGACTGAGGAATAAGAGGTATTAGTGAGACATCTGTACGTGGAACCATTTCCCTGCACATTTTACCAATTAAAAATAAATTTCATTTAGCAATTTAAAGTGGCAAATAGTCCTTGAAAAGTAACTAGAAAACAATTCAATTGGATAATCAGATTGTTCTTAGGGTGGCAGTTAGGAAGTGCTGTTATTTGTGAATGAGAAAAAGTCATTTTGGAGTATGCAGCTCTTAGCTTGAGGATAGAAAACACTGGCTAAGTGGGCTAACATCTGGCACAGGTGCTTTATATTGCCAAAGAGTATAGGAATGACAAAATTTATACACAATCCAGGTCATTGTATCTCAGATTGTGTTCCATAGACCATTAATACTATGGATGTTAGAGTGGGAGGGAGGAAAGGGTATGTGGTCAGATACAATCAGAAAGCACTACTTGTTTTATCCCTGACTTATATATTTACAGTGAACATTAGCATGATGAAGTTCTAAGATGATTTACAGTTCAGGAACTTGTTTAACTGGATCAAAAAAGCATTTCCCCTTAATTTTTTGACCAAGGGATACCCTCTAGGATTTGTGCATTTGTTGTATAGTGTCTTGACTCTTTGGGAGGTTTGAAACTCCTTCCAAAGCAGCTGATTTTTAAAAATGTCTTTCTAACTGATTACATTTCTTTCCACCCAATGGAAATTTGCTTGAATAGCTTGTTTGTTGGCTTATTTTATCTTGAGGGCCATTTTGACAGAGTCCAATATTTCAAGTCTGGTTAAAAGATAATCAGGATGAATAATGCAAAATGGGGATAAATAATATGTGCATTTGAGAAAGGTGTATAAAAGCAAATAAAGGACATCTGGGAGAAGGCAGAAAGGCGAGTAATTGATAGGAGATTATCACAGTCTGGACTCGTGACAGTTCCACACCATCATCCATCTATGAAGCCATTAATATTTAAAAGGCTAACCACCTTCCTACATTGTTGATCTTCAGAACCTTTCTTCCCCTTTGGCCTGCTGGTTTCTTTAAACATTGTGGGTTTTTTTTGTTTGTTTGTTTGGTACCGGGGATTGAACTTGGGTCCTTGCACTTGTTCAACAGGCGGTGAAACCACTGAGCTAAGTTCCTGGTCCCTTTAAACATTGTGTTTTTAAGAATTTTAAAAATTGTAATCGCTTTTCCTTCAGTGTTGTATTCCATGTATGTGAACATCAGTTTGTTTTGCTCATGGGCATTTGGGATATTCCTAGCTTTTTGCTTTTTTAAAGCTTCTATTACCAAAATTTAATTTTTCACTCATATTCATATGCAACCAGAGTCAGCATGTTGCTGTACTCATTGTAATTACTCAGAAATCCAGGCTGACAGAACAGCCACCATCACAGATGTTCCTAGCACACTACATGGCAACCGTGGTAAATTGCCACCTAGGAAAACAAGTATTACTTTAATTCACATTTTTGAATTGACATTTGTCCATATTTATGGTGTGCAGTGTGATAATTTGCATACAGTTCTATCAGGGTAATTGGCATTTCTCTCTTAAACATTCATCATTTCCATGTTATGGGAACCTTTAGGCTTTTCTTAACTAATTCTTTTCAAATATATCAAATTGTTGTAGATTGTAGTTAGCCAACGAAGCTGTAGAACACCAGAGCTAATTCCTACCTTGTCTCTCTCCTCAGTCTCTAATGACATCCAATCTACTCTTTTCCTGTAAGAGCTTGATTTTTTTCTTTTAGCTTTCACACATTCTTCATGGTGTCTTGACAAGGAGTTTTGTGATTTTAATTTAATTCAATTTATGAATATCTTCCTTTGATTTACTTTTTGCCCAAATGTCCACCTGAATTGCCTCCTAATGTTTTATAGTTTTGCCTTGATAAGACCACCTGGAATTGATTTAATATATAGTGTGACTCCAACTGCACTTTCATCTTATGGAAAGCCAGTTTTCTGGACCTCAGTATTTCATCCAATATATGCATTCACTTAATCATAAATCACTTTTTCATATGTGCATGTTTCTGTTTATTTGAATTCTTAATTTTGTTCCATTCACCTGTTTGTCTCTCTGCACCAGTATAGCGCTATTTTGATTGCTATAGGTTTCATATATTGATATTTAATAGAACATTAAACCTACCTTATTCTTAAAAAGTAGACTCTTCTTGATCATTTGCATTTGTTTGTCATGACTGCAAAAAATAATTGAACCTAAAGATTAAAATAAAATCAGTTATTCCCATATTAATGTCTTCATGTCCATGAACATAATATATTTATCTGTTTCAGGAGTTTAATTTTTAATAAGATTTTCTAAGTTTTTCCATAGAATTTACAGATCTTAGATTTATTTTAGAAGTATATTAATTTCTATATTATTGTAAGTGATATTCTTTTAAAAATTACATTTTTTAGTTTCTTGGAGGTCTTTGTATACGCACTTGAGATTTGTATTGGCTTTTACGTCCTGTAACTGCAAAAATCTGTAGCTTATCTTGGATTTCTATAAGAGCAATCATCTCCACAAATGAGTTTTATTGCTTTTTCAATATTTGTGTCTCATTGTTCTAATTAAAATCTCTAGTGTATTGTTTCTCAAGTGCCTGTGTGCAACAGAATCACTTGGAAGACTTATTAACATACAAATTGCTGGGCTTCATTCCCAAAGTTTCTGACTCACTTGGTCTAGGTTCCTGGGATTGAACCCAGGGTCTTCACACTGAGCTAGATCTCCAGCCCTTTATTTTTTGAGATAGTTTGTCTATGTGGCTGTTTCTCAAGCTGGACTCAAACTTGTGATCCTTCTCCCTCAGCCTCCCAGAGTAATGGGGTTGCAGTGTACAGTTGAATTGGTGAAATTAGATATCCTTTATCTCAAAGAGTGTTTTAGAAATTTTACCATAAAGTATTTTGCTTGTAAGAAATACGTGTGAGTGTGAGGTTTCTCTGGCAAAGGATAGTTCTAATTTGCTAAGAGGGTATTTTTTTGAAATTATGACGATGTCATATTTTATTGATCACCTTCATTTTTAAGATGACATGATTTCTGTAAATGCTATATTCCTGGGATAAACTCATCGTTCTTATGTTGCCTTAACTTTATTGTACCTTGTGCAATTAAGTTTGCTAAAATTTTTGCATCTGTACTTAATTAGTAAAATTTTCTTATATGGTCCTAGTTAACCTGATTTTGTTATCTAGGTTACATTAATTTCATAAACTTAGTCAGAAATTGTTTGCACATTTTTGTTTCTGTAAGAATTTGTGTAAACTGGAATTATCTGTTTTTTATAGGTTTAGTAGAACTTGCTTGGAAGTTAACTTGACCTGGTTTTTGTTTTGTGTGAAAAGATTTTTTGATTGGATTTCATTTATTGAATAGTTATGGAAATATTCAAGTGTCTTATTTTCTGCTGAATAACTTTTAAGTTGTATTTTGATAAAAACTATTAATGCATTCATAATTTTTAAAATCAGTTTTAGAATTTGTAAACATGAAATTATTATACTTTTTTATACTCTTATTTTTAAAATCTCTGCTGGGTCTGACGTGATATCCCACTTTTCAATACCAATATTGTGCCTTCTTCTATTTTATTTATTAATTTCTCCAGGAGTTTGCCTATTTTGTATTGACAAAGAGCAAACTTTATTTTCTCAATTTTTGTACTTAAAAAAAATTAATTTTATTGGTATATTTAAGGTATACAATTCATCATTGAAAGTACTCTTTTTTATTTGTTCTGTTTCTTTAGTTTGTATCCCTAGGATAATTTTGGGGTTATTTGTTATCATCCTTCTACTTTGTCTTTTTTACTTGCTTTTGGAATGAGATTTAGTACACCTGTCAGTAATGATGAATAAATAAGACAGTTAAGCTTAATCTCTTGTCTCTCCTTGATTTATTCTGTTTTGTTTTGGTGAAACTTCTGTTAACTTTAATTTTGTTGGATTAAAAAAATGAGTCATTAAATATTAAAATTTATTAAGAGATGAATTGTGCAAGAAAACAAAGCACCAAAGACAGAAATACTAAATATCAGAGCAATTAAGATTAATTGATGTCAGAACAAAGTGAACTTGATTTATAATTGTATGTATAAATTACAACTGTGCTGCTTTTATTAAACTTTTGGGTTATGTGTTGTATATTTCTTAAATAAATTGTGTTCTTGATCATTTCTTACTTGTGAAAGTATTAAGGGAAACACTACTCACTACACTATAAGTACATAGTTCTAGTATTTATTGAAAATAAATATCTTTTTATCTTCCTGAATAATGCAGAATTTCACTAGACTATTAACTTGATCATCCTTTTCCAATCTAATTTTTTGATCACAGTATTTTAGAAATATCTTCATTTTGGCTCTCTAAACTAGAATACTTTTAGAAGTTAAACTGTCATTATTTGCTGATGATATGATACTTTATATAGAAGACCCAAAAAACTCTGCCAGAAGACTTCTAGACTTAATTGACAGATTCAGTAGAGTAGCTGGATATAAGGTCAACACTCAAAAAACAATAGCCTTCTTGTACACAAATAACAGACTCACTGAGAGAGAAATTAGGGAAACAATTCCTTTTACAATAGCATCCAAAAAAATGAAATATCTAGGAATCAATCTCACAAAGGAAGCAAAAGACCTCTACACTGAAAACTACAGCACTCTGAAAAAAGAGATTGAAGAGGATGCAAGAAAATGGAAAGATATCCCTTGTTCCTGGGTAGGAAGAAACAATATAGTGAAAATGGCCATACTTCCAAATCTACTATATAGATTCAATGCAATGCCAATTGAAATTCCAACAATATACTTCACAGAACTAGAGAGAACAATCTAAAAAGTCATTTGGACCTATAAAGACCTAGAATAGCTAAAGTAATTCTAAGCAACAGAGACATGGCTGGGGGCATCACAATCCCCAACTTGGAACTATACTACAAAGCTACTGTGATAAAATCAGCATGGTACTGGCAAAGAAACAGACCTGAGGATCAGTGGACTAGATTAGAAGATGCAGAAACAACTCCAGACATGCTCAGCCACCTCATCTTTGACAAAGGAGCCAACCACCTTCATTGGAGGAAAGATAGCCTATTTAATAAATGGTGTTGGAAAAACTGGATTTCAACCTACCAAAGATTGAAACTAGACCCATATCTATCACCATGCACTAAACTAAGATCGAAGTGGATTAAAGATCTAAATATTAAGACAGAACACTAAACTTGCTGGAAGATCAGTTAGGTAGAACTCTTGAAGACATTGGCATAGGAAAAGACTTCATGAACAAAACCTCAGCAGCATGGGAACTAGCAGAAAGAATCAACAACTGGGATCTCATCTTATTAAAAAGCTTCTGCACTGCAAGAGAAACCACCAATAGAGCTAACAGACAACCTACAATATGGGAAGAAAATTTTAGCAGCTGTACCTCAGACAAAGGACTACTATCTAGAATCTATAAAGAACTGAAAAAAATCAGACCCCCAAATTCAAAGACCCAATTCAAAAATGGGCATCTGAAATGAACAGACATTTCTCAGACAAGGAAGTAAAAGCAGCAAGCAAATATATGAAAAAATGTCCAACATCACTGGTCATTCGAGAGATGCAGATGAAAACAACACTGAGATTCCACCTCATCCCAGAAAGAATGGCTGCTATCAAGAAATCAACAAATAAGAAATGCTGGTGGGGTTGTGGGGAGAAAGGAACCCTGCTCCATTGCTGGTGGGAGTGCAGACTGGTACAACCACTGTGGAAGTCAGTATGGAGATACCTCAAAGAACTAGGACTAGAGGTCCCATTTGACCCAGCTATTCCCCTGCTGGGTACCTTCCCAAAAGAATTAAAAGAATCATACCACAGTGATATATGTGCACCCATGTTCATAGCAGCACAGTTTGTAATAGCTAAAGCTTAGAAGCAGCCCAAATGCCCATCAACTGGAAACTGGATAAAGAAGTTTTGCTTTTTTTATAAAATGGAGTACTATTCAGCCATAAAGAATGAAAAACTGGAGTCATTTATAGCTAAATGAATGCATATCGAGGCCATACTCTTAAGTGAAATAAATAGGACACACATGTGTAAATACCGAATAGTTTCTCTAGTGTGAGAAACTGATAGTGTAAACAAGGGTTAAAATGATTAAAATGAATAATTGATAATTTGAAATAGGAAAAAAGGTCCAAAGACGAAGGAGTGAAGGGGGAGGGGAAGGGGAAAGGAAAAGAAGGAAAGGAAAAACTATGAGAAAAGAAAAAAAAAAGGAAATGAAATCTATGTAAATAGTTAAGGGTGGAGGGGGTGAAGGGTGCACAGATAATGGGGGAAAAAATAAGAACCAAGATATATCACGTACAGGTACAAACACCCAATGATAAATGTAAACGAATTGTATACCTAAAATGTACCAATAAAAGAACTAAAAAAAAAAAAAACCAACAAAAAACTAGATACTTTTTATGATTGACTTATATAATGATTTTATTTCTCTACATTTGTTTCTTTGCTTTTCCTTATTTCATCTTAGATCTGCATTTGTGTCATTGTCTTTTTTGATGAGATCTATTTTTTGCAATTTTTTTGATGAAACCGTTCATACTTTCTCCTTTTTTCTTTGCTAAAAATACTGTTTTGTCTTATTCCTTGAATGCCAGTTTAGCTATGTACACAATTCTAGATTGATAGCTATTTCCTAACAGCACTTTGAAGTTATAATTTCACTGTCATCTGGCCTCCATTTGGAGCTGTTAAAGTCTAATATCAAATTATCATTTCTTTGAAGGAATCTCTTTTCCCTTTAAACTGTCTTTGCTTTCTTTATTTTCAATCTGTTCGTATCTAGGTCCCTTCTTTCCTTCCTTCTCTAATTAGAATTTGTTTTGCTTTTAGAACCCGAAGACTTTTGCCTTTCATCAGTTCTGGGAATTCTCAGTGGTAATCTCTTCAAATGCTGTCTATTTTTTCAGTTCTTGAGTTTGAATTTCTAATTGGACATGTTAAACCTTAGTCTGTCTCTTTGCCTTTTAATCACTCTTTTTTTTTCTGTTCTGTATACTTGAATGTTTTCTCAGATAAGTAATTTGTTCTTGAAAATGTCTGTTTAGCTCATTTCTGACATTTTTTTTTTGGTGCCGGGGATCGAACTTGGGACCTTGGACTTGCAAGGCAGATGTCAGAAACACTGAGCTAAGTACCCAGCCCTCTGACTTTTTAGAATATGTTAAATACAGATATTTTGCCTCTCTAGAAATTCTGTTTGTTTTTCAAATCTTCCTGGTCATTTAACTTTATTGTTCCCTGCTCATTTTTTGGGTTCCAATTATTTTCTTCTAGTGACACATCTAGTTTGATGAATGCATATTATACATTTACAGATTCCAGTCATTGGAATTCTTAGGTGTTCTGACTTCTAATTTGCTGCTGCTTGCTTTTGCCAGCTCTAGGTCAAGGTGTTTTCATTTCCTCTGTATTGGGAACTCATATTTAGCCATCATCTGTGGGAGTCCTGGAAGTACTGGCTTGAGGACATGTTTCTCCAAGGGAACTTTGCTAGGTACCCCGATGTACCTTCAGATTGAGTTGACTGTAATTAATTTTGTAATTTGGGGGATTGTGAGATCATGCATTTAGAATAAATGCAAATTCTAAAGCTGGTTGAACACATTCTAGGATTGCAAATTCCATGTAGGGAGAGCTTTTCTGTCTACCTGGAGCTGAGGCATGGACACACAAGTTTCCCAGTTGCTTCCCCTTGTCAGTGGGCAGGGGTTCCTAATTCATCCTTTCATTAAAAGTGTATCACTTTGGCCTAGGTTCAGTTCCCAGTACTGGGAAAAAAGAAGAGAGTGTGTCCCTCTGAGCCCTTGTTTCCACTTTGAAAATGACTGTATTTGACTTCAGTTTGTTGTAGCATGTCACATTTGCTCACTGCTCAGTTGGATTCAGCTATTGAAACCCCCTTCTACTTGTGTAGCAGTCACTCAGTTCTTTCTCTCACACTTAGTGATTTCTACAATTGAGCAGACCTATCTGCCAAGCTAACTTTACATCCCATATTGGCTGTATTTCTCACAGATACTCATCTCCAACTTGATGAACCCTTCCTATGTGAAATCAAGATAGGAACCTCTTTTTGGGTGTTTGCATAGTTCATAAAATCTGTCATTTACATTGGGGTTCTATGTCAAGTGGACTTCTGATACCATGGAGAAGTCTAGTATTTCACTGTAAAATGTAATGCATTTTTATAATTTTTTTTAAATCTTAAGAGTGTATGTGTGTTTAATACAGAAGAAGCAGCCTGTCTTTGGGGAGGTTGACTCCCCTTTGTTCTCTTGGCTACTCAGCCTCTGAAGTATTTAGATGATGTTCTCAGTATTTTGCCTCAAGGGTTATTGCTGGCTGAGTATGCCTCACTAACTGTTTCATGGATCCAAAGGAGCCTGGAAACACAGCTTAATGAAATGTACAGATGACGCTAAAGTAGGGATGTGTTCTATTCTCAGCGGGACAGGAGCTCAATAGCCAGAGGAAAAACTAATGCTATCAGCAATACATAACGAAACAAGAACATGCCTGAATTAGACTAGAGAAAATGAATGTTTTTGGAAAAATGATCTGCAGCGATTCTCAGAGCAGTAATCCTGGAGGAAAAACTAGACCCAAGGAGGAAATGAGAGAGAGCAGGAAATGGAGAGCTGTGCTATGGCTGCTATCAACTAATTGGTCTTCAATTTAGCAATGAGGCTATGGATGTTTATTTTTCAGTCAGCTGTTACCATTGTATAACAATATAAATACTTGTATGTTTGCCTTACTGTTTCATAATTGCTACTTATGGCCAACACCATAGGCTATTTCTGTCATGTGTTGGATTTCAGATGTTCTACCTGTAAGCTCTTGGGAGGTGGCTGGGGAAGAAGAAAGCTGTTTGGATCATCTCCCTTACTGACAGTTATTTCAGCACAGAGCACATAAACACAATTTCAAAAAAATGTCTCCCAGGAGTGAATGTGACTTGGTCATTTTTCTCATCACTGAAACATACTGCCTGACACTAGCAACTTAAAGGAGGAGAGAGTTACTTTGGCTCACAGTTCATAGAGGTTTCAATCCATAGTCAACTGACTCCAAGGTGGAACAGCATGGTGGAAGGGCCTAGGCAGAGCTGCTCACCTCACGGCATCCAGGAAACAGAGTGAAAAGAGAGGAGCCTGGGAGATATAACCTTCCAGGTCACGGCCCCAATGACCCGCCTCTTCTGAGCAGACCCACCTTCTAGCAGCAAGTCAGTAGTAATACCTCATAACACAATAACCACTCAGAAGCTTCACCCCTGAGCACGAGTCTTTGAGCAGAGGGCATCTATGGCATCTCATAGTTTAACCCTGCTCTTCTTTGTAAACTTGTTCTCAGTTGTCAAATTACAGCCAGAACCTATGCCTGCCTTGAATCTTTCAGTTAGCTCTCTTGGGTTTCTGAAGTCACTGTGCAATGTTTGGGGACTTGATTTCCTCATCAGTAAGATGAATGGCCTAGAATAACTCTACTAAGGCCAAGTTTATGGGGATTCCTACTGGCCTTTTAGTCTGTGGCACAAAATTCAGGGCTGTTGCTCATTCTCTTGTATTGGACCTTAAAGCTTTTACAGGTTGGTCTTGACTTGTCACTATGGCTTACAGATTCTTATGGTCACACTTTTTAGATTTTATTTGAACCCACAGGGCCAGAAGTCAGTCTAGTGTTGAATGCACAGTAGCCACTAAGTAAATGATGGCTACCTCAGGTTTGCTGTCTTACATTTCCTGTTACTTTCTTATTCAAAGATCCCATCCAAACAACCGTTATGTAGTTTTTAAGGGTCTTGATTCTCATTTAGCTTGTTAACCCCCAGATTTCTGCCTCCCTGGTGCAGGGGTGCCACCTAGTGGGATGAGGTGGCAACTGTAGGCTCTTCCGCACCATGCTCCTTAAACCCATGTTCTTTGGTTTAATTCAAAAGGCTGAGAGGTGAGTATTTTGGAGTGAGTTGCACCAAAAGAACTTGACCTCTGACTCTTTTACATAGCACAGTAGGGTGCACCCAGCATGGTGTGAAGTGATCTGGGTTCTACTGTTCAAAAGTTACCTTGTGGCTTTTCATATCTTTAGAGATTAATTCCATGGTGCCTTTTCTCTTTTGTAATATATCCATTGGTGACTCTTATTACATTGCCTTCTCTTGTTGTCTCCTGGGTGTAAGTCAGGACTTTTCAGTAGCAGGAGAAAGAAACCCAACTCAGACTTGTTTAGAGCCAACAGAGGGAGTTTATTGCTGAGATCCTAGAGGCAGGCTTGCTGAGACATGTGACAAGTCATATCATCAGAGTCAGCTTCATTCTGACTTGATATTTTAACTCTGCTCTTTGATTTGCTTTCTGGTGCTGCTTTCTCACTTGGCACCCCTGTATTCCTTCTTTTTAAAATCATGTAAAAGTGTCAAAATCTATTCCTAATGGGTCATGTGCCAGTGCTGGAATTAGTTGCTCTCATCCAATGAGAGAAGTTGTATTCTGTTTGACCAGGTGTAAATCATGTGCCCACCACAGCCACATAAAACAAAAGGGAGAAAGATGATTCCTCAAAGGAAAATAGAAATGCCATTCCCACCAGGAGCCTTAGATGCTAGACAGGGAAAAAGAACACTTGTTCATGATCTTGGCCACTGTAGATAATATGCTGTTTACTTTGCTGTCTGCCAGTGTTTGCCTATTGGTAGATATCTAGGATGACATTATTGATGAATGGCTAAGTGAAAAATTGGAGGCAAGGAGCCCAGTAACCACCACAAGGCCATTGGGCACCTAGGAGAGAGGTAGAAAATCAGATACACTGTGTAGGTGAATTTCAAAACAATTGTGTAATGGTTTTAAAACATAGCCTGAAGTACTTTGAGAACCCCTTCCTTTGAGAATTGGCCCTATGTTCCTTCCCTTTTAATCCTAGTGGTCTTGAGATTATTTCAGCCAGCAGAATATAATGGAAGTGACATCCCAAAGAGAAGTCATAAAGACCACACACCCCTGACATTGGGTGCTTGATCTTGAAGCCTAGATCCCAATATTAGAAATTCACCATGAGCCTACCATGTTGGAGAGGTCACATGTGGGTGCTCTGGTGGACAGTCTCAGATCAGTGAGGCCTCCCAGACATCTCCATAATGGATCTACTAGCCCAGATGAACCCATCCACCAGCTGATGGCTGGAACCTCGTGTTCACACCAAACAGAAGAACCACTCAGTGAAGCTCTGCCTGGATTTTGGGTCCACCAAAGGGTCAGAATCAAATGGCTGTAAGTTAGTTTGGGGATAGTCTTAAATTTATCCAGTAATAGGTTACTGGAGCAAGCCTCTAGCTCCTCGGTGCCTTAATGAGAAAATGTAAACCAAAGATATCTTTGACTATGATCTCAACTCAAAGGTGTTTATAAAAGAGCTGTTTATGATGAAAACTTTAGTGATTTTCCCCCAGAAGACTTTCAAATAATACATTTGTCTTCCTTCTGTGAGCAGCTTGTTGGCAAGCTGCCCCCTTTATCCAAGGGAGCCTAAGGCAGCATGAGCAAGAGACAGAGGCCAAAGTCTCACTTCAGAGCTTTGCTGCAAATGGTGGCTGGCTTACAAGTCCCTAGGGACCTGGGAAAACTTCTGTTTCCTCATGAGATGGATCTTGGCAGGCCAGCAGAGTGTGTTCTGTCAGTAATGTTGCAAAATGGAAAGTAGAGTCCGTTTCTCAAAATTTCCTCTTTTTTTTTTTTGTACCAGGGATTGAATTCAGGACCTTGTGCTTGCAAGGCAGGCGCGATGCTACTGAGCTAAATCCCCGGCCCAATTTCCTCCTGTTTTCTTCTAAATTTTATATTTATAGGCTGTCACTTTTTCTTTACATTTTTTTCCCTCCTTTTTTCTTTTTGAAATGCTAAGATTAAACCCAGGGCTTCCCATATGCTAGATAAATGCTCTACCACTGAGGTATACTCTCCATCCTTTTAAAATTTTGAAACTGGGTTTCCCTAAGTTTCTCAGGTTGTCCTCAAACTTGCAGTCCTCCTGCCTCAGCCTCCTGAGTACTGTGCCCATCATAGCCTGTCCTTTCTCCAGAGCCTTGTTAATAACTGGACAGAGTGAGAACCAAGATGAAGTTTGTGATGAACCTGAAGACCCAGTCCACTTCTTCTGACCTACACACTTCTCCCTGGTTTTCTCTCTACCTTCATCTGAGGTTTCCATTCCTTCTGCCCCATAAACTGTTCAGAACATCTAGACATATCTGAACATGCACATACATGTGCAACCTCTTCAGGAAGCAGCCCCACTTTGGGACCACTCCTAGAATACAGCATTATTTTCTGTTCCTGATTCCCTTTTACAAGAGCAAGTGACTTCTTGCTGGAAAGAATGTCTTGAGATTATGATTCGCTCTCACCACATCCTCTTTGCCCTATCAAATATTCATGGGGATTATTTTGTGCTGGACAGTGTTCTAGATTCTGGGAATACATTCATGAACAAAACAAACTCCTGTGGTTGTAGAATTTATTCTCTAAAGGGAAGAGAAAGAGACAATGAATTCTAAGTATAATAAATAATTAGAATACACTTAATCTAGGAAAGTTGTAAATGAAATGAGAAATAGAACAGGATTGGGAACGAACGAGGGGGATGATTGTGATAAATAACATGATCCATCTTCCTTGAGGAGATGGTTTTTGAACAAAGACAGGAAGAGATGAAGGAGCAAGTTAATGAAGGGGCAAGTTAAATGATACTTGGGGGAAGATGATTATGAGAAGCAGAATCTGTCCATGCAAAGACCTTAAGTTGAGAGCAGGGAGAAGGACTGAGTGTCAGGACTAGATGAGCTCAGAGAGCGGTGTGGGCCATTGTTGTTCTACTTCCAGGGACCATAGGGCAGTCTGGGAGAGAAGTGGCAGGATCTAACTTATGTCTCAGATCACTGTGGCTGCTGGTTGGGAGTAAAGTCCCCTAGGAGGCTGTGTAGTAATATGGATGACAGGTGGTGGTGACTGAGCCCATAGCAGTTGAAGAGGTGGACAGTGGCTGCAGAGTGCAGTTTGGTCTGTAACGAGGTGGGTAGGTAGAGTAGCCTAGGAGGGAGGTCTGTGGGGAATCCAAAGAGAGATGAGTAGGTTGTTGGACAGATGGAGGTGGGGGTGAGGACCAGACTTGCATGAGATAATCCCTTCCCAAAAGACTGCTGGGTTGGCTCAAGTTAGGTAGGAAGCCTCAGAGCAGAGTGGGCACACAGCTTTTCTCTGGGTTTCAGAATGTCTTAGGTCTACTGTCTGTTCCACAAAGCTGTAGATGTGGTGGTGCTGGCAGGGTGTAAGATGTCTCACTACACTCTCCAAGGATGTCCATGACAGCATTGTTGACCTAGAACATGCCCTGGACTATTGGTGTGATCTCACCGAGAGCTTTAACCTTTGATAACATATATATTTAAGTTTGAAAGGCATGAAAGATTTTTCCACACCCTGTGACTCTTGGGGGTAGGGGCAGTGGGAGAAGTGGAAGAAAAAAACAATTAGGAAAAATATTATTTTGTTCTGAGTAATCCCAGTAAAAGAAAAAGTACCTTATTCTAGCTCATTCTGCCTTTTCAAATGAGAAAAATAATGGCTTCTACTTAGTTGATCTTCGCACAATACTTATTTGTAGAAAGTGTTACCTCAAAAGATGGAAGTCTAAATCTGGAATTTTTAATCCACTTTCTGAATATAGTTTTCAGTATATTTGTTTCCATTTTCTAGGGCTGCTGTAACAAAATACCATGAACTGGGTGGCTAAAAACAATAGAAATGTATAGTCTCACAGTTCCAGAGGCCAGAAGATAAATCAAAGTGTGTGCAGTGCTGGGCTCCCTCTGAAAGCTCTGGGGAAGAATCAGTCTTTGCTTCCTCCAGCTTCTGGTGTTGCCAGCAGTTCTTGGTGCTCCTGGGCTTGCAGATGCATCAGGCCAGCCTCTGCTGCAGCTTTCACACAGCCTCCCTGTGTGTCTGTGTGTCCACAGTCCCTCTTCTGGAGCCACCACTCTTATAATAGAGCCCAACTCAATAAGGTGTGACATCACTTAACTTGACAGCATTTTTGAAAACCCTTGTCTTTTTGGGAGGACACGGTTCTATCCAGTGCAACACCAAAGGAAAATAGAATGGTGCTGTAGTCTACAGTAAAAAGGGAAAATTACTTCTTTCACAAAATAGTTAAATATCCATTTAAATGGATTTGGCATTTCTTTCTTCAAACAAGTTTTAACATTTTTTTCTCCAACTTGACATTTCACACTGAGCTTTGATTTTGTACTAGCAGGAGAACGCGAAAGGGAACGACTGAAGTCTAATGTTTTTATTCAGGACGCCTGAGAATTGTTGAACTACTGGCAGATCTGCTTTGCATTCTGCTGAAAAGAGGAGTATTCAAAAGAAGAGTAATAGAGGAATTGATCTTCACCTAGGAGAAGGATGTATGCATGTTCTCAACACCATGGACAAGTTGGGAGGCTGAAGACTATAGTGATTAAGAGCACAACCGGTTTAGTTAGCCAGGAGTGGTGGTACATGTGTGTAATACAGCACGCTGGGAGCCTGAGGCAGGACGATCACAAATTCAAGGTCAGTCTAGGCAACTTAGTGAGACTCTGTCTGAAAATAAAAAGGTTAAAAGGACTGGGGATGCAGCTCGGTGGTAAAATGCCCCTGGGTTCAGTCTCAGTGTCTCTGTGTCTATCTGTCTGTATGTCTATCTCTCCCTCTCCCTCCCCTCCCCCTCCCCCTCATCTTCTGACTCAAGCAGGCTCGGGACCAGCACAGTTTAGAACCCAGTGCCACAGTGGGGCCATGGACTGGAGAAGCCGCAGTCTCCCAGCTGGGACTCCTTGTGGGGACTTTAACTTCTCCAGGCCTTGATTTTCCTATCTGCAGGACATTGTCTTTATTTCACACAATCCTCAGGATTTAATGAGTTAATTCACACAGAGGGACCAGAGCACAAGGTGGATGAGAACAGGAATTCTGGACTCAAATGGCCCATGGGCAGTCCTGTCCTCACCCCTTACTATCTTTTGGTGACCTTGGACTGGGTGCTAAGCCTCTCTGCCTCAGTTTACTCTTGTAAAATGAGGACAGTGATAATATCTATGCATTATTGCAAAGAGTGAGTTAAATGAGTGAATGCTTTGGAAATTCTTGGAGCACTGCTTGGCACAGAATAAGTGCTATTGAAGTGTGTTTCATATTAAAGTGTTTAGTGAATGCCAGGACCACAGTAAAAGTGTTAATTACGCATGCCATTGTTATATCCTTCTTCTCATCCTGCCCCCTAAGGTACTCTGTCACCTGCCCTCTCTACTCTTACCTAAGTACTGACAGATGGCTGATGGGGCCTTCTGCCTCCAGGAAAGCTGCCACTTTCAAAACAGATGCTTGTGTGGTGGTCCAGCTTACCCACGGACTTAGTGTGGGAGTCCTTAAATAAGCTAGTACTTTAAGGTGGAAGTTTGCTAACAACTAACTTCAATGTGGACCATCTTTTAGGAATCCTTCGCAGCAAGCGAACTAGAGAGTTAGATTGGTCAGGCTGAACATCCTCTGTTGCTTGGTTTATCGTGGATCCTCGATTTTCCATTCCTGTGCTTTATGTACTTTGGCACAGCATTTTAGCCTCCACTGTTTTCTTTTGTTGTCTGTTTCCTCTCCTTTCCATCCTTTATCTCTCTTTTTGCTGCCTGCCTGCCTGCTTGCTTGCTTTCTCTTTCTTTCTTTCTTTCTTTCTTTCTTTCTTTCTTTCTTTCTTTCTTTCATTCTTTTTTTGGAGATTGGACCCAGGGCTTTTGCCCTTTAAAAATTTTTATTTTGAAGCAGAGTCTTGCTAAGTTGCTAATATTCCCATGCTGGGCTTGATCTTGTGATCCTCCTGTCTCAGCCTCCCAGAGTGCTGAGATTACAGATATGGGCCACCACAAGCCCCCACGGTTTTCTTGGGAAGTATTACTGTCTTAGTCTGGTTTGGCTACTGTAAAAAGATACTGTGTAACTTGCAAATAGTAGAAGTGTTTCTCATAATTCTGGAAGCTGGGAAGTCCAAGATCATGGTGCCAGCCGGTTCAGTGTCTGAAAGCCTGTTTCTCATAGATGGCACCATCTGGGGTCCTCATATGGTGGAGAGGCAAAGGGAGTAAACTGACTCCCTCCAGCCTCTGAGAGGCTCCACCCTCATGAGTTAGTGAGAGGTTCTTCTCACTATCCCCCAAAGGGGGTCAAATTTCAACTCATGAATTTGGGGTGACATCCAGACCATAGCAGTTACCTACATGGTAATGATTGATTTTACAACTACAGAATGTAAGAATTTGAAATACTCCTGAGAAACTCCCAAATCTTGCTGCTGCTTCTACATTCAAGAAGAATGTTGATTCAAACAATAAAAAAATGGTTCCTTTTTTCAGAGCTAATTTTCCCCGATTACATTTTAAGGGAATGTGAGTGAGTGTGGGTGCATGTGTGCATGTGTGTGTTTCTTAGCAGAAGAGGGGAACAAACCCAAAGCCTCATGCATGCTAGGTTAGTGCTCTACCTCTAAATCACACTGCCAGCCTGGTGCCCATCTTTAATCTTTTCTAATACATCTTTTTGAATAAAGGGAAGCTCCCTTCAGGTATCAGTATATGACTACAACTTTATCCCAGTGTGTTGACCTTAGGTTGGTATAACACATTAGAAATACCTGATGAGCTTTGTTTTTTGGTGCTGGGGATCAAACCTAGGCCTTGGTGCTAGGCAAGGGCTCCCCCACTCAGCTATACTCCCGACACTCTGATGAACTTTTAAAGCAATGTATGCTGTGAGTCCAGGAGCCTCTCCCCGTGAGATTCAGCTGTGCGATTCCTGTGTAATTGCACAGGTGCTATTCATGCACAGCCATGATCAATTACCATCAATTTATTACCATGATTTACTATTTCTTTATTTATTATAATCCTTGCTTTTTTAAGGTCAGTGAATGGTAGTAGCCCAAGTGGTTACAGAGGTAAACATCACTGGGTATGCTTGAACTAAGGGGAAGCTGAAGCAACCTGTGTACCTGAGTCATCCTGTTTTCTGACCACCACCTGCAAAACAGTGCAGAAAAACCCCACAGTGCCCCCAGCTTAAGCAACAGGAAGCCCAGCTCTGTATTTTGTTGTCTCAGCCCCTAGAGCGCAGCGAGGCTGGAAAGTTGTGTTCACTAGATGTCGGTAGTTCCAACAATCACAAGCATAGTTTTAAAACTTTAAAAACAACCTTAATCTATTTCATGTCTTGTGTCTTTTTCCATTGCCTCCCACTCCCTCTCATTCCCTCCTCTTCTCTCTGAGATGCTCTCACCTTTGCTCTCAGCCGGGCCTGAGCTTCTCTCATAGCCTTGGAATGGTTGTATCACAGGCCAAGGAGAATTTCGGGCTGAACTGTTACAGTCAAGCCAACAAGGAGAAAACATCAATAATGTTCCTGTCTAGCCTGCAGCCGCGCAGTGAATGGAGAGGGCAGCTAGAGTGTAAGTGCACTTCTTCACCAGAAGCTCCACAGAGTAGGTGACAGCTATGTGTCATCTTAAATTGCATTCTGGTGACCTTAGCCATGGCCTGACCAGGGCCCCCTCCTTTGTGTCCACCAAGGTAGTCCTGCTAAGCCTAGTCCTCTGCCCCCCACCTTATCCCTTGGACGGGCTTATTCCTAGTGGCCTTGTGGTTTGCATCTCTGCGCATCAGGGAGCGAGCGTGTTTAATGAAAACCACACAATTCATCCTCAGAGCCTTGGCCCATCTCTCTTAAAGTGAGAAGCTGCTGGTGACTTTTTATTCTATTTTCAGTTTGTGTGTTTTGGTTGCAAAAGCAGGCATTCCTTTGAATTTGTGTGTGTCCTTAAAAACGGATCATCTTGCTTCAAGAGTGCAGACTCCCTTGTGTGGCTGCAGGTGGGCTCCTTTACCCTCCTGAGGGGAGGGAATGATAAGCAATAGTCTGTAAACAAAGTGCCCTCCGTCCCTCCTTCAGGTTGAGGGCAAAGATGGAGCCCCCAACAGGAGGAGATGTGAGTGTCTAGTGTCAACGTGCAGTCATTTGTGTAGGTTTCTACCTGGGCTTATGTGTTCTGTGAGTGTGGTCTTGCAGACTGGTTGCCCATGAAGACGTCTGTCCTTCTGTGGCCAGGCAGACTGACTCAGTGCAGACAGCATGCAGGGGGTGTTGAAGAGAACCTGGCGGCAGTATTTGCTCTGCCATCTCATAATTTTGTGTTTTGGGCAAGTGTCCTGACCACATGCATGCCTGTTTCTTTTTATAAAGTGGGAGTCTGTTATAGGATGTTACCTGATTCATTCAAGAGTAGACTATTTTGCAAGGACCTGGCCTAGTTACTTGCAAAATGATACCTGTGAACTGGCAGCAGAAGCAGTGAAATCAGTGAACCTATTTATACCACCTATTAAAAATATACTGTTTCTTAGATCAGTTTAGATTCATTGAAATGTTGAGAAGGTGGTACAGGCATTTTCCACCTACCCCTGACCCCACGGTCTCCCTCACCACTACCACCTCTCTCCAGAGTGGGACCTTTGGTATAGCCACAAGCCTGCATGAACATGTCATCCCCAAGTGCCAGAGCTTACACTGGGGTCCCTCTTGGAACTGTTTTTGCTATGGTGTGTTTTCTGTCGTTCCTGAGACAAAATACCCAGCACCAAATTTAGAGGGGAAGGGGTTTATTTGGCTTACAGTTTGTAGAGGTTTCAGTCCATAATTGGCTGGCTCCAAAGCAGGGTGGATGGCAGACAGTGAATGGCAGAGGAGAAACAACATGGTGCACCCAAGGTAGCAAAGGCAACAAGAGCTTCATTTCATCTTTCTGCCTCTTTTATCCCATCCAGACTACCAGGATTAGGGAGGTGCTAAACCAGTCACTCACGTGTAGTGGTCTAGTAATCACATGCCCTTAATCCCAGCATCACACATTTCAGACTCAGCTACTTCTGACTACATGAGGCTTTGGGGAGACATCCAGACCCAAACCATAACAATGAGTCTGGACAAATGCATCATGATAAATGTCCACTGTTACAGTATCAGAGTCGCTTCACTGCTCTAAAATTTCTATACTCTGTTCATCCCTTCTTCCCCCAACCCCTGGCACTACTAATCTTTACATTGATCCATAGCTACACTTTTTCCCAAATGTCAGGCAGTTGGAAATCATACATTATGTAGCCTTTTCATACCATCTTTTAAATTTCAGGCAGTTTTTCCTTTATGGTACATTTTAAAAATCAGATTTGGCCCTTTGACTTTTACCAAAAATCTACACAAATTCTGAAAGTTTCTTCTCCTGAGACTTTAAATGGTCCCATTCTTTTGAATAAGAATGTTGTAGACTATAAAAATAATTTTAATAGATGAGTTTCCCAGAAACTGAGAAATGGCAGAATTGTTACCATATATATATACACACACATACACACACACACATATACAGATACATATACTATATATATGTTATTTAATATATATTATATAAAATGTGTAATATGTATCATATATATGTATATATAGTAAAACATAGGTATATCTTACAGTGGTTGCTTTGGAGAGCAGGCTGCTCATGTGGACAGATCAGTCTGTAGGGCAGTAGCCATTATTTTATCAATGAGGGACTTAGGCCAAGTGGGCTTGTGTCAGCCCTGCTGATGAAGACCTTTGTTTGTTTTGTTTTTGTTTTTTGAGACAAGATCTTGCTTTGTAATGCAGTCTGGCCTTGAGCTCACTATGTAACCCAGGCTACATAGTGGCAATCCTCTTGCCTCAGCCTCCCAAGTGCTAGGATTACAGGCATGCACCACCATGCCCACCTGCTGAAGACTTTTATCACAGTCAGGAGGGGCCCTTGGAGATCACCATGGAAGAGAAAAGTACATAGGTGAACTCTCTGACCAGAGAAGGTGAGCAAGGGTAGAAAAGGGGGAAAGAAGCTGAGAGAAGTGGCTTGGAGCTCATCAGTGTCAGGACAGTAAGACCTGTGGATCTTACCAAGCACCAACTCTGAGGTGAAGGAGAAACTTCTAGGCCACCTAAGATGGTACCCCAAGAGTCAAGGCTCATAATGTGGGGAAAAAAGGCATGTGTTTATCTCTCACTGAATAGTTATGTCCCCCTCTTTCTTTCTGTTTCTCTCTCCCCTTCTTCCTTTCCCCTTTCCCTTCCCCTTTCTCCTTCTCTCCCTCCCTTTCCCTCTCCATTACTTCCCTCCCGCTTGTGAGGAGGCTTATAGTAATGAACGCCAAGAGCTATAGGAACGTGGACCACAACTGGGAATACATACCCTCTGTTGTCCAACTCTCTGCTGTAAATCCTCCACAGGCTTGGTTGGCTTGTGTTGAAAAAAAATGACAACTTCTTTCTTTCAATGATGTAGACCATTAGCAGTTTGTGAAAATGATTTCACCAAAACCGAAGTTAGATAAATTCAGCTGGAATAGTTTAAGGCCTCTTTCCTTTATGAAAATAAGGAGAGTTTTTAAAAATCTATGGGTTTTAAAATATATCTAGAATTCATTTGGGACCATAAACTAGTGAGAATATGAAAGAAAATTCCAAGCAAGAGAGAAATATGAGATGGGGCTAGTCTGACCAGATAATAAAAAATATAGTGCTAAAAATCATTTTTCAGTTTGTGTTGGCTAAAAATAGTTAAATGAAATAGGATAAATCAAAGAAAGAACTTTACATCTATAACATTAATATATAATAAAGCAGGTATCACAAACCAATGAGTTATTTATGTAGGCTTAAAACAACTGACTTTCAATCTGGAAAGTTTAGTACCTAGTTCAAGTAACTAGATGTTATGACTTAGATCAAAATGTCCTCTCTAATTCTCATGTGTTTAGAGGTTGTACTTTTGGAAGGTGATTGAATCATGGGGGCACTATACTCACCAGTGGATTAATCCATTGATGAGTTCATAACTGAGCGTGGTGTTAGGAAGTGGGACCTGGTTGCAGGAGGTGAGGTCACTGGGGACCTGCCTTGCTCCCTGCTTCCTGTTGCCATGAGGTGAACAGCTTTCCTCTGCCTTGGAGCCAGTGGACAATGGACTGAAACCTCTGAAACACTGAGCCAACATAAACCTGTTTTCCTTTAAGTTGCAGTTGTCAGGTATTTTGTTCCAACAACTGAAAAACTGACCAATACACTAGGGTTTGAGAGATAGTAATATATTTTGAAATTTTACTTTAAGTTTTGGGTAAATATAATGTATGGTGGTGACATCATTTCCATAATGATTGCTTAAAATATTTATGCTTTTGAGGTAAACACATATTTGGGGGCTAATACATATTTTATGATTCTCAAGTTATTTCTATTTTCCTTTAATTTTAATGGATTTATTATAAAAGAAAAAATTTTAATTTCTGTCAAACCAATATTAAATCTTTACTAGAGGATTTATAATTATGAGCATTTAACAGTCCCAGTAAAACATTAAAATCCAGTGTTTCATAATACCTAGGATAGCAGACATTTGTTGTGTCTTCCTTACTATAAAGTAAAATATAGTTGTAGGAAATTTCTCAATATTAAATCAAATTGTAGATTTAAAAAACACTTGGATAGGTCATAGACACATACATAATCCTGAGCATTTTTTTTTTTTCCATCCTGAGTAGAGACATGGACATTCAAAGGACTTTTCAAAGGAGGATGTTTTAGATGTTTGTATCCCACGTCACCCTGTTAGGCTCCTGGGAGTTCATTGGCTACTCCAAATTTTACATCTTTAAATTGCATGCAGACTACTATACAATCAATGAAGAAGTGTGATCTGTAGATGGGGGGGGTCATTTAACTTTTCATAATTGAGTACAGTTAGTTCAAACTGATCATTTCTTAGTTTTCCTGGATTTTTAGCTTCTTCACTCTGATCAATTGGATCAGAGATCTACTTATTCAAATTTTACTTTGAGAGGAGTAGCATGATCTGTCCACTGGCTCATGGAATGCCTGCTAAATTGCTCATGGCAGTAAAGTCTCCTGCTGGGTCTCCTACTCCAGCTGCTGTGCCTTGTTCTTTATAGCCTATGGGCTAATGGATCAAACAAAATCTTCAGAGGTGCAGGCCCTGTAATGACAGCAGCTCAGGTCTGACCTCAGTAATCCCCACATCAGAAGAATTGTCTTGAAAGATGTTTCTTCTAATCCAGATGCCTTAGAGGCCTCAAAATTAAGAGGCTCTATGGCAAAATCTCCAGGAAGAGGTGTTGCTGTGAGTCAAAGGCCAGCCAGGGCAACATGGCCTTTTTTTTTTAACCTATTGGGACCAATCTCTAAAAAAGCTGCCTCAAGCAGTGTCTGCCTCCTGCTTTCATCCCACCTCCTGCCCTGTGACCTGCTCTTGGTCAGACAAAGACAGTCAGTCCACCTTTCTGATGGAAGATTGCCTCTCTCTCTCCACTTTAAATAGAATCACCTTCCTCACATTTCCTGTTCTGTTTCTCTGAAGCTGACCTGTGGGCTAAGAAGCCAGTGCTAAGATGATGGTTTTGCAAAGGAGGGGCTGGCAGGTGCTGTCTTCAGAGGCAATTTTGCTAAACAAAGAATCTCAAGCTAAAATTTGTAAGCATTATAAAGTTACACTGGACATCAAAGGAGTTGATGAATGCTAATAGTTTGCAGGTAACAAAGAGAAATACACAAGAAACTGGTCCCTCCTCTTAAGGACATTCCAGAATAATTCTTTCAACTCCTAAATCATGTGATTATTGCCCCTGTCATCATCTTGAAATTGGTATAGTGCCAGTGGTTCCTGCTTTGGGCTTCTTTCTTTAATCAGCTGGGAAGCTTTTATAACAACTGGTACTCAGCTTCCAGTCCTCAAAATTCTGATAAAATTAAGGTGAAACCTAGATCATTTGGTTAATGCTGCCCTGATTGAAAATCGCAGAATTTGTAGTACCCAGTGTGGCAGGCATGACAGGTGGTGCCATTCCCACTCTACAGCTGTGAAAGCCAAAACCCGCAGTGAAGAACTGGACTTGCCCAGTGCCACTCAACCTGTCCCTGGCAGAGTTAGCATGAGAAACAAAGGCTTCTTGCATCAGAACAGGCTTAGCAGAGACACTGTGCCACTCCGTTTATCACACTGTGGCTGTTGTGTGAAATTCTTTGGGTACTGCATTAAGAATACATGTCTGGGAAATGTAATGAAACTTGTTTAATCCTGGAACTCTCTGAACCTCAATAAACTCCCCTCAATGCACTGACCCTTTGGATCTGGGTGGATCTAGAGAAAAAAGACTGTGCTCTTGAAGGAGCCAGCACTAAGGGAAGAGCAGGTTTGGCCCAGAGCCTTTGAGTTTCCCAAGAGACACATTCCAGCCAAGATGGCACCACCTCCCTCCAGCCACAGAGACCTGATTCCTAACTGAGGAGGCATGTTCTTTGAGAAGAAGGGAAAGGGGCAGCTGTTCAGCGTGTCACGTTCTTAATATCTATACTTGAAGTGGATCCAACTTTTTAAATATTTTAGATAACTCTAGTTAACCTGTAATTTCTTACCTCAGAGTTTGTGTTAACCACATTTGAGGTCTCTCATAAATCATGAGGCCGCCATTTTCAGGACTGCCTCTGGCTCCCTTTCTGTTTTCTTTTTCCATTTTGCCAACTTTTCATTTAAAAACAAACTTTCCCCAAACCTGTCATCTCCTCATCTTTCTCCCTCCCTCCACCCAGGACCACATGTTCCCCCATACAGACCCCACTGCAGCCTGCCTTGTTTGACAAGGCTGTCCCCTCTCTGCACCTTTGGAGAGATCTCAGAGCTCATCTCCCTCTGAATCTGAGGTGCTGGAGTTGGCACCAAGGGTGTGCCTGGTGCCCATTTTGTAGGCTCTGTGACGTAATGGACCACAGCAGAGCTCACTTGCTCTGGTTTCTGTGGTGCCTTTACTTTCCTCTTGGTTATGGTAGTAGGATTTTTTTTTATTTTTGTAACCTATGCCTGGTAGTAATAGTCTCCTTGTTAGGAGTCTTTTTTTTCCTAGAAGAGCTTGCTTGCTTTCATCTTTATTTCCCTTTTTATCCTCTCTTGCCTTTGTGCCTTTATTCTAGACACGCCCCTTGTGGATCTTTCCTTCTAAGATTGATGGGATGCGCGAAGGAGAAGCATTTATTTAGCACCACTTTCTGCTAGGAATAACTTCACGTACTTTATGGAGTGAGGCATAAAATACATGCCAAGTATTATTCCATAAAGAACAGAACTTCTGTGCTATACTCGCAACTTACTTAGGAGAAATAAATTTACAATGTGATCAATGTATATACTGAATTAATGGAAATATGTAAGATCTGTGGTGGGTTTTTTCCAGCTTGGCTGGTATAGGTGACATCAGAAATGACCTTGGAATAAGGAATGGCATCTGATGAGTGTATGGAAAGAAGGCTGTTCTGTTGAGAAGTGATTGGGCAGGCTGGCGGGAGTAATGAGAATGAATGATCCCTGCTGTGTCCGGGAATAAAGAAGAGCAAAGGCTTCTGGCTGGAAACAGGACTGGAGATAAAGCCTTGATACATGTCCTGAGGGACAACCCTGTAGACAATAGAAAATCCTAGATTTTAAAGCTCAGTGGCTGACACCAACAGAGCTTTGCATTCCCAGTCACTTGGGTAGAGTGGGTGACATGTACAGGAGAGGCTGCTGTGGGGAATCTTCTCACCAAGACATCATGAGAGTCTGGACTCTGGACAGGGTGCTGGTGAAAGGAAAGGGAGCAGAAGAAGACTGGATGTGTAGTTGTGAGGCATTTGTAATTGGGTGCGCTGGGTGGGGAAAGAAGGGAGCTACAGAAGTCTCTGGGTTTCTTACTTGGATATCTAGTTGTGCTGTTCACTGAGAAATGGCATGCACTGGGGCTTGTTGTGGAGGGGGACATAATGACGTGATTTGGACACATTTCTTTCTCACCTATTAACATTTGTTCTAAAATCACTCGAGACACATGTAGGTGGGGTAATATCACCCCATTATATAGCAAGTGAACAGAAGTCAGGAGGTCTGTGTCATCAGCTCAGTGTTGCCAGTGACCACAAGGTGTCTGCTAAGGCAGACAAAGCCTTGAGAGATGGGGTAAGAAGCCACAGAAATGGAAACTACAAGCTAGGCTTGAAGGACATTAGCAACAATCCTGACGTTTACTCATCAAGACTGGGAACTTGGTCTCTTCTATGTGTGTGCTGGGATGTGCTCCCGGGACCCTTCCCTTTGGATCATGTTAAACATAATAATTATGACATGAGGGCTTGAAAAAAATCCCCCAGGTGCATGCTGCTCCAAATTCTGATGTGTGTTAAAACCTAGCTCCCTGCAGAGGGTCTTCCAGACTGAGCTTGGAAAGGCAACTTGGAGATTATTTGCAAAGAGAGCTTGTTTCAGTGGGCAAATGTTTTATTTAAACTCAGACTAAAAAGTAAAGGAAGCATCTATTTTCTTACTAAAATTAAAGAAGAACTCTTAATAATGAGCTCAATAATAAGACCTCCTTAGTGTACATTGGTATTTTGAATATCAGTGATACATTACTCAGCATATTGCCCCTTAGAGAAAAATATCTTTTTTGTGCTTTAATTTTAAAATGATAAATGAATAAGAGAGTTAGATTTAAGTTTGTAAGCAAGAGAACATGAGAGAAGTAATTGTGGGGGTCCAGGATTTAGCTCAGTGGTTCCGCCGCCTGCCTCACAAGTGCAAGGTCCCGAGTTCGATCCCTGGTACAAAAAAAAACAACAAAAAAGGAAGTAATTGTGACATTTTCAGTTAACATTCCAAAACTTTTTAGACAATTGAAGTACTGTACTCTAAAAAGAATGGAACACTTAAAATTTCTGAATGTAGTTTAAAACATCGAGAGTAAAATTTGTAAAGTCCACCTTACAAATGTTAAAATTTTCTGAGACAGATAAAAGTTTGTAAGGTAAATTGTAATTATTCAGAGAAAATTGGTGACTTGAACTTCAACTTGAATATAGTATACCTAGTAACTTTTAAAATAAGATAAAAAGTAACTTTTGAAAAATTTTTGTGTACAGAAAGCACTCTGAAGGATACTAGAAACCACACTGACAAACTATTTCATGGTTAGTATTTTCACATTGCTTAAGTGATGGCAAAATGATGTCTGCCACTGAGGGGTTGTGAGGTCCCCTCCCCTGGCCACCCCCCCAACACACCTGTGCACACATCAGTCCTTACCCCCTAAAGTGCGGGTCTTTGCTCCGCTCTACCCCACTCCCCACCTCAAACCCCTGGTCAGAGAGCTTCACTGAGGTCTGCCTTCTGTCTGGATTCCTTTGAGGTTTAGTATCCATACCTTGCAATCCCTCCTTGTCATAGTCTCTTAATTCTTTGTGTGTTTAAATCTTGTCTCCCAACCAGACCAGGAATTATCTTTCTTCTTTATTCCCCATGTCTTGATTCCAGCCAGCCATATAATAGATATGTTAAAAAAATAACAACTCTTGCCTTGACTGACCATGCTTTGAATACTTTTGCCTAACCACCTTTGGGGACAGGAAGTCACATAAGGTGCACTGCTTGTCTCCACAGCATAGCACTGTGCTGAGGCTTCAGAGTATGTTGGTGTTCACGTCTTGCCTCCATTTTTTCTTAGCTGTGTAATATTGGCTAATTTATTTCAGCTGTCCAAGCCTCAGATTCTGCAGGCCTTATCCCAGAGCCTTGCAAATAAAGCTCCATAAATATTCACTGTTACTGGCCAGAAAACTTCCACTTTCTAGGAAAGAAGAGAGTGTACCCATCTCTAGCTGAGGACGTTCTTCTTTGGACAGACCAGGGGAAAGAGGCAGGGAGCAGCAGTGGGGCAGCTGCTTTGGCAGCAGCATTCCTCTACTATGACCCTGGGATTGCTCTTGCCTTTTTGCTGCCTTGTTGAAGGCAGGAATTTGGATTCCTGCCTGGAGCACATTATTCTAAGCTGCCACTGAAACACTGACTAGAGAGAGGGAGACTGTAATGGTTAATCTTGATTGCCAACTTGACTGGATTGAAAGATGCCTAGGAGATAATTAAAGCACACTTCTGGGTGTGTTTATGGGAGTGTTTCCAGGTGTGATTGATGTGTAGGCAAACAAAACATGGAGGAGAGGACCCCCCACCCCGCCCTGCCATTGTGGTTGGTCGTACCATCCAGTAGGCTTTGTAGCACCAATGGACTGCAAAGACAAGATAGCACTTGCAAGCTCAGTTCTGCTGGAAAGGTGCTGCTGCTTTTGTGGTGCCATTGCTTATGGACATCAGACACCAGCTTTTTCTGTCTTGCAGTGTGGACTTACACTAGCAGCTGCCCAGGGAACAGAGGCTACATCCTTGGTCCCTGTTATTCTAAGGCTTCCAGCTTCTTGGGCTGAACAGCTTCTGGATCCTCTGGTTCTCCAGTGTGCAGATGGCTCTTCTGGGCTATCCAATCCAGCCTCTCATCCTGTAAGGCAATCTAATTAATTCTTTTAATGTATGTAATTTTTCTCCCTATAGATTCTCTTTCTCTAGAGAATCTACAAATACAGAAGTTAGGGAGTATGGAGAACCACTACTTTTTCCAAAGAATAAAAAGCTCATTTGATACTTGGGGCTTACCTCACTCTTAATCCATTCAAAGGGGACTATAGACTTGTTGGTTAAGACAGCATCTTTTGTCTGTGTCTACCCTGTACGTTTCCTTCTTAGACCTGTGAATTCTAGAAACTCTCAGCAGAGGCACACACTGGCTCAGGGCAAGTATAATCACTGCAGGACTCCAGTGTGCAGACTGAATAGGTTTAAGCCAGCAGACAAACCTCACTCTGCTCTCAGACTTTTTAGGTATCTGTTTTCTCATTGACTGAGTTTTCCAATCAGTAAACCTGAAGTGTGTGTTCAAGGCCCGGGCTCAGTTTTGAAGCCTTTGGTTCAGTGTCATGAATGCCATTTTTCTGCCTTCAATAAACAGAATTGCTTTTTGAAGCAGTTCTCTGCTTTGCCTATGGGCTCCACCCAGAAGGAGCTTTGCATTGTGGCCTTCCTGCTTCCGGCAAACACAGGACTGTTTTGCTTTTCCTTTTAGTGGTGCACTGTGGCTCAGTGGAAGGCTTTGTGCAGACCAGGATCCTGGCAGTCCTTCCCTCTAGCACTAGCCTGCACGGGTGCTTTTGCCAGTCCGCAGACAGAAGCAAGTGAAGATGCTGAATGGAACAGCACAGTGACACCTAATACATTACAGAGGGCACATGTCAAGCTGCTATTGTCCTCACAGAGGAAGAGCCAGAGCCAGCCTGAGATTTTCCCTTGACATTTCAGTACCATCTAAATGCACTGAACATGCTGGTGCAGACAGCTTCCTTGCCTCAAGTTCTCTGTGCTGAAGCATGAGGTCCTACATGGTGAGAACAATTCAGAAAGATGAGTGGTCCCAACTCAAAGGGTATTGGCTTTGGAGTCGCTCAGCATTTGAGTGTGGTGCATCCTAGAGCATTATAGGTCTTGTTCTCATAGAATACTTGCCAGTTGCCTGTTGGCAGCCTGTGAATCCTCCAGGCTGTGGTGGAGAGGGAGGGGAAGGATCCTGAAATTGCTGGCTAGCTCTGTAGGCAATGTACTATTTCACCTTTGGTCTCTGTGTGAGGTCAGCTCTGCATGTGTCCATCTGCGGGTGGTGGGATCATGTTCTGGATGAGCTTTGGAGCCTTCTCAGGAAATGGCTGCAGGCGCTATTGATGCTTTTCTGTTCAGACAGGTCAGATAAGTGCAGTTATGTAAGGCGAGTAAACCAAGAGCCCTGCTGGAAAGGAGCACTCAAATAAAACGGGGAAAACACGTTGCATTTTGGTGGATTCCACAATTTTTTATTCTGAAGCCTTTAAAAAAATCAAATAATGTTTGAGGATGAGATTTCCTTTGACTAGGGTCTAGCAAGCTTTTCTGTTCCAGTGGTATAATGGTCTATCACTTTTATTACAGGGTGGCTTTTTGGGAGGCAGACAGGGAGGGAACTAGACACCAGGATGATGTTAAAATCTTTTCTTAGAAATTACTTTTGAAAGACAGTATTAAATATTCAACACACCAAGAGTGTAAGGAATCATACAATATATGTTCTGTATCTAACACCTGGCTTAAGATCAGGAAGATCTCAGTGACATTAACCCACCCTTTGGTCACCCCTTCCTGATGTCAGCCCTTTCTAGTCCAGCTAGATTTAGCCAGTAGTCCAAACTTAGTATTTTTTGAACCCACATATGTTCTACTTTTTCACTTATTTGTGTACCTCTGAGTGATATATGGTAGTATTTTTCATGTTTTTAACCTTTGTTTAAATATTGAGTATTCTTGTGTGACCTTTTCTGCCCAATGTTAGGTTTGTGTGCTCTATCCCTTTAGCCCCATGTAGCTAGATCTCACTGGAATTTTTCTGTAGTACCCCATTGCATACACCAGAGACAGAGAAAGAACATATATTGGTACAGATACAAATAGAAATCTCTCTTGCCTAATCATATCAAAATGACTGGGTCATTGCCCATATGGTAGGTTTCCTAGTATATTTTAGGATTTGGGAAACTTATGCTTTCCTAATGGTTTAAAAATAGGAGAGTGGTAGATTCTTTATGGGAAATGTCTTTGTAAAATAATTTAAATAATGAAATGTGATGTATTAAGAATGAATTGAAGGAGGATGAAACTGACTTGAGGTAAAGACACTGTTAGAGTAAACTAGACCAAAAAGTGTGATGTCCCTGACTCAACATGGCGGTAGGGATTGAGAGAAATATAAGGATTACAGAAATATTAAGGGGATAGAAGCTACACTATTGGGTGGACCAGGTGTGGAGAGCAAGGATAAAGGAGGAGCCAAGATTGACTTCCATCTGGCTTTAGTCTGCTGAGTAGATAATGGCTCTGTTCTCTAGTATTAAGAACACCTAGGAAGGAACGGTTTTAATGGCATGAGGGTGGATGGTAAGATGATTGGTGCAGATTTGGACTTGAGTCCCCTGTTAGATGTGCAAGAGGAGGTATCCAGTGAGCAACTGCTATACGTGAGTCTAGAGCACAGGGGCAATTTCTGAACTAGAGGTAGGCTTTTAAGAGTCACTGGAATATGAGGGTGAGTGAAGACACTAAGAAGGAGTGGTACAGTGAGAAGAGAACATCATTAAAGACAGAACCCAGAGATTCCAGAAATGGATTTGGAGGATAGTGGACAAAAAAGAAAGAGAAACGTTATCTCCTGAACATGGGAGACAAAATTGGTCAATAAGACAAAATGCAATTGGTTCAAGGCAAGAATCCAAAGAAATCCATCAGATTTAGCATCAAAGAGGACACTGGTGACCTTGGTAGAGCCAAGTCAGTGGAGTTTAAATGTAGAATCCAGATTATAGGTGGGCAAAGACTGGGATAATGAGAGAAAGGATACAGTGAGTGTAGACTAATGTGTCAAGCTCTGGTTGGGCCCAACAAGAACAGAAGGCAGCAGGGAATCATTTAGGGATAAGCAGAATTTTGTTTTGAACATAGACGCATGAACATTCCCTTTTAAGTACGAAAGGAAAACACGTAGAAGGAAAATTTATCATGAACAAAAGAGGAGTTATTTGAAAAATTGGTGAGTGGGGATATGTGGGATCTAAAACAAATGTGGAAGGATCAGCTATGGGTAAGAACAAATTTCTTTTCCACTGAAGAGAAGAGAGGATGTGGAGTAAAGTGGGAGGCTGGGAAGTTGAGGGTGTTTCTGCCACTGTGCTCTAATGGTGTCCTTCATCCACCACCACCCACACTGAGAAACCTTAATGAGAGTCATTCAACATCACATTGTCGAAACTGACCAGTTCAGCAGCCACTAGTGACTTGTGACTGTGTAAATGTAATTTAATGAAAACTAAGTACAATTTAAAAAATTCAGCTGCTACTCACACTAGCAATATTTGGAAAGTTCAGTGGCTGTATGTGGCATGTGGTCACTGTATTGAATGTTGCAGATACAGACCATGTCATCATTGCAGAGAGATCTGTTGGCCTCCAGGCTCCTTTAATGGCCCCACCCCACCCCCAGTAAAGCCTTAGCCTTCTTTCTAAATGAGGCAATTCCTCTCTGAACTCCTTTATCAAGATATTCTGATGTTTATTCACCTACAGTGTGGACTACTTCAAAGATAGCTTTGAAATATAGAAAAATTTCATCTTTATATCCCACTAGCCATATTAGTGTCTGAATCATAGGGGTTCTGAATGAATGGTTGTGGAAAATTTAAATAAACAAAGTGAAAGAGGGTAAGAGAATGAACAAGAAGAGTGGATAAATTGATCTGTTTTGGGGTGTTAAGGCAGTGAAGCTTAGGTGCTTTAGAACTTAGATGACATTCTCAGCCATCTGTATCTAGTCTTCAGAGTTTCTCCAATTCCGAACTGTTTTGTACAGTTGACAAATTTAACTTCAAAGAAACTTTCTCCAGATCATTCCGTTGCTGATATGAAAATTAAAATTAAGTCTTCTGTGCTGTCCCTAGACCAGATCTCTCCAGTAGGTGGGAAAGACTAAACGTAGTGCCTCCCTTTAGAATGGAAGGGTGCTAGACTGGTAGGTCAGTTCATGAATTTAATCCCTTCCATGATTCTGGTTGCAAACCAAATTGGATGAGAACTGAATCAAAATCAGTGGTTAGGTTCAGTGTTGACCTTACATGGAAATTCGATTCAGTTCTTGTCCAGTTTGGTTTGCAACCAGAATTATGGGAAGAATTAAGTTCATGAACCAAGGTCCCACTGTATTTGGCAGGAGTAACACCAAATCATTTTGTCTTCCATTAACACCTTCTCCTAAGTTTATTCAGTCCCTTTTTAGCACAAACAGGAAATAGAGCTCGGGGGGTCTGGAACAGAGTTATAGTGTTGACTTATAGGGAGCAAAAAGTCTGGAAAAGGGATTCTGTAAATAATAATTGCACCTTATGCTTTCTGAGTGCTATGTGTCAAACTCTGTTCTGAGTAGCTTGTTATATACTTTTCTCTTTACTATAAGCCCCTCTCATACATACTTTTGTTATTCTCATTTTATGTATGATAAACCCACAATTTGAAGTTTAAAGAGGTTAATAACAAACCCCTGGGATCCATGTCCATCCACTGTGCAACTCTGGATCTCAATTCTCAGTGTGATGCTGAGGGTGAAATCATAGGCTGCCAAGGACAGCTGAAGGGAACGAGAAGAATGTTGTCAGCTAGCTATACCTAGCTGCATGATCTATAGGAGCATGTAATGGTTCCTCAGTTTATCTTGACAGTTCCCAATTAGTAAATGAATTGTGCCCCTTAGTTCATTATGTGAACTTTTGAAATTTAGACTGACTCTGTGATTGGATTCTGTGGCCTAGCTCATCTGATAACCCATCCTTTACCTAGTTCACAGATGATCAGATCCTGGACTATCAGAAGACATTCATATCATACATAAGCTCGTGTAGCATCCTTCACTGTGCTGATTGGTACGTGCTTATCTAAATACCAGCCCAAAGCATACAAAATTAGAGAATTAAGTCTACATCTGCAAAAATACTGCCTATTTCCAGGTGTCCTGAACAGGATTTGGATCAACTTTTTAAGTACCGTGCTTTTCTCTTTGTCCAACAGAATGAATTGACATAGGTATGTTTTCATTTAGAGTGTGGGCATTCATAACAAAAGATTTCTTTGACCAGCTAGTAAAATGTGAACCAAAGGGAAATAACATTCATGTTGGCAATGTAAGATTATCCCATTTTGGTAAACAAAGCAGTCTTGCTTGAAGTCAGATTTCTCAGATAAGAGTTACTATTTTTTTTTTTTAATTCTGAGAACAGCCAGGGTAACAAAAGATCCAAGATTAAAGTACAGCCTCCAGAAATTATTGTTGGTGTATTTCTTGACACCTTGCCAGAGTTTGTTTATGTTACTTGTTGCTTAGTGGAGATGCTCAGTTTCTGTGTGTTCAGTGACCCCAAGACATGGCCCAAAGATGGCAGAGGTTCCCATATGGATGTCATCTTGAGGAACAGTCATGTTTATTGCTTCATTTGAAGAGTTTCTAATGGGATGTCATAACAGGCTTGTTAAGTATGTAGATAACGAAAACAAAGTCTGACTTATAAACAAAAACAGGGGGAAAGGTGCATAGGAAGTCAGCATTTCATGCATGCATTTTGTGGTTTGTGCAGTGGATATTTTCTTTGTCACAGACGCCTTTTGGTTTTCTATGTCAGGGTCACTGTGTTCCTGTCACAGCTGAGGAATTCCGTCCTAAGTAAGTAAAAACTCAGTTTGTGGAATTTCTAAGGCCTTTGAGGTCTGTCGTGGAGCATGTAGAAGATGAAAAAGTATGATCTCTGCCCTGAGAGAGTTCTGGAAGCATTTGCTGAAATAATTAGTGAACAGTTAAGAATTAAGCTTGTGCTACTAAGAAAAATATACTTGTATGACAGTCATTTAACTTTGGGTAGGGTTTAATCCTGAAGCAGCTTAGACGTTGAGATCATCACCATCCCTGGAGAGCTGTAATGTGCTTCAGGCAGAAGCTGGATGGTGGAGCATCCTGATTACTGCGCATAGTAGATTTCCTTCCAGCTGCGGCTTGGCCTAGGCAGCTCTCCAGTGGAGGAGCTCACTTCCACCTTTACCTTTCTCCCAAAATGCATGCCAGGAAGAGGAATAGTGATTCCAGGACACTTGTACTCCTGACTCTGGAGCCTTCCTCTGTCTTTTCTTCTTTGGTAACCAAAGGACCTCTTTAAGATGCATGCTGGGAGCATGAATTGTTTCATCCTCTACCTACGAATGTTTCACTGGGATATGTGGATAGGCATTGTCCCAAGTAGCTTTAGATAGGCAGCCATATTGGGTATTGGGAAGTAAAAGAAACTCTGTGTCATCTTTATTCCCCATGGCTTCCCAGAAGTATCTTAGTGTTAGCTGTTAAAGTGAGACAGGGACCTTTTGGGGCAAATACCTATATTAATGCACCTTCAAAGTGTCTATTACTTTGATTCAGCTGTAAGAATTTTTCCTCTCATGACTCTAAACTAAGCATGCCTAGAAGCCTTTGTGTTTGCTATGTTTATGACCCCAAATTGAGCCTTCCCAGAAGTGTTTGGGTCCCATCATCTTAATTTGAACATGTGCTCTGACCTTAAGTTGAGCATGCCTAGAAGTGTGTCCACCATCTTTCTTTTTTCTTTTTTTTTGGTACCAGGGATCGAACGTGGGTCCTTGTGCTTTCGCAGCAGCCGGTAAAACCACTGAGCTAAATCCCTGGCCCTCCACCATCTTTTTTCTTGAGCCACGATCTTAAACTGAGCATCCTCAGAATTGTAAACCTAAAAACTGTACATGTTCAGTAATATGTTCTCCATTTAAAGTACCTTCCTATATGGGTATATATAGGCTCTCCAAATAAAATTCCCATGTTTCCTTTGTTCAGGAAGAACATTTTTCCTTTACAAAAGACTTCCTTACTCCCTGTACTATAAATCTTTTCCCATTCTCTTATGTTCTGATTGTATTCAGTATGTTTGGCTATATTAGCAGTGAGAACAGTCAAGAAAGAACTAATGAGTAACCAGAATGATGAGCAGAAATGCTGACCCTCTAAGAGTTATCACAGGGACTGATTTCCTTTGCCCAGAATAGCTTTGGTTTGCTATCCTCTTGGCATCCACCTTGGTCACTTTTAAAAATGTCCTTTGGGTCTCAGCTCAAAGGGTGCTTCTACCATGAAGCCTTGTGTGTTGGGGGGAGACCTGTTACTGGGGACGGAACCTAGGGCTTCTCTAATGCTGGGCTTCTCTAATGCTATGCCACCACCGAGTTCATCTCCAGCCCAGCATGAAGCCTTTCCCTTGCAGGGCAAGGTGCTGCCCTTCATCTGTGCTGGACCCAGTCCATTTCTTATTCTAACCCCCTGTTTTCTTTTTCTTTTTTTGGTACTGGACATTGAACTCGGGTCCTTGCGCTTGCGCAGCAGGTGGTGAAACCACTGGGCTAAATCCCTGGCCCTGTTTTCTTTTCTTTTTGCTTAAATTCTTTTATTGGCACATTTTAGGTGTACAGTACGTTTACATTTACCATTGGGTGTTTGTACCTGTACGTGATGTATCTTGGTTCTTATTTTTTCCCCATTGCCTATGCGCCTTTCACCCCCTCCACCCTCCCCTATTTACATAGACTTTGTTTCCATTTTTTTCTTTTCTCATAACCCCCCACCCCCACCCCCCGTTTTCTTTAAGGATAGAACTTGTCATGCTCATGTATCCAAGTGCCTGCCATAGTGACTGGCTTTTGGCAAATGGAGGAGTGCCTAGGCTTAATGGCTTCTAAAATGTCTTATCAAAAAGACCAAAGCACGTGTCTCTGCTAGTCTCTAGCTCCTCATCTTCCTCCTCAGAGCTTCTTGGGGGCAGTACCTTCTGCTAGTGGGTTTGCCTGCTCTTGCATTGCAGATGAGGCTCCTGTGCTAGATGCTTTCTTCAGCCTACATCAGGCTGTAGCACACTTTCACCAGCTGCTCTAAGGAGGGCATTGCTCACCTCCTCAGGCAGGATAGCAGTGTAGGGGGCTGTGACTGGAACCCAGCTCTCCATTTTGGGAAAGTTCTAGAGCTGCAGGACCCTTGGTGGTTGCTGGAGAAAATGGGGGTCCTGTTGTAGCCTCCCAAAGCACTGTAGCAATGCTGACCAAGACTAAATGTATGTTAAAAGACTTAGCATGTAGCCTTAAAATATAGTTAATATTAAGCTGACAATACTAGGCAGGACACAGTTGAGTTTGCAAGAATCAAGCATTAGATCTAATGCATCTCAAAATGAGGCCTGTGAACAGAAGTTTAAACTGAACTCTGAAGCAAATGTCTATTGGAACAATTATATACTGGGCAGTGAAATTTTCTTCTTTACTAAATATCGTATATCTGCTTGTTTAATGTCTATTAAAGAGAAGTTAGCTCTCCTTTTAAATACAGGTGATGGTAGCCAGTTCTACAGGGTGTTAGCTGTCATTGGGAGTGGTAAAATGTGATCTTTTATATCAGTCTACTAGTGTGGACTATGGAGAGGGCCACTTTTTGATGCTAATGTGCTCTTTTCTGAATACAGATATCTGTTTTGCACATGCTTCATTTCCAGCTCTTTGCAGAGGAGTGGCAGCCTCCTTGCTGGAAGGTGCATCAGCTTTGTCTGCATTTCTCTTGGCCTCAGTGGCCTGCTAGCAGCAAATGTCTTATGGGATGAAGGTAAGCATTTCCATTTCTTCTGCCTACTTTCTCCATTGGACCTTCTTCACTTGCCTGCCTAAGAGGAGATGGAGTACCAGAAAGAAATGAGAGACCTCTTCCCACTTTCCATTTTTTTTAAAAAGATAGTATCAGTGGTTATACTCATTTGAATATCAAGCTTTCCACTTCAATTTTTAAAATAGCCCTACCGATTCATCCCTTATGGCTTTGGAAATTGAGGCATAGAAAGATTGAAGACAGCAGGAGAAAGTCAGGACAGAGTGTTAGATGTCTGCCTCTGGCACTGGGTACCACCTCAGAACTCCTTAAATGGTTATCTCTTGTCTGATAACTCACTAGCTTGGTCTCTAGTAATTTAACAGAGGTACAAAGTTCTGTTTCTCCCAAAATAAAATTGGTGTGTTTCTTTACAAAAGACAAGAGTTTTTTGGGGGTGAGAGAAAGAACCAATAACAACATAGTAGGAAGAGAATGCTAATTTTATTTTTTGTTCTTGTTGGATTGAATAACAATGTAGGGACATATAATTATCTAGTAGATAATTCTGTAATTAATTAAAGATGAACAAAAACTTAAAAATAACCCAGAAAGTGAAAGGTCTTGGAGAAAGGCGATATTCCCCCTGGAGGAGGCCAGAGACTATTTAAATCAGATGTTTTTATGGAGAGATGAGCTGTCTTTATCTCTAAAGGCCAAATTCTGCCTCTGCACATGGATAAATGAGAATGACTGTTTTAGAAATAAAAATAAAAACTTTATTTACTAAAACCTTCAGCCAAAGACCTGAACAGATAAGTTGACATTAATTCATGAATCCTTGCAGCATTCAACTTCTGTCATTTCTTCAACTACTTACTGGAGAGTTTCAAGCCCCAGGGAGCAAATTTTGTGCCCTGACATTGGAAGCTTGGGGAATAACCACTTACTTTCTTTCAGTGGTCAATCTGGAATTTTATGAGTGACTGCTTGGCATCTAGCTGTGGTAAACATAACATACCCTCTAGATTTGTTTAAGGACAGTTGAAGTGTTTTGCCCTGTTAGTCTTCTGTGTGTCATAACAGAGAACAAATTAAGTATTCTTCCTTTCTGGGAGTATATACGTGCGCTTTCACCATTCTCTTCTTTAATCATCTGAATAATCCCATGAGGTTGACAGTGCCACTTTATTTTATAGTTTACGACAAAAAGGGAGGTTTAGTAAATTGTCCAAGGGCACTGAACCTAGAAATACGAAGCTGAGCTTTGATCCCATTTCTGTCTGACTTCACACCTGCGGTCTTATCCATTAGGCTGCACTATCTTTTGTTCTATCAGACCCTATATTCTGATTTGGGTTTGGGAATAATGGCCTTTCACGTATCTTTCCTCTCCAAGACAATTTATGTCCCACAATTCCTGTGACTTCTTTAACCCCTATGGTCTTCTGACGCTACCTCCTTGGTTAGACCTAGCTTCTCTTCATGGAGTCCTCTTTCCTGTGCCTGTCATTTTTCCAAGTCTACCTCAAGCCTCTAAGGTTCTCATGAAGACTTTTATGGCTATTCTGGCTTATGCTGCTTGTAGCTCCCTGAAATTTCACTCAGGATTTTTCTCTTTATACCATGTCTTATTCTACTCACGCTTTCTGTATTACATGTATTTTGTTTTCACGGTATTATCTAGTTCTTTGTATATAGGAAAACATATTCATTTATTGTATGTCTTGGTTATTTTTCATGTTGCTGAGACAGAATACCTGCCACCCACAAGTTAAAGGAGGAAAGGTTTATTTCAGCGCACATTCTGTAGAGGCTTCAGTCCATAGCTGGCTGTCTTCCAGCGAAGAGAGGCATGGCAGAGGGGTGTTGCAGAGAAAGAGTCCATGGCAGGGCAGGCAGGAGGCAGTGAAGCATCAGTGGCAACAGCAAGCCTCTCTTTCCCTTGTATCCTACCCAGCCTACAAGCCTTTGGATGGTGCCACCTACACCCAGGGTGGTCCTTCCCATTATCCACACCCAGAACTATATTAAACCAATCAGTGAACTAATTTAGTTATCACACCCTTAATTCATACCCACACACCCTTTATCCACATTCACATACCCTAGATCCAGCCACCTCTGAAAAGCCCTCACCTGTATATGCAGCTCTGGGAGCACTTCTAGATACAACTCACAACAATATATTAGGGTTTTGTTTTGTTTTTTTCCTGCTATAACAGAATACCCAAGGTAGGCTACTTATGAAGAAAAAGATTTGTTTAGCTCACAGTCTTGAAGGTTCAAGGGTATGCCACAGGCATTGGCTCAGCCCTAGTAAGAGACCTCTTAACTGCAGCACATCGTATGGATGGCAATGGCAGGAGTATGTGTGGGAGTGAGGGATCACATCTCAAACAGGAAGCCAGAGAGAGACACAGGTCAGGTTCAGGGTCAGGCATTTATTACAACTTGCTCTTGGGTGAACTCCCTTTGGGAGACCAATATTCCTCCCAAGAGCAAAGCCCCCAGTGACCTGAGGACCTTCCACAGGGGACAAACAGTACCCAAACCATGGCATTTATTCATCTAGTGGTTTTATATTGAATTTGTACTCGGCACATAAATACTAAGAATGTAAAAAATTACAAAAAGAAATATAAGATAAAGATCACTGCTTTGAATCTTCAATGAAATTCTAATGGATCGTGGTGGAAGAAGAAGGGAAGAAAAAAAGGACCAGACGAAGAGGAGAATGCTGGGAACCTTGCATGCTTTCTCCTGATTAGTGGTTGAAAGGCAGAAGTAGAATAAGAAAAGATGGCTGAAAGTCATGCGAAATGTGTCTCATTTTACTGCTCCAGCACTTTCTTTGTCCTCCTGTCGAATTAAAGGATTCTAAGAATTTGCATTTTCCTTTGGGTCATGAAAACAACTCCACTAGTGTTAGTAAAGGAAGCTAAATGGAATTCACATTTGAAATAATAAATACTATCTCACAAATGGACACTCACATGAAAGGGGGAAGGGTGGATACCTTTTTAATATTTCTTATCTGATCTTGCTATATTTTGTCTATTTTTAAATGTTTTATATCTGTGAATGTTTTAATTTTTTTATACAAGCAAGTTGATCAGTGGATGAATTTGCTGGTTACTTAAAGATGGGCAAAGTAGAAAAGATCTTTTGGGAAAATGAGCACAGAGAGTGTTGAAGGGTGTGTACGACAGGGAGATATAGTTTCTTCTAAAATTTGAAACATTTAATGAAATACCTGGCTTAAAATGGAATGTACCCCCTCTCGAATTCCATAATAGTCTGGGCTAGATACAAGTTTTGCTATTAAACAGTAAGTAATGATTGCCGTTAAAAGAAAACTGAGACATAACTAATAAAATTTAAGTAGAACATGAGCCCCCTTTTAAGCCCCTACTTAAGTAGAACTTGAGCCCTCTTTTCTCCCCGGACAGCAGGTAAATAGATTTTCCTTTGTCATACTTCACTAAATCTACTATTTGTACTCTTCCCTGCCACCCCTCACCGTGCTTGAAATCTTTGAAAGAAGATGGATTCCTAGGCTTGGGGTCAGAAATGGGGGCTGTCAGTGCAGAACTTGTCAGATTGACTGGCTCTGCTTAAAGAGAGGAAGGGAGCTGCTCTGAATGGAAAATCTGTATTCACAGGAGTTGGTGGCCACCAGCCTAGGGGGCTGGAGGGGAATGGCAGCAGGAAGAGAAAGCTGTATGTAATCACACATATTTATGGGGTGCAGTGTGATATTTTAATGTATGTGTACAATGTGCACTAATTACATGCTAACTTTTTTAAAGTTTCAGGAGCTAAAAATGTTGATTATTGTGATTTGATCATTATAAATTATATGCAAGTATCAGATCATCACTGGACCCCATAAATATGTACAATTAAATTTATAGGGTTATTTTTTTTTTTAAGCTGCAAAGCAAGTTCCTTTTGAGAGAGGAAATTTAGGGCCTTGGGGACCTTTGCTGCATGGGATATGTTAATAATCTTCACCTTTGTTTCCCAAAACATCCTTTGGGAAACCTGCCAAGTTCATTTAAAGGAAAAAGTACTTGACTGTTCTGACATACCAACAAAACAGCTGCAAGACTAGAGGCTATTACTTTGCAGTAACTCATCCTTTGCCTTGGCAGCTTATATGGTGAACCCTGTATACCTCATTCTGTACAGTGTAGTGATGAAGATGGAGATGAGCTGCAAAAGAACAGTCTTGAGCCGGGCACAGTGGCACACTCCTTTAATCCCAGCACTCTGGGAGGCCGAGGCTGGAGAATTGCAAATTTGAGCCCAAGTTTGGGCAATCTACAAGAAAGAGGGGAGGATATCTAGGGATGTAGCTCAGTATGAAGGCACTGTGTTCAGTCCATGGTACCACAAACAACAACAATAACAACAACACACACACACTATTTAACTTTTAATCTGTATGTAATTTATTGCTGCTTCTGTTCTCTCATGGTATAATAATTCTATTAATTTTAGATGCCTGCTGGATCCCAAACTACATGGTTCTCAATTGAGTTCTCGCATATATATGATTTCTTAAATTACCTCCTTAGTTCTAAATATATGATGGAATGAATGGCATCCAGCCTGAACCCTGGTACCTTGTAATTGACTAAATCTTCCCAATATAATTTACAAATCCTTTACCACCCAGTCTTCATCCTTTCTTCCACCCCTGCCTTCCTTCTTTCTTCCTGCCATCCTCTGAGTGACCAGAGTTCCTTTGGCTGGCGGAGAGGGCTTAAATGTAACCAGTGATAAAAGAAAACTAGAAGTAGAAGAAAGGAAGATGGAGTAATAAAAGAGGAGAGGGAAAAGTAGAAAGAAGAAAAGTAGTAGCAAAACATCGCCAAAGAGGTGGATCCCACAGGACCCCTGGTGAGATTCAGGATTCATCAGGATATTTTGAGCCTCCATTTTCAGTCCTTGTGCTGGCTTTGGTTTCAGGTGTGCTTTGCAGGCCCACATCTGTGGCAGTGTGATTAAGCATCCAGCAATTTCATTAACAAGGCAGCTTCTTACAATGCCAAGTGACTGTCTGGATCATGACAGGGGGCAATGTGATCCTTGGGGAATGGGGACATTTTAAGGAGCTCAACTTACTGTTGGCTTCTCTGAACTTTGTAAATTACTGGTTTTGCAAATTACGTAATGCCTAGCAATAAATCCCTTTGTGCTTAAATTAGCCAGCATGGTCTTTACTTGCTTTTGCTGACCCTACCCCATAGAGTACTGTTACTGGATAGAGGAAAGATGGATGTGGAGCAGCACCACCATGGCCACCACTGTCCCCGAACTCCGTTTTCCTCAATTTTCTCTTCCTTTCTCAAGTTTGCTTTTCTTTTCTTTCTGCATCCCCTTGAAATTAAAGCAGTGAGGTTTCTCAAGGAGAGGTTAGAAGTAAACTACCTACTCTTTAGAATCTCTGACCTTGCTACCATGACCTTGAGTAACTGCTGTGTCTCTAGAGCTGAATTCTCTTTATGAATGGATAGAAATAAAACCTCACAGGTTTGCTGTGAGGACTGACTGGTATACTGTATGCCTGTTCCATTCAGTGAATGCATGTTTCTTCCCCTTTTAAGATTTCTTCTTCCCCATTTTGTTCTTTATCTGACTCCATGTTACATTGACTAATAGCAAATATTAATTGAACTGCTCTATTTGGAGACCAGCCACACAAAATCTTTTATAGGAGTTACCTCGTTCAGTCCTCTCACCCTCACGAGACAGGTGCTTTTACTTTATAGATGAAGAAATAGAGGCCTTGAGGCCTGAGTTTACACAGCTAGTCAGTGGTAGAGCCGAAATGTGAACCTACCAGCATGTCATCAAAGCCTGAGCTCATAAGCCCTGGCTATTCAGCTGCTTTATCCCTAACACTGGCTAGCTCACAAGACTAAATGCATAGGAAAGCCTTTAGTAGTTGCATGAAATATGCTGCCTTTCCTTTGTGAAGATGACTTAATATGTATTCAGAACTCATGTTGCTTGTCCACTGCCTTCATGTTTGCCTGGAGCCATGCACATGCTCCTTGTGGCATCTTTCCGAGAAACATCTTTTATTGGTGACGTTGTAATTGGGCGTGTCATGGGCTGTGGAACAGAGGTTTTTCCTACATGGCACTGGGGACTTCTTCAGAGGTCGGACCTGGAGGTTTTGTTTTCAGCTGAGCCCTGTTTTAGTCAAATGAACCATACTGCTTCTCAACTGCATACCTTACCTGTGGGTGGATTAACGCAAGCCTTCACTACAGGACAGAAAAGGACAAAAGGCTTCCCAGGACCCTTGTCAGTCCCAGCGGGAGATACTGCTGTGCCCTCTCTTCTTAGTGTTAATTGTGAGAGACTGTCTTTGAGGGTTTGGGGAGTTTGATGTAAGAATTTAGCTTCGATAGTAAAACTGAAGTTTTCCCCCTTGTCATGTATCATAGCCAAGAATGATTTCCTGCCCAATTAGTCCTAGCATGGTTCTGAAAAAAATGTGGTCTTTCATCTAAAACTATTGTAGATGGTGCAGATAGTGAAATGCAAATATTTCCCAAATGGTCAATTTACATAAGTGGTTCCATGTATACCTATAGAACAATTTAGCAAAAATATTTTTTACATAGTAGGTTTCTGCCATTGTGACCTATTCTCAGCTAGCCTAGGCTCAGAGGAGTGAACCCTGATATTTGTACTTTTCTGTCCAATCATTTCCTTCCCTCAGGCCCCTCTTGCTGCAAAACACTGGAATATTTTGAGTTATATTTTTCAAAAAGACACTGTGCTCCCTTTATAGAAATGGGAAGAAGGTTACAGTGCAGACAACTGCTCTATGCAGACCTTGTTTATTTACCACGCCCATTTGCTATTATTGTGAACAAAATGTTCGATGGAGACTATAGAATTGAGAGACCTAGAGAACAAGGATGACCATGTAGAACATCTTGTGTATTTTCTTTAAAGATGTTGTTTTTAAAGAATGAACGTTTCCTGAAAATTTGTGTTTTTGTACCCTACTTCAGTTCACTTTTCATCCATTTCTTGGGAGCATCAAAGTCCTAAGAGAATCAGTGGAGTGAGCTACGGTGGGACTCACTTGTAAGACATCAGTCAATCACATCAAGACTTGGAAAATAGTTTAATATTTGAAAACATTTTACATAGTTATGCACACATTTACCTTGTACATTATTCTTTAATGCTAAAAAATTGGAAAGCCAATAGTAGCTGCTCATGGTATGGCTTCAACGTCACACAGCCAAAAGAGTGGAAAAAGGAAAGTGCTGTGGTTTCTAGAGGAACTCAGGTAATGATAACAATGAAAAAAAGAAAACACTGATAATGCACAGAGAGAGGTTTGGGGCTAAGTGATTAAGCAAGTAATTTGCCTGCTATTAAAGGGCAGAAATAAAATCAAAATCAAGTTTTTCTGATGCTGTGACCCATGGGGTGAATTCTGGTTTTGTGAAAGAGGAAAGAGTGGGTCTTTGCTAAGAAAACAGTGTAAAATTTTGAATAAATAATAGGTGTTCCCAGGCTTGTGCAAGGGAGCTTTGCTTCATCAAGCTTCCTGGTAGCTCTTCTTTGAGACCTGATGCTCTTAACATGTTCCTGACAGCTTGAACCACCAGTGGTGTAGACATGATTGTCCCATTGGGCGGCTTGAACCACGGGTGCCTGATGGGACAGTCATGCATGTACAGCCCTGTTGTGAAAGTGTTAGTCCCTTCTCTGGGTACTGTCTCTGGCAGCAAGGGCCAAAGATAGCTTCACATGCCCACTTATTGGAGCAAATTTGTGTTGAATAAAGTGTATCATAGACATAGTAAGCAGCACAGAGGAGATAAAAATCTACAGCGCTGCTAGGTAGTTGACAATTCCCCTTTAAGCAAATCCTTACTTATTTTTTATTTTTAAGTGCTGGGGATTGAACCCAGGGCCTCAGGCATGCAAGCTCAAGGTGTACCACTGAGCTATAATGCCCAGCCCCATTAGTTTGTAAACAGATCAATTAAACATTGACTAACTTTGTTAAACAATTTGTTTTTTTTTTATTAAATTCTTTTATTGGTACATTGTAGGTATACAACACAATTACATTTCTCATTGGGAATTGTACCTTTACATAATGCATCTTGGTTCTTATTTTTTCCCCATTCCTAGCCCTCCCTTCACCCCCTCCACCCTTCCCTATTTACAAAGACTTTATTTCCATTTTTTCCATTTCTCAGCATTTTTCCTTTCCCTTCTTTCCTTTCCCCTGCCCCTCCCACTATCCCTACCCCTTTGGACCTTTTCTTCCTATTTTACATTATTGATTATTCATTCTAATCATTGGTACATTTTAGGTATACAATATAATGACATTCATCATTGGAAATTTGCACCTTTACATAGTCTCTCTTGGTTCTTATTTTTCACCCTTGCCCAGATCTCCCTTCAACCCCTCCATTCCTCCCTATTTACAAAGATTTTGTTCCTATTTTTCCATTTACTCATATTAATCCCATTCCCTTCTATCCTTTCCCCTAGCCCTCCCACTTCCTTCCCCTTTGCCCCTTTTCTTCCTATTTCACATTATCTATTACACATTTAGGCCTTATTTACACTTTCAGTTTCTCACACCAGAGAAACTATTCGGTATTTATACATGTGTGTCCTATTTATTTCACTTAAGAGTATTGCCTCAATGTGCATCCACTTAGCTATAAATGTCTCTAATTTCTCATTTTTTATGGCTGAGTAGTACTCCATTTTATAAAAAAACCACATTTTCTTTATCCAGTCTCCAGTTGATGGGCATTTGGGCTGTTTCCAAGTTTTAGCTATTACAAACTGTGCTGCTATGAACATGGGTGCACATATATCACTGTGGTATGATTCTTTTAATTCTTTGGGGAAGATCCCCAGCAGTGGAATAGCGGGGTCAAATGGGACTTCCAGTCCTAGCTCTTTGAGGTATCTCCATACTGATTTCCACAGTGCTTGCACCAGTCTACACTCCCACCAGCAGTGGAGCAAGGTTCCTCTTTCCCCACAGCCCCACCAGCATTTGTTATTGGTTGATTTCATGATAGCAGCCATTCTTTCTGGAGTGAAGTGGAATCTCAGTGTTGTTTTCATTTGCATCTCTCAAATGACCAGTGATGTTGAACATTTTTTCATGTATTTATTTGCTATTTCTACTTCTTTGTGTGAGAAATGTCTGTTCATTTCAGATGCCCATTTTTGGATTGGGTCTTTAAATTTGGGAGGTCTGATCTTTTTAAGTTCTTTATAGATTCGAGATAGTAGACCTTTGTCTGAGGAAGAGCAGGTGAAGATTTTTTCCCACATTGTGGGTTGTCTCTTCACACTGCTGGTGGTTTCTCTTGCTGTGCAGAAGCCTTTTAATAAGAAGAGATCCCACTTGTTGATTGTTTGTGCTAGTTCACGGGCAACTGAGGTTTTGTTCATAAAATCTTTTCCTACACCGATGTCTTCAAGGGTTCTACCTAACCTCTGTTCCAACTGGTTCAGAGTTTCTATTTTAATATTTTGTCTTTAATCTATTTTGATTTTAGTTTAGTGCATGGCATGGTGAGAGATATAGGTCTAGTTTCAACCTTTGGCAAGTTGAAGCCCAATTTTTCCAGCACCATTTATTAAAGAGGCTATCTTTCCTCCAGTGAGGGTGTTTGGCTCCTTTGTCGAAGATGAGATGACTGTGTCTGGTGTTGTTTCTGCATCTTCTAATCTGTTCCACTGGTCCTCAGGTCTGTTTCTTTGCCAGTACCATGCTGTTTTTATCACAGTAGCTTTGTAGTGTAGTTGCAGATTGGGGATTGTGATACCCCCTGCCATGTCTCTGTTACCTAGAATTGCTTTTGCTATTCTGGGTCTCTTCTTGTTCCCAGTGAATTTTTGGATTGTTTTCTCAAGGTCTATGAAGTATGCTGCTGGGATCTCAATTGGAATTGCATGAAATCTATATAGCAGTTTTGGAAGTATGGCCATTTTCACTATATTAATCCTTCCTACCCAGGAGCAGGGGATGTCTGTCCATTTTCTGATATCATCTTCAATCTCTCTTTTCAGACTGCCATAGTTTTCAGAGAAGAGGTCTTTGATTTCTTTCATTAGGTTGATTCCTAGGTATTTCAGTTTTTTGGATGCTATTGTGAAAGAATGATTTGCCCTATTTCTCTCTCAGTGAATCTGTCATTGGTGTAGAGGAAAGCTATTGATTTTTGTGTGTTGACCTTGTAACCAGCTACTTGACTGAATTTGGTTATTAAGTCTAGAAGACTTTGGGTGGAGTTCTTGGGGTCTTCTATATAGAGTATCATGTCATCTACAAATAATGACAACTTGACTTCTTCATTTCCTATCTTTATTCCTTTCATTTCTTTCTCTTGTCTAATTGCTGTGGCTAATGTTTCCAGAACTATATTGAACAAGAGTGGTGATAGTGGACATCCTTGTCTTGTTCCTGATTTGAGTGTGAAGGATTTCAGTTTTTGACCATTTACTATGATATTGGCTGTTGGTTTTTCATAGATGGCTTCTATCAGTTTGAGGTAGAGACCATCTATTCCAATTTTTTGTAGGGTTTTTATCATAAATGCATGTTGGATTTTGTCAAATGCTTTTTTTTGCATCTATGGAGATAATCATATGGTTTTTGTCCTTGGCTCTATCGATATAATGCATTACATTGATTGATTTTCGTATATTGAACCATCCCTGCATCCCTGGGATGAATCCCACTTGATCAGGATGTATGATCTTCTTGATGATCTTCTGTATTCTGTTTGCCATTATCTTATTAAGGATTTTTGCATCTGTGTTCATTAGTGAGATTGGCCTATAGTTCTCCTTTTCAGTTGGGTCTTTCTCTGCTTTGGGGATCAAGGTGATGCTTGCTTCCAGGAATGAATTTGGGAGTATTGCTTCCCTTTCAATTTCACTGAAGAGTTGAAACAGTAGTGGCAGCAGTTCCTCTCTAAATGTCTTGTAGAATTCAGCAGTGAAGCCATCAGGGCCTGGGATTTTCTTAGTTGATAAGATTTTTATTACATTTTCAAAATCATTGGTTGATATTGGGTTGTTCAGAATTTTTAGGTCTCCTTCGTTCAACTTCGGTAATTCATATGTATCTAGGAATCTGTCCATTTCTTCTGTGTTGTCCATCTTATTGGCATATAGGTTCTCAAAGTAGGTATTGATGATTCTCTGGATTTCTGCTGGGTCTGTGGTAATTTCACCCTTTTCATTCCTAATTGCAAGGATTTGGGCTTTTTCTTTCCTTTTTCTGACAAGGTTGGCTAAAGGTTTGTCAATTTTGTTGATTCTTTCGAAGAACCAACTCTTGGCTTCATTGATTTTTTTTTGTATTCTTCTCTTAGTCTCCATTGCATTGATTTCTCCTCTGATCTTTATAATTTCCTCCCTTGTGTGAGCTTTGGGGTTGTCCTGTTCTTCTTTTTCTAGAAGCTTGAGGTTCCGCATCAGGTTGTTTAATTGGGCTCGTTCTGTTTCCCTAATATGCATATTCACTGCTATGAATTTCCCTTGTAAGACTGCTTTCATTGTGTCCCATAGATTCTGATATGTTGTATTGTCATTGTCAGTTAATTGAAGGAACTGTCTGATTTCTTCTTTAATTTCCTCTGTGACCCATTGGTTATTCAGAAGTGTGTTGTTCAATTTCCACATGTTTATGAAACTTTTTGAGTTTCTTTTGCTATGGATCTCCAATTTCAGTGCACTATGGTCTGATAATGTACAGGGGTAACTTCAGTTCCTTTGCACTTACTTAAACATGTTCTATGTGTGAATATGTGGTCTATTTTGGAGAATGAGCCATGTGCAGCTGAGAAGAATGTGTATTCTGATTATGTGGGGTGGAAGACTCTGTAAACATCTGTTAAGTTCATTTGTTCAAGAGTTTGACTGAGTTCTAGTATTTCATTACTTATTTTTAGTCTAGTTGATCTATCTATTTGTGACAGTGGGGTGTTGAGGTCCCCCACTACAATTGTATTAGTGCATATATGACTTTTCATGTCCGTTAGTATTTGTTTGATATAGTTGGGTGCACTAGTGTTTGGTGCATAGATATTTATGATTGTCATCTCTTCCTCTTGGATTCTTCCCTTTACAAGGATGTAGTGTCCTTCTTCGTCTCTCTTAATCAGTGTTGATTTGAAATCTACTTGATCTGCAAAGAGGTTAGCGACTCCTGCTTTTTTTCATGTTCCTCTCGCATGGAGTATTGTTTTCCACCCTTTAACTTTCAGTCTCTGAGTTTCCTTTTGAATGAAGTGTGTTTCTTGTATGCAGCATATTGTCGGATCTTGCTTCTTGACCCATTCTGCCAGTCTATTTCTTTTGATTGGTGAATTGAGACCATTAACATTGATTGTTATAACTGAAACGTATTGACTTGTCATTGCCATGGCTTTTTCTTTTTGTCGGGTTCTCCCCCTTTACATTTAATTTCTTGTCATGCCAGATGGGTTCATTCTGCTTTGCTTCCTGGGGTTGTGATCTTCAATGTCTGTTCCTAGGATATTGTGTAAAGTTCTTTGGAGTGCTGCTTTGGTATTCACCAAGTTCCTCAGGTGCTCTTTGTCATGAAAGTATCTTATTTCTTCATCCATTTTGAAAGATAGTTTTGCAGGGTACATCAATCTGGGTTGGAGGCTGTTTTCTTTTAGGGCTTGGAATATGTCACTCCAAGCTCTTCTTGCCTTGATGGTTTGTGTTGAGAAGTCTGCTGTGATTCTGATGGGCTTTCCTTTGTATGTGATTTGTTTCTTTTCTCTGACTGCTTGGAGGACTTTGTTCTTCTGTTGAGTTTCTGGAATCTTAACAATTATATGCCTATGTGTAGATTTTTTTTGATGAAGCCTATTTGGAGTCCTATATGCCTCACTTATCTGTATGTCAAGCTCTTTTCCCCTGCTTGGGAAGTTTTCTGCCATTATTTCTGTGAAGAGATTTTTTATGTCATCTCCACTCTCTCCTGCTTCTTCATTGAGCCCAATCAGTCTTATGTTATTCTTCTTTGCATCATCCAGCAGCTGCTGGATTGATTTCTCATGTTCCCTTATAATTTTGAAACAATTTTTCTTTTCCTGGTCACTAATTGCAATCTATATCTGAAATTCTGTCCTCACATTGGCTCATTCTGCTGTGTAGACTTTCAATGGAGTTTTTCATGTCCTGAAAATCTATTTGCATCTGTTTTATGGATTCCATTTGTTTCTTATGTTGGGATTCCATCATGTTCCTGAGCTCCTCTCTAGATTTCTTAATCATGTCTTGCACTAGGGGCACAATTTCTCCTGTTATCTGAGAAATTATTTCTGATTTCATTTTTTCCAGATCCCCTTTTGTTGCCAGTTCAGTGGGTCCAGGTGGTTGAGTATCAGAGTGTTCCATCTCATTTCCCTTTGGGGTTGCTGTAGGTGATCTGGAAGTCTGGTTTTGAGACTTATTTACGTGCTTTCTCATTTCGACTGGGCTGGGTGCCTGTTAGTGTCTGCCTGGATTACCTCCTCTGAGCTGGGAGAGGTGGGACAGGAGCCGGGAGCAGCAGTAGGGATGGTAACCCAAAAGCCCTTTCCTGTGGGATGGGAGCAGGGGGAGGGATGGTGTCCTGGAAGCCCCTTCCTCTGTGCCAGGAGCTGCTGGACAGAAGGTGGCCCAAAAGCCCTTTCCTCTGGGCTGGGAGCAGTAGGAGGGATGGTGGCCAGGAAGCCCCTTCCTCTGGACCAGGAGCAGTGGGACGGCGGCTTAGAAGCCCCTACCTCTGGGCTGGGAGCAGTGGGACTCAGTACCTTGGTCTGGTGGTCTGGTGTCTTCTGCATCTTTGCCGTGTGGAACCAGGTGGCTGCCTGTCTGCAGCGGGGTGATTCGGCGTGTTCCGTGTGACTGGGGACCTCGGTAGGGCATAGGCAGACCTACCTGTCTGTAAACAATTTGTTTTATCTAAAGATACCCTTCATGTCTTTTTCAAATTGCAGAAAAATATGTACAACATAAAATTTATTATTTCTACCATTGTGAAGCAAGTAAATCAGTGGTATTAAGTGTAACTGTGTTGTGTGCAACCATCATTACCCTGCATCTCTTGAATATTTCCATTTCCCCACCTAAAGCTCTGTATCCAGTAAATAGGGACTTCTTGTTCCTCCCTTCAGCCTCTGATAACTACCATTCTGTTTTCTGCCTCTGGGCATTTGTCTGCTCTAGCTCTGCCCCATTCTTTTAAGAATTGTCATTAGATCTGTACATATTCTTTAACATTAGACACTCAGGTTTTCAAGAACCCATCTGCACAGTCTTCATTTGCAAAAATTAAAAGAAAAGCATTGGGATAATTTTTGACCACTCTTTATCTGTAAGAAGAAGATAGAATATCAAACTTACCTTTGAGGCCTCTCAAGAACCATGAGGGGGAGAGAAAACTTGCTATTTTACAGGAGATTGCCTTGGCTTGCTGGTGAGCAGACATTTCCTGTAGATTGTTCCAGACTTCTGTGGACTTTGAGGATAGGGGAAGACTAGTCTGCGAGAACTTTGCTTTTTCTTTTGGCAGAGAAGAGTGTGTGCATGTATGTATGGGGGTGTGATATGGTTCTTGAATATTTGGAGAATGGGTAAGATACTGCCTTTGGAATGGGAAGGCCCCTTGGGAAATGGCAGCCTCACAGGTACCCACTGAGGCTTGGGCTCCCCCCACCCCCCTTTTTTAGATTGGAGGCCATGATCTGCCATCTGTCAGATTCTCAGAAGGTACCAGACCTAATCAGTTACAGTTTGCATAACTAACTGATAGAAGCAGAACAACCAAACAACGCTAACAGCCTTGTTTTTATCCCACCTCCCACCAATGTTTTAAATGTTGAAAGGCCAGCACAAATCAAGAATCTTAACCCATTCAAGCCAAAACTGCCTGCAGCCAAGATTGTAAAGATTACAGATGTGTCCAGGGAGTTCACAGAACTTCAGGCCTTATCTTATGTAAGAACCCTAGGCCTCTGGTACCTCCTCTTAGGTTTTCTTAACAAAATGGGATTGTATTTTCATTTTCTGTGCTACTGAAGGAAGATGGCAGTGCAGATAATCTAAAACATCTGAAAGAGCATACAGTTTCGAATTTATAGTTGGTACTGGAATGCATTACAGAAGTTATCGTTGGCAGTACTTTAAACCTCTTATTCATGTTTTTCTTATTCTAATCTGAAAATTAGAATGTGTTCTTTGATCATGCACCATCTAATGGTGTTATGGAATTGGCCTGAATAGCAGAAAAATGCTAACTAATGATTTAAGGATGACTGTGTGTAAACATACCCTGGGCAACTGAGAAATAGCCAGGCATTTAATGTTTTCTCTTTTTTTCCCAGAAGTTTTTTACTGTAAAGGGAAACACTTTCTAGAATACCACTCAGAACAACTCTGCAGCTTAGAATAGGTGACACACTTTTGCAGCTGTCACTCAGGTCAAGAAATGTAACTTTGTCAGCAACCTGAGAAGTCTCTCCATATACCAGGTCCAAGAATGAAAATCCTGCCATGCTGTCCCATGTCACCTCTGTCCTGACTGGCACCTCCTTGCATTTCTTCCTGTTTCATCACTCATATGTGCAGGCCCTGTTGGTAGCATTTGTCTGTTTAATTTTTAAAAATTCAAAACGTCTTCTCCTTTTTCCCTTTACAGTTTGCCTGTTGAAACTCCTAGGCACTTTTGTCTGGAGAGTTTCCCAAAGTTGAATTTTGTTGATCGTGCACTCAACCTTACCAAGGTAATTTTTGCTACATGAAGCATTAATGTGGTTACAGAAGGCAAAAGCACTCACAAGGGTACTGAAAGTTGTCACTCACCACTCAAATCCCTTTTATCCTCTTCTGCTTATCAATTCTCATTTGTTTGTTTCCCATGTTTCTTTCAGCAAAAAATCAGCATATCCATATATCTATGTATAGTTCTATACTTTCTTTTTCAAATCATAGTATTCTTTTGCACTTATCAAGATAGGGTGAAGATCATTTTATATCAGTACATGATGATCCTCTTTTTTTTACAGCTGCAGGATATTCATGAGGCTATGCTGTAGTTTATTCAACATATATATGTATCTATTTTTTCTAATATTTTATAATTATACACAATCTTGCAATGAATAGCCTTGTGTACCTTTTTATTTGAAGAATGAATTCTCTCTCTCTCTCTCTCCCCTTGTAATTCTGAAGATTGAATCCAGGGACTTTGCACTGAGGGACATCCCTAGCCAGCTTTTTTTTTTACTTTTTATTTTGAGACAGGGTCTCAGTCTCCAAGTTGGCCAGTCTGGGCTTAAACTTGGGAACTTCCTGCCTCCCAGAGCGTTAGGATTATAGGTGTGCACCACCATGCCCAGCTTGAATGAATTTTTTTTTTGTATTAAATTCTTTTATTGGTACATTGTAGGTATACAACACAATTACATTTCTCATTGGGAATTGTACCTTTACATAATGCATCTTGGTTCTTATTTTTTCCCCATTCCTAGCCCTCCCTTCACGCCCTCCACCCTTCCCTATTTACAAAGACTTTATTTCCATTTTTTCCATTTCTCATCATGTTTTCCTTTCCCTTCTTTCCTTTCCCCTGCCCCTCCCACTACCCCTACCCCTTTGGACCTTTTCTTCCTATTTTACATTGAATGAATTTTTTAAAGCAGATTACTGGAGTTGACAGAAATGCATTTGTAGTTTTTTTAATCTATTTTTTTCAGGTGTTTTCTGCTGCCTTCCATAAGAGTCATACCAGATTGCATGCCTTCCAGCAAAGTATGGGCATACTGGTTTCTCTACAGCCTTACCAAAAATGTGTTTTACAGCTCTTTAATTTTTCCAACCTGATACACAGTGATGCCTCAGTCTAAAGTTAATTTGATTTTTTCTTATGGATAAAACTACACATATTTTAATGGATTTAAGGACCATTTTTACTTTTTATCAACTGCTTATTCATGAATTTTATTCATTTTTCTACTTTGCTCTTTGCCACCCTGTCTCCAATTTTTATTTTGTATATGTGTATATAATATATACATTATAAAGGAATATCAGCCTTTTGTTTATAGTTTTTATTGCAGACATTTTCTCCCACTTTTTCATTTGTCTTTTGATTTTGCGTATGACATTTTTCACGATGCAGTTTTAAAATTATGTAGTCACATTTATTAATCTTTTTAAAAATTGTACCTAGAATTTGATCATGCTTAGAAAATTGCTTTTTATACCGTTGTAGAGAAATTTCCCTATTTTCATCTAGCATTTTATAGTGTAAATTTTTACATTTATATCTCACATTCATTTGAAGTTTATTCTTGCTTATATAGTGAACTCTAACTTTATATTTTTGCAAATGTCTATTCAGTTCTTTTTTTGTCTTTTAAAGGTGTATTAAAATATTCTTCATAGAAGTTTTACAAGATTTTTGTTAACCTTATCTTAAGTTATCTTTGTGGCTCTTTTATATGCTACTTTACTGAATTCTTTTACTGAGGAGATATTTTGTTCTTTGGTTCTCAGGTTTTTCTAGGTGTACTATCAATATCATACCATCTGCACATGACATAGTTTTACTTTTCCAGTTCTTATGTCTCTAATCGACTTATCTTGATTAATTAAGCTAAATAGAATACTGTTAATGTTAAATAATACAGTGTTAAATAACAGCAGAGGTAGCACCTGTGTTTGTTTCTGATGATAGAAATTCCACTAATGTTTCACCATTAAGAAAAGAAAGTTAATTGAGATGTTTTGTGAGAAAGGTGTATGTCCACTCATTCTTATTTCCTTGATATTGTGTGTGTGTTAACCAAGAACTAGTGTTGACAGGCCCAGCAGTGTGTGTTTGGCATATTTTAAGGGGGAGAGAGACTCACCCTCCTGAGGCACAGCAGATCTGTGCCTAAGTGGTAGCCTCTCTGTTCCTAGGAACATGACAGTTTCTGCTTTGGTGGTGGAGAAAGAATAGGTATTGGATTTTTTTAAGCACTATAGAAATAACTTTTTGGTTCTTCCTGCATCTATTATGATGATCTATTATGTTGCTATGTTTCTTATGACTGAGCCAAACAGGCTCCTGGAATACATCCTTGTTGGTTATGGTATGTTATAATTTTAACCTTACCAGGCCAATTATTTAAATACAGGATGACCAAAAATTACATATTTTTCATTAATTTTTATAAGATAATACAACAGGAAATATAAAAATGACAGCTTTGTCAAATTTATTCAGTGCAAGAATTGATTGGTTGAAATGACATCTGCCCGAATGACACTTAGGATAGTCAGTACGTAAACGAACACGTTGCCCAGGTAACACTTAGGGTAAACTGTTAGTGAGAGACTGGATTTTGTTTCTTACTGTCTTGAAGTTTTACACTACAATCTTAGATGATATTAGTTACACTCTTTTCTGGTCCCAATAGTGATTCTGTTTATACAACTTTGTACCTATCTTGTCTTTGACAGTTCAGTAGAATACTCAGTAAAACTATATGGGTTTAGTGCCTTTGTGAATGGTAACTTTCTCTTTTCCTCATAAAACTAATTTGTCCAAGACTTCTGTCACTAATGGGGATGACATTGATGAACTTTCCAAGGAAATTATACACTTTATATAGGTTCATGACTTGGGCAACATAGGAAATAGCAACTATCCCTATGGCTGATATAGATACCAGGGAAGAAATTCCTTTCCCCACCCTGGTCTCCAGGGCTCCCCATGGTGAGCTCTAGATCCTGCAGGAAGGGAATAAGTGTGGCTCAGTGGATGGTGAAGTTGCTAAGGTACTTCTCCAGTGGAACTTGTTAGAAATCCTCCCCCTGGGGTGCTGGAAAAAGTCAATCATTGGCAAGCAGTATCAGACCTTGAAGGTCACTTTAAGCTACCTTTGGGGCTTCTGGGAAAGCCATTCATGGAATGACTCTTGGTCTACTCCAGAGCTGCCTAAGGAGGTATCAGGGATGCATTTATGGGGCACCTCACTGGTGGTCTTTAATTGTACAGCTGTTCAAGGAATTGCCAGGGGATAGCTGATGGTGGTGGGCACTGCAGGTCATTTAGTGCTACAGGGGCTGTGTTGGTTATTTTTCTCTCATTGCTGAGACAAAATACCCAACACCCAACGTTAAAGGGGCAAAGGTTTATTTAGCTTACAGTTTTTAGATGTTTCAGTTCACAATTGGCTGGCTCCAAGGGAAGGTGGCAGAGAGGCAACAGTGCATGGCAGCAGAAGCAGCAAAAGCAACAAGAGACCCTAACAGCATCTTTATGCCCCTTTTATCTTACTCAGACTACTTAGGGTGGGTAGCACTCATGTTCTTAATCCTAGTGCCCTTGGGCCTAACCCCACCGTGAATCAGTCACACACTTTAGATTCAGCCACCTCTGAAAAAGCATGAGGATTTGGGGGGACATCTAAACACAAGCCACAACAGGAGCTCAATTCTGAGAGGCAGTTAATTGTAGGAGCCAGACACAGTCCCTTACACTGTGAGAGGGACTATGACTGACAGTAGCCTAACAAGAGAGGCATGCCAGAAACAAGAATTCTTCTTGCTGTTTGGTGAAAAAGATGTCGTATTCCTTTTCAACCATTTTCAAACCACCCAAAACAAGAACATATTACATGTTTCCAATTATGGGGCTCAAGACTAGTCACTGGTGGTAGAAGTCAAAATAGTGATTGCCTCTCAATGGGGAATTATAATCTGGAAACTGCACAAGGAAACTGTATGGAGTGCAGGGAACATTTACATTTTAGTTTGGTGGCTACATTGTATGTACATATGTAGAAAATGACCTATACGCTAAGATTACTGCAAATTAATGTTTAATGTACATGTGTTATATTGAAAAAATAAAGACAATTCTGAGTATTCTTGGCCCTTTGGTGCTCTCTGTAAATTTTAGAATCACAGTGTCAAATAACACCAAAAACTTACTAGAATTTCATTGAATCTATAGATGAATTTAAGAATTGCCATCTGTGTAATGTGAGTCTTCCAATTATTAGGATCTCTGTTTCTTTTAGTTTTCTCTAACATATATTAAAGTTTTATATTTGTTTTTGCAGAGTTCTTTCTTCCAGTTCATTGCTAGCTAGTAGTTACATGACATTTTAATGTTATTAAAATGAGTTTTTTTATAGATCATTTGGTTTATTGCCTCTTATAAAAAGCATGATCAAATTCAAATATAAACATATCTAGCAAACATGATAAACTCTTACGTTGGTAATAGATCTCAGAAGTCTTTTAGATTTTGGTGTGTAATCTTATTTGTGGTAAGTTTTGTGTTTCAATCCTCATATCTTTTATTTCTTTTTCTTGCCAAACTCAGTAGCCAAGATTTCCAGAAAAGTACTAAATAGAAGTAATGAATGCTAAGAGCTGCAAGACAGATTTATTCTGGATCTGAGTTACTTCTTGGAAGAGAGCTACTCTGAAATACCTATAGACTGAAAGCACACTTTCTACAGGCAAGAAACAGATTTTTATGTGTTAAGCTGCTGAAAATTTTTAGTCTCTTGGTTCTTATAGCACATCCTGTCCTAATAAAATCAGACTAAAACAGTCTTTTTCTGTTCCTAGTTTTCTAAGTGACTTTATTACCCATCAGTATTGAGTCCCATCCAATGTTTTCTGGCATCTGTTTAGAGGATTATATTTTTCTTATTTAGTCTATAAATATGGCAAATTATATTCATTGTTTGCAATGTTAAAACAGTTTTTCATTCCTGAAACAAACCCAAACTGGTTGTAATGTATCACTCTTTCTATTTGTTGCTGGGTTTGGAATGCTAATATTTTATTTAGGATTTTCATATGATGTCTATGACTGAGATTAGGTTTCTTTTTCACAGTTTCTTTAATGGGCTTTGTTATGGTGGTTTATAAAGGAATTTAGGAAGAGTATCTTCTTAATTCTGTGGAAAAGTTTTTGTATAAAGTTAGAATGATTTATTCTGTCTATATTTGGTGGAATTTGCCAGTGAAGTCATCTTCATGCAAGTTCACCATTTTTTTCTAATGAAATTAAATACTCCTTTTGTCTTACTTTAAAGATTTTATTTATGTTCATGGTTTCCATTTGCTCTGCTTCTTATCTGCCATTGATTTCTGATTCTCCAGAAGAAAACTTCACTGGAAGTTTTCTCTTCTTTCTCTCTTTAAGAATGAAAAATACTTATTTCTAAAGCCTTTTCAGTATACTTCACTTTTTTTTTCATTAGGTTGCATCAAGTCATTTTCTTTCTTCGCTGTGTCTGGTGGGTGTTTTTCTTACTGGGTCTTCTAAGTTGAACACTTTTTTTTTTTGTACCGGGGATCAAACTCAGATCCTTGTGCTTGCAAGGCAGGCGGCGGAACCACTGAGCTAAATCCCCGGCCCCAAGGTGAACACTTTTTATATGAACATACCTTATGTTTTCATGGACACCTCAGCCTGTCACCAGTGGTTGCATGGCAGTCAAGGGGTCTAATCTTCTATTATGAAATACAAGCTTCATTATTCAAACTGATGCATCCTGGATGCTGGGCTCACTTGCAATGCTGGGCCTTTGTCCCTTAGCTGGAAGAGAATGTTAAATTTCTGAACATACCCAGGATTTGGTGCAGATATATATATATATATATATATATATATATATATATATATATATATATATATATTTATTTATTTTAGATCTGATACCAGCCTACTAACTGGCTCATTTTTTCCAAGAAGCTTGATTCAGGTCATGTTCTACAGCACACAGAGCCACATTTCTTAAATACAGTGGTGCCATTCCCCATGGAATACATGGTTTCAGCCCCTCACCATATGCTCAGTCGTAGGGATTGTCTTGTTTTCAAGTGAGCATCTGAAGGTTTGATACTTGCCCCCTTCCCCACACAAAACGTTTATCTACTCCTACCCTCCCTGTGTGTTGGAAATGGAAGGAAAAAGATCATGCCACAGTGTACCCTTTCTTTACCAGTATCATGTAACTTTTCTTTTTAAAACTTTCCGCAGCTTTATTTAACACAAAATTGAGATAAGAAACCTCTTATGACTAATGGAGAACATTAAAGTTAGGTTGAACACTGCTCATGAAATTAGTTTCTGTGCCATTTTAGACATAGAATAGCATTTCAAATTTTAGATGAAATTATTACTAGAAAGCCAATATTTAGAGACACAGAGTTGTCTTCATTTTGATAGAAAGTTTGTAGTGGATATTTGAGACCCATCATTTTTTTTTATCTAAAATTTTACTGCTACACATTTAAAATAATGGAAGTAAGTTTAGAAGTGCTACTAGTCATGTATATATATTATTAAAAACTGCAGTTAAATGTAGTTTTACCAAATGGCTTCTTTCCTCATTTTTAAAAAGAATATCAATCCTACATGTATGATCTAAGCTATTCTTAAAGACTTAACAAAAAATATGCACATGGCACATAGTATAAGGAATGTGGTATTGGGTGAAAGGCAGGTCAGATTGTGTCTGTCATTTTTCTCATCATTGAGACAAAATACCCAAAAACCTGCAACTCAAAGAAGTAGAGCTTTCTGACATATTCAACAATCTGATCTTCTACAGAGGGTCCAAAAGCATATGTTGGAGGAAAGATAGCCTATTATTTTGGAAAACTGGTTGTTTGTAGAAGAATGAAACTTATCTTATCTCTCACCATGTACTAAATGAAAATCAAAATGGATTAAAGATCTAAACGTTAAAATAGAAACATTAAACCTTATGGAACATAAAATAGGTAAAATACTTGAAGGCATAGGTGCAGGAAAGGATTTTCTAAACAGAACCTCAATTGCATAAGAAAGCAGCAAGAATCAACAGATGGAATTATATCAGACTAGAAAGCTTCTGTGCAGCAAAAAGCATAAGTAAAGTGAAAAGAAAACCTACAGAATGGGGAAAAAAATTTTTTATCAGCTATTCCTCAGACAGAGGACTATTATCTAGAATATGCAAAGAACAAAAAAAAATTAAGCCACCTAAAATTAAAGACCCAGACAAGAAATGAGCACAAGAAATGAACAGACACTTCGCAGAGGAAGAAATACAAATCATTAGGAAAATCCTGGTCCAGAGGAAAGGGCTTTGGGGCTGCCATCCATCCTGCTGCTCCCGACCCAGAGTAAAGGGCTTCTGGGCTGCCATCTGTCCCACTGCTCCTGGCCCAGAGGTAGAGGCTTCTGAGCTGCCGTCCCACTGCTCCTGGTCCAGAGGAAGGGGCTTCCTGGCCACCATCCCTCCCGCTGCTCCAGCCCAGAGAAAAGGGCTTTTGGGCCGCCTTCTATCCTGCTGCTCCTGGCTCAGAGGAAGGGGCTTCCAGGACACCATCCCTACTGCCGCTCCTAGCCCCTGGCCTACCTCTCCCAGCTCAGAGGAGGTGAGCCGTGAAGGCACCAAGAGTACCCTCTCCGCCCCCCCAGTTGAAATGAGAAAACATGTAAATAAGTCTCAAAACCAGACTTTCAGATCACCTACAGCAACCCCAAAGGGAAATGAGATGGAACACTCTGATACTCAACCACCTGGACCCTCTGAACTGGCAACAAAAGGGGATCTGGAAAAAATGAAATCAGAAATAATTTCTCAGATAACAGGAGAAATTGTGCCCCTAGTGCAAGACATGATTAAGAAATCTAGAGAGGAGCTCAGGAACATGATGGAATCCCAACATAGGAAACAAATGGAATCCATAAAACAGATGCAAATAGATTTCCAGGACATGAAAAACTCCATTGAAAGTCTACACAGCAGAATGAGCAATTGTGAGGACAGAATTTCAGATATAGAAGATAAGATGGCAATTAGTGACCAGGAAAATAAAAATTGCTTCAAAATTACACAGGAACATGAGAAATCAATCCAGCAGCTGCTAGATGATGCAAAGAAGAATAACAAAAGACTGATTAGAGTCAATGAAGAAACAGGAGAGAGTGTAGATGACATAAAAGATCTCTTCACAGAAATAATAGCAGAAAACTTCCCAAGCAGGGGCAAAGAGCTTGACATACAGATAAGTGAGGCATATAGGACTCCAAATAGGCTTCATCAAAAAAAAATCTACACATAGGCATATAATTGTTAAGATTCCAGAAACTCAACAGAAGAACAAAGTTCTCCAAGCAGTCAGAGAAAAGAAACAAATCACATACAAAGGAAAGCCCATCAGAATCACAGCAGACTTCTCAACACAAACCATCAAGGCAAGAAGAGCTTGGAGTGACATATTCCAAGCCCTAAAAGAAAACAGCCTCCAACCCAGATTGATGTACCCTGCAAAATTATCTTTCAAAATGGATGGAGAAATAAGATACTTTCATGACAAAGAGCACCTTAGGAAATTGGTGAATACCAAAGCAGCACTCCAAAGAATTTTACACAATAGCCTAGGAACAGACATTGAAGATAACAACCCCAGGAAGCAAAGCAGAATGAACCCATCTGGCATGACAAGAAATTAAATGCAAAGGGGGAGAACCCAACAAAAGGAAAAAGTCATGGCAATGACAAGTCAATACGTTTCAGTTATAACCATCAATGTTAATGGTCTCAATTCACCAATCAAAAGAAATAGACTGGCAGAATGGGTCAAGAAGCAAAATCCAACAATATGCTGCATACAAGAAACACCCTCAATTCAAAAGGAAACTCATAGACTGAAAGTTAAAGGGTGGAAAACAATACTGCATGCAACAAGAACCTGAAAAAAAGCAGGAGTAGCTATCCTCTTGGCAGATCAAGTAGATTTCAAACCAACACTGATTGAGACAAAGAAGGACACTACATCCTTGTAAAGGGAACAATCCAAGAGGAAGAGATAACAATCATAAACATATATGCACCAAACACTAGTGTGCCCAACTATATAAAACAAATACTAACGGACATGAAAAGTCATATATGCACTAATACAATTGTAGTGGGGGACCTCAACACCCCATTGTCACAAATAGATAGATCAACTAGACAAAAAATAAGTAATGAAATACTAGAACTCAATCAAACTCTTGAACAAATGAACTTAACAGATGTTCACAGAGTCTTCCACCCCACAAAATCAGAATACACATTCTTCTCAGCTGCACATGGCTCATTCTCCAAAATAGACCACATACTCACACATAGAACATGTTTAAGTAAGTGCAAAGGAACTGAAGTTATCCCCTGTATATTATCAGACCATAGTGCGATGAAATTGGAAATCCATAGCAAAAGAAACTCAAAAAATTTCATAACCATGTGGAAATTGCACAACACACTTCTGAATAACCAATGGGTCACAGAGGAAATTAAAGAAGAAATCAGACAGTTCCTTCAATCAAATGGTTAGGAAATATATGGCAAAATATTCAACATATCTGGCCATTAGAGAAATGCAAATTGAAACAATACTGAGATTCCACCTTACTCCAGAAAGAATGGCAATCATTAAGAAATCAAACAATAACAGATAGTGGCATGGCTGTGGTGAAAAAAGAACTCTCCTGCATTGTTAGTGGGAATGCAAACTAGTGTAACCATTATGGAAATCAGTATGGAGATTTCTCAAAGAACTGAAATTAGAAATTCCATAGGACCCAGCTATTCTCCTACTAGATATCTTCCTCAAAGAGCTTAAATCATCATACTACAGCCATACATGCATACCAGTGTCTCTAGCAGCACAATTAATAATAGCTAAATCCTGGAAGCAGCCTGTATGTCCATCAACTGATGACTGGATAAACACAATGTTGTATCTATATCTATCTATCTATCTATCTATCTATATAATGGAACACTATGCTATAAATGACAAATTTGCGGCATTTGTAGGAAAAATGGATGCATCTGGAAAGTACAATACGGAGTGAAATAAATCAGACACACAAGCTTAAATACTGTATGTTATCTCTCAATTGAGACCAAGTGCAAACAAAGAAAATGATAAAGGATGGATAGAAAAGGTCAAGGGGATAGATCTCATCCAATGGGGAAGTGGTCCAAGGGAACAAGGCCAAGGAGTGAGGAGGAGGGGAAGGGGAAATGAAATGTGTATGTACAGGATCCTAAAAACTCCAATCAATGTAAACATTATATGTCATAATATAAGCTATGACAAATAATATCAACAAGTATATAAAAGATGATAGGGGAACCAGAGGAATGGGGGGAGGGAAGGGGATTAGGAAAAAAACAAGCTGTAACATGTACATGTAACCACTCCCCAAGATGATTGTAAACTGCATGAATTGCAAACATGTACTAATAAAATAAAAATTTTTTTTTAAAAAGAGAGCTTTATTTTGGCTCATGTTGTTAGCATGTAGCTGGGCAGCTCCAAGGCAGGAGAACATGATGGAAGGGCAGTGGAGAGCTGTTCATGGCATAGCCAATAGAAAGCAGAGAGACAAGGGAGGAACAGGGAGGGAGATAAACCCATCCAGACCACACCTCCAGTGACCATCTCCTCCAACCAGTCCCCCTGCTCCTAATAGCAAGTCAGCTATAAACCCCCATAATTCACTTTCCAAAAGCCCTACCTATGAACACATGAGGCTCTTGAGAGGCATCTAGATATAAACCATAACAGGTTGCCAGACATCTTTAGTTCCTGTAATTTTCCCTCCATGTGTGTTAATAATAGCTAAAAAATTATTCTGATTCTTAACAAAATAAGATATTTTGCCAACTCCCACGCTGGAGAAACTAGAGATTTTGAGGTATAGGAGAATGGTTCTTATAAAATTCTGATGGATTTGATTCCTTATCCACTCATCTGCCAGTTGTCTTCTGAACTTCTATGACATGTAAGATCCAGACACTGGTATTGGGAGTTCAATGGTAACCCATCAGGGCCCTTGTTTTCAGGAGCCTACTCTATCAGTGGAGAAGGAGATCATAACAAAATAACCACCTAATAAATGTGAAATAACTACCTAATAAATGTGAAATTACCCTTGTAGTTTCAAATAGCATTGAAGTTCTCTGAAGGACTTCACCTTGAGGGTGCAGTGGACATCAGTGACGATTTCTTAGAGGAGTGGTAGAGATGACGCAGGAAACATGACTAGGAGATTTCATGTGGAGGGAATGTATGAGGAAAGGCCTTGTGGCTGGAAGGGATTTGGCATGCTGGAGAGCCTAAAAAGACCACTGTGGTCAAGAGAGGGATGCATCTTTCAAACAGGTCAAGGGAAAAACATGTGTTGTTTTGATCCTTGGCTTTGCAATGATAGAAAACCACCAATTTCCTACTGTTAAGCAAAGGAGTGACAGAGTCAAACTTGTCTTTGGATGGATTCTCTCAACCATGTAGAATGGTCTTGAGTTTGTTTAAAGGGACCCAAGAAGAACATGACCCATTCACATAATTGGGACTAAAGACTGACTCTTCTCTGTGTGGGACGATCTCAGCAGTCCAAGACACATGAAGAGCAGCAAGGGGACAAGGCCTCTGGCTGTTATTTTTGGGCAAGAAGATTTTTCCTCTTGCAGTAAATCTTAAGGGAAAGTTTTAGAAAAAAGTACATTGGTTGATGGGATAATGAGAAGCTAATACCAAAGAACAGAGCACGTTCTTGTCTTTCTATGCTTCTCTGCTGGTGGGGGGGGGGCATGTACCCTCTACCCCCACAGAAGATGAGTTATGACTGAATGTGTGGAAAATATTTTCAGAAACACTGAGCATTAAAATAGAGAGTTGGAGAACTGCCTTTGAAGTTCCCTTTCATCTATGAAAATCTCTCATTTTATATCTTCAGTAGAGTTTAGGAAAAATTCTTCTTGTGTGATTTTTTTCCCTAATTTTTTCCATGGGCTTACATGTGAACCTGAAGGCATAAATATCAACTTAGGAAAATATGGTTAACTAGAAGAGTTTGTGCACTGAGTTCAGGTAATGAATCCAATTCCAGGTTAGAATTTAGCTTTGAACATAATAAGATATCACTTAAAGCTTGACGTTTTCCTTTACAAAAATGTATAACTACTTTATAGCTAACAAGTTGAGTACTAATTTTTGCCTGGTTGTAAGATGGTTTATTCTCTCTCAGGAAAAGGATAGAAAGTAAACCCAAGGGCAGCTTGACTCGAGGGCAAGGTCGTGAGGGTTTGGGGTTGTCTGGTCATGGTTGTTTCTGGCCACTCAGGGCTAATTTTGCTGCTTTTGGGCTCAGAAGCTGACCCTTCCTTGCTATGTACGCCAGGGCATGTATGACACTGTGGTAAAGAGCCAGACTTTTCAAACCAAGAGTCTCTCACTTCATTGTGTGGTGAGAGTCTCTAATCAGAGTCTGTTGCACAAAACATAATTGAATTTCACCTTTTTCTTATGAAATACTTGGCATTTGCATGTGGACTGGTAATGTCAGTGAGGCTGGTACCCGCTCTGCTGAGTAAAGCCTTAGGCTTGGACAGTATAATATTTGAGGTCAAAGACTGTTAGGATCCTAGAATGAAAAGTCAGTGGAGCCTGTACTGTTTTGAGTGGCCATACAATTTTCTTTCTTTTTTGTTCCTTGTGGGAATGTAAGTTCAGTAGAAAGTCTAAGGAAGTTAGAGGAGAGAGAACTATAGTTTGGATCTGGAATAGCCTGTGAAGGCCCATATGTTAAAGGCCTGCTCTCCATATTGGTGCTCTTGGGAGATGCTGGAACCTTTAAGAGGTGTGCCTACTGGAAGATCTTTAGGTCATTTGGGGTATATGTCCTTGAAGAGGACTGTGGGACCCCAGCCCTTTCCTCTCTCTATTTTGCTTCCTGGCTATGAGGTGAGTGGTTTTGCTCTGCTGTGTGTTCCTTGCCCTGATGTACTGTCATATCCAAAGCAATGGGGCCATTGGTCATGGACCGAAGCCTTTTAAAACTGTGAGCCAAAAGCTTTCTTTTGATAAGTTGATTATTTCTTATAGTTGTTGTCATATTAGAAAGCTAACACAGAGACATAATAAAGAAAGGCCTCATGGAGGAAGTTGCTTTTAACGTGTATCTTAAAGAATGGGAGGACTTAACATGGCAAAGAGAACTTGGAGAAGGAAGAGGAAAGTCAGGGCATGATGAATAGAGGGCCAGTTAAATGGAGACAGAGGTTCTGTGACAAAAGAGGAGCCCTGGCTTTGAAAGATGAGTTAGGGTCAGATGTTAACTTCTGCCTTTCCTTACCATCTCAGTTAATCCTCACACTTCGTCTCTGTGATAGAGAGGATTAATAAGTTAATATTTTCAGCATCAGACAAGGACGGAAAACCCAGAACATTGAGTGGAAATGGAGATGAGGTTGAATAAGACACTTCTTAGCACAGCAGTTCTTGATGGGGAGGTAGGGACTGTTGGCAGTATCTGGAGATGTTTTTGGTTGTTATAGTGGAGGTGGCTGTTACTATCATTTGATAGAATCCAAGGATTTTGCTGAATTCCTCACCCTAGGGTATAGGACAGAATTCTCATTCTCAAAACAAAGAAGTATTTGGTCAGAAGTTCTGAGGTCAAGAAAGTGCAGTGCTTGTTGTAATTGGAGGGACCAAAAAACCTCATTTGATCCCTCTTTTCTTTGGGTAACTAAAACATTAGTAGCCATGAGATACGTCTAAGCATGAGAAGACAGGAATGTACTTCCTCACCCAGTGAATCTAGGTATTTCCAAGCTGGGATCTGTTAGTTGCCCTTGGGCACAACTCTCACTGCTGTTGGCCAGTATCTGCCACTTTAGGGCTGTTCTTTTCAACAGAGTTGAAGACACACAAGTGGAAATGCTTTGAAATTATTCCATAAAAAATAAAAGGCTTGTCAGATAAGTTTATATTTCTCCTGTCCACATGAGCTCTGCTTGGCATCCTCTCTGAGCTAAGCAGTATGAAAAGTTGTCACTTCAGTTTCAAGTGAATTGGCAACTGTTGCTCAAATGAAAGGAAATAAATAAAACTAACCAAAGGAAATATCACAAAGCTCTTGTGCCTCTTCTCATCCATTGAGTAAGCAGCTTCTAATAGAAAGGCACAGGTTAGATTGAAATCACAATCTGGGCTTGGCCAGGACATAGTAAATAACTTGCATGTTCCTTGGTCCCTAACTGGTCTATGGCACCCCACATCCCAGCCAGGACTATACCTCTTCTTCCCACAAGAATTTTTCCTCCTTTCTTTACAGTTTAGAATTCTGAGTTAATAGAAGAGAACATTGGAAACACAGGATGTATTCAGCAAATCCCCTGCCCCGATCCCCATCCAGTCCCTAGTTGTTGCCTTGGACACAACACAGCATTTCAGGACTGCATTGCCTAGTATCACATGAGAAGGGCCTTGCTTTCTCACTTGAGAGGGTCCAGGTCATTTTAAAGATTTTCTAATCCTATGACTTTCTAGAACAGAGCAACAACTGGCTTTGCTCTTTTAGGGTCTTAGAGTTTTTTCTTTGGTTGACATAGAAAATAAATTTTATTAAAATCAAATATGATTTTCTGTCTTTGAATTATGGAAAACAGAAGCTGAGGGGAAGATTCTTATACCATTGTCCTCTTTTCTACAGATTGTAGAAGCATCTGTCTCCCTTTCTATGTGCTCAGCACCCCTAATTCTAGTGACAAAGGTGGTAATGGACACTGGTGACTCAATACACTCAAAGCATGTTCTTTTTTAATGGAGGAAACTCAGGTCAATGTGTGATGGTAAAACATTTGGAAATCCCTGGCAGGGGAATAGAATGCTGTTATTCAGGGACAGACCTGGGGAGATCTCACTGGCAGGGGCACTAATGCAATAAGAGCCCAAACATTTCTTCCTGTTGGCAGCTTCCAGGCTGGTGGGCACCACCACAGACAATGTGGGGAATGAATGTCCTCTGGAATTGCATATTTTCTGAGGTGTAACTGTTTTGCTACAAATGTGGACAAAGGCATTATGGAGAAGGTCAGTTAAAACTATATGCTTAGTTGGAATCAGAATGTTGATAATTGCTTCCAACCTTAGCTGCTGGTTAAGTGAGGAGTTTTTTTAAGTGTCCAGTGACCAAGCGACATACCAGACCACCTACAAGAGTCTTTGTGGTAGCTACACCTGGAAATCTGTTAAAGATCCCCATGATTCAGTGTTCAGTTGAGACTGAAAATAGCTCTTCTTGGGAAATGTAGATCAGGTATAGACCCACATCCAGCTTGTACACCTTCAGAACTGCAAATTATTACTTATTTCATGTTCTTACTTTATTTCCTTATATTTTTCTAGCTTACTTTAACAAACCCAGGGGCTACTAATGGCAGTTGCCAAACATAAAATTATAGCAGTTGTCAAAAAAGACACAGAAGTTGTCATAAATGATAAGTTGCCTTTCAGGGCTTTGCTAAAGGATTCTTGTGTTTTGAGAGAAGTTGGAAAAGAAATCTCCTAATATTCTGCCTCTGAGAGTGTAAGATTCAGTTGTTTAGACATCAGTCAGTGAGGCTGATATTAATCTATCTTTAAACTGGCAATATGACAAGCATCTGTATTTGTATAGTGATTTTAACATCTTCATGGTCATGATAATAAAAATAAGTACCTTCTATTCAAACTGTTCTAGCTGTGTGGATTGGCTCTCTCCACTTAACAGTTCACTTCATTTAGATCATGTTACTGATTTTTTTTCTATTTTCAGAATTAATTTAATAGAATAACACAAGTGTTACATTTAAATGTTGCCCACATTTTTGTTGTTGTTGTTAAATTACCATGTACAAGAGGCCCACCATTCCATCAGTGAGTACGTGCAGATCCCAGGGAGCAGCTGTGTGGCCCAGATAGGCTCGACTGCAGGCAGAATCCAGCCAGGAGTCCGCCCTGATCCCAGAGGCTCCAGCACACCTGCCCAAGCCAAAGGCATGCTCGGAAAGGGTCTGCACAGGCACATGAGCTTCAACCAGAGGCCCACCATACCATCGGCCACAGCCAGGGACTCGCCTGGAGAAGAGCTGTTCAGGCACACAATCAATACTCAGAGGCTTGGCCGATAACATTGATAAGTGCATAGTGTCCCTAGCCAAAGCCTGTGAGGACAACAGGAACTAGGGTGCACAGCCCCCAACCAAAGCCCCTCCCAGACAACAGCTATATAGGGGACCCAGTGAGAGGCACACCTAGATACCATCCAGAGTGTGCACAGGCCCCATCCAGAAGCCTGCCCAGACAACTGGTCAACTCAGGGATACAGAAGGCCACAACTCTAAACCCAGGAATTGGTGTACTGGTTAGCAGCACATTAAAGGGTGCTCGGTGGCTTGCTGAGAATTCAAGACCACTGGGTGAACAAAAAGTCACCTCAACAAAGACACAGCAGGCTGGATCTGTTGAAATGAGAAGACATATAAGTCTCAAAACCAGACTTAGAGATCACCTAAGACAACCCCAAAGGGCAATGAGATGGAACAGTCTGATACTCAACCACCTGGATTAACTGAACTGGCAACAAAAGAGGACCTGGAAAAATGAAATCAGAAATAATTTCTCAGATAACAGCAGAGATTGTGCCCATAGTATGAGATATGATTAATAAATATAGAACAGACATAGATAAAAAAAGAGGAGCTGAGGAACATGATGGAATCCCAATATAGGAAACAAATGGAATCCATAAAACAGATGCAAACAGATTTCCAGGAGATTAAAAACTCCATTGAAAGTTTATGCAGCAGAATGAGCCAATGTGAGGATAGAATTTAGATATAGAAGATAGGATTGCAATTAATGACCAGGAAAAGAAAAATTTCTTAAAAATAATAAGGGATCAAAAGAAATCAATCCAGCAGCAGCTAGATGATGTGAAGAAGAATAACATAAGACTGATCAGAGTCAATGAAGAAACTAGAGAGAGTGCAGATGACATAAAAAAACTCTTCACAGAAGTAATGGCAGAAAACTTCCCAAGCAGGGGAAAAGAACTTGACATAGAAATAGGTGAGGCATACAGGACTCCAATTAGCCATGATCAAAAAAAAAAAAATCTTCACATAGGCATATAATTGTTAAGATTCCAGAAACCCAACAGAAGAACAAAATTCTACAAGCAGTTAGAGAGAAGAAACAAATCACATACAAAGGAAAGCCCATCAGAATCACAGCAGATTTCTCAATGCAAACCCTCAAGGGAAGAAGAGCTTGGAGTGACATATTTTAAGCCTTAAAGGAAGAAAACCTCCAACCCAGACTGATGTAGCCTGCAAAACTATCTTTCAAATTTGATGGAGAAATAAGATACTTTCATGACAAAGAGCACCTTAGGAATTTCATGAACAGCAAACCAGAACTCCAAAAAATTTTAGATAACATCCTAGGAAAAGACAATGAGGATCACAAGCCCAGGAAGCACAGAAAAATGAATCCATTAGGCATGACAGGAAACTAAACGCAAAGGAGGAGAATCCAACAAAAAGAAAAAGTCATGACAATGATAAGTCAGTACGTATCAGTTATAACCATCAATGTTAATGGTATCAGTTCACCAATCAAAAGAAATAGACTGGCAGAATGGGTCAAGAAGCAAGACCCAACAATATGCTGCATACAAGAAACAGACTTAATTCAAAAAGAAACTCATAGACTGAAAGTTAAAGAGTGGAAAACAATGCTCCATGCAACAGGAACCTGAAAAAAAGCAGGAGTAGCTCTCCTCTTGGCAGATCAAGTAGATTTCAAACCAACACTGATTAAGAGAGATGAAGAAGGACACTACATCCTAGTAAAGGGAAGAATCCAAGAGGAAGAGATGACAATCATAAATATCTATGCACCAAACACTAGTGCACCCAACTATATAAAACAAATACTAACAGACACGAAAAGTCATATATGCACTAATACAATTGTAGTGGGGGACCTCAACACCCCACTGTCACAAACAGATAGATCAACTAGACAAAAAATAACAAATGAAATACTAGAACTCAATCAAACTCTTGAACAAATGAACTTAATACATGTTTACAGAGTATTCCACCCCATGAAATCAGAATACACAGTTCTTTTCAGCTGCACATGGGTCATTCTCTAAAATAGACCACATATTCACTCATAGAACATGTTTCAGTAAGTGCAAAGGAATTGAAGTTATCCCCTGTATATTATCAGACCATAGTGCGATGAAATTGGAGATCATTAGCAAAAGAATCTGCAAGAATTTCATAAATGCATGGAAACTGCACAACACACTTCTGAAGAGCCAATGGATCACAGAGGATATTAAACAAGAAATCAGACAGTTCCTTCTTAATTAAATGACAATGCCAATACAACATATTGGAATCTATGAGACAAAATGAAAACAGTCTTACAAGGGAAATTCATAGCAGTGAATACTCACATTAAGAAAACAGAGTGAGCTCAATTAAACAACCTGATGCTGAACCTCAAGCTTCTAGAAAAAAAGGAGCAGGGCAAACCCAAAGCTCATACAAGGGAGGAAATTGTAAAGATCAGGGAAGAAATCAATGCAATGGAGACTAAGAGAATGATACAAAAAAATCAACGAAGCCAATAGTTGGTTCTTCAAAAGAATCAACAAAATTGATAAACTCTTAGCCAATCTTATCAGAAGAAGGAAAGAAAAGCCCCAAATCCATGCAATTAGGAATGAAAAAGGTGAAATTACAACAGACCCAGCAGAAATCCAGAGGATCATCAATACCTACTTTGAGAACCTATACGCCAATAAGATGGAAAACACAGAAGAAATGGACGGATTCCTAGATACATATGAATTATCAAAGTTGAACCAAGAAAACCTAGAAATTCTAAACAATGCAATATCAACCAATGAAATTGAAAATGTAATAAAAAACTTACCAACTAAGAAAAGCCTGGGTGGGTCCTGATGGCTTCACTGCTGAATTCTACAAGACATTTAGAGAGGAACTACTGCCACTACTGTTTCAACTCTTCAATGAAATTGAAAGGGAAGCAATACTCCCAAAATCATTCCTGGAAGCAAGCATCACCTTGATCCCCAAAGCAGAGAAAGACCCAACCGAAAAAGAGAACTATAGGCAAATCTCACTAATGAACATGGATGCAAAAATCCTTACTAAGATACTGGCAAATAGAATGCAGACGATCATCAAGAAGATCATACACCCTGACCAAGTCGGATTCATCCCAGGGATGCAGGAATGGTTCAACATGAATCAATAAATGTAATACACTGTATTAATGGATCCAAGGAAAAAAACCATATGATCATTTCAATAGATGCAGAAAAAGCATTTGACAAAATGCAACATGCATTTATGATAAAAACCCTACAGAAATTTGGAATAGACAGTCTCTACCTCAACCTGATAAAAGCCATCTATGAAAAACCAACAGCCAATATCATTCTAAATGGTCAAAAACTGAAATCCTTCACACTAAAATCAGGAACAAGACAAAGATGTCCACTATCACCATTCCTGTTCAATATGGGTTTGGAAACATTAGCCACAGCAATTAGACAAGAGAAAGAAATGAAAGGAATAAAGATAGGAAATGAAGAAGTCAAATTGTCATTATTTGCAGATGACATGATATTCTATATAGAAGACCCCAAGAACTCCATCAAAAGTCTTCTAGACATAAAGTAGCTGGACTCTAAGGTCAACACACAAAAATCAATAGCTTTTCTGTACACAAAAAGCAGACTCACTTAGAGAGAAATGGGGCAATCAACTCCTTTCACAATAGCATCCAAAAAATTGAAATACCTAGGAATCAACCTAGCAAAACTCAACCTAGCAAAAGAAATCGAAGACCTCTACTCTGAAAACAATAGCACTTTGAATGAAAAAAGAGATTGAAGACAATATCAAAAAATGGAAAGACATTCCTTGCTCCTATGTAGGAAGAGTCAACATAGTGAAAATGACCATACTTCCGAATCTGCTATATAAATTCAGTATAATCCCAATTGAAATCCCAGCAGCATATTTCACAGACCTAGAGAAAAAAATCCAAAACTTCATTTGGAACAAGAAGAGACCCAGAATAGCAGAAGCAATACTAGGCAATAAAGACAAGGTGGGGGGTATCATAGACCCCAATTTGAAACTATACTACAAAACTACTGTGATAAAAACAACAAGGTACTGACAAAGAAACAGAACTGAGAACCAGCGGAACAGATTAGAAGATGCAGAAACAACTCCAGAGACACTTAGCCACCTCATCTTTGACAAAGGAGCCAAACACCTTCACTGGAGGAAAGATAGCCTCTTTAATAAATGGTGCTGGAGAAATTGGGTTTCAACTTTCCAAAGATTTAAACTAGACCTATATCTCTCACCATGCACTAAAATAAAATTAAAATGGATTAAAGATCTAAATATTAAAACAGAAACTAAACCGGGTGAAAGAGAGTTTAGTTCAAACTCTTGAAGCCATTGGTGTAGGAAAAGATTTTATGAACAAACCTCAGTTGCCTGTGAGCTAGCACAATCAACAAGTGGGATCTCTTCTTACTAAAAAGCTTCTGCACAGCAAGAGGAACCACCAGCAGTGTGAAGAGACATCGGACAATGTGGGGAAAAATTTTCACCTGCTAGATAAAAGACAGATAAAAATAGAAAAAGGTCTACTATCTAGAATGTATAAAGAACTTTAAAAAATCAGACCTCCCAAGTTTAAAGACCCAATCCAAAAATGGGCATCTGAAATGAACTAACATTTCTCAGACAAGTAGAAATGGCAAATAAACATATGAAAAAATGTTCAACATCACTGGTCATTCGAGAAATGCAAATGAAAACAACACTGAGATTCCACCTCACTCCAGAAAGAATGGCTGCTATCATGAAATCAACCAATAACAAATGCGGGCAGGGCTGTGGGGAAAGAGGAACCCTACTCCACTCCTGGTGAGAGTGTCAACTGGTGCAACCACTGTGGAAATCAGTATGGAAATACCTCAAAGAACTAGGACTGGAAGTCCCATTTGACCCTGCTATTCCACTGTTGGGTATCTTCCCCAAAGAATTCAAAGAATCATACCATAGTGAAACATGCACCCATGTTCATAGCAGCACAATTCGTGATAGCTAAAACTTGGAAACAACCCAATTGTCCATCAACTGGAGAGTGGATAAAGAAAATGTGTTTTTTTAATTAAAATGCAATATTACTCAGCTGTCAAGAATGAGAAACTAGAGACATTTATAGCTAAATAGATGCACAGTGAGGCGATACTCTTAAGTGAAATAGGACACACGTGTAAATACTGAATGGTTTCTCTAGTGTGAGAACCTGAAAGTGTAAATAAGGACTAAAAGGTATAATAGATAATGTGAAATAGGAAGAAAAGGGACAGAGGGGAAGGGGAAGTGGGAGGGGTAGAGGAAAAGAAAGAAGGGAATGGGATTAACATGAGAAAATGAAAAAATGGAAACAAAGTCTTTGTAAATAGGTAGGGGTTGAGGGTTTGAAGGGAAGTCAGAGGAATGTGGAAGAAATAAGAACCAAGGGAGATTATGTAAAGGTGCAAATTTCCAATGATGAATGTCATTATATTGTATACCTTAAATGTACCAATAAAATTAATTACAAAATATGCTGCCCAGTAATGTACACGGTGTGGATATCCATGTCCATACATAAGCTTATATTATGTCTCTGTGCTCATTTAGTCACAGATCCATATGGAATTGATTCTTGAAAGTCAACAAATCCTTATTAACACTTCTTTCTACTGGCAAAAAATTTGAGCATATTTTTATCAAATGTGATCTACAGTGTTTGGGCAAGTCTTTGTTATGATTCAACTTGAGAAACTGGGAAGAGCAGAAGTGCTGTCAGTCAGAGGCAGCCTGAGCCAGGCCCTCATGTCTTTACCGGGGGGCTTTCCTTTTATTAAATTAATCTTCAAACCCCTGGTGCCCTGCCAGACTTGGCTTTTGTTGGAGAGAAAACTGACTCCAGCTGGAGCTGTCGCCCATAGAGATGCTCAGAACTGCCTCCCACATAGTGCTGCGGCATCTGGTGGCTCTGGAAATGGTTCTCTCCCTAAGGGTGCACTAGCCCCAAGCATGTAGTTAACGCTCACACTTTCTCTTCCCAACTTCGCCATCCCTTTGCCATCTTAGACCAAAGCCAGAGCCATGATAGCTAAATCCTGACACACACTCATAAACATTTCTGCTTCCCCACCAACAGAAGTTTGCATGAGGACCCTTCTGAGAAGGAACAGAGGACTGGATTTCTTCTATATGCAAGTGAGCTGGCCATTAGCTGACTGCCAGGATTTCTTTGGGTCTTGAGCATAGAGATACATCTGAGACTGGTGTCAAGTTCTGAGAGGAGAGAGATTACCAACGAGTCAAAGACTTCTTTCACATTAGGCAGAAGCCATGCTACAGACTTGATAACATCCTCACTTCAAAAGACAACAAGCAGAACTCAAAGGCAGACATAGTCTGAGTGAAACATGCACGGATTCTTAACAAATGGATGCATTGCATCTCCTTTCGACTTTTTGGAGTGATCATTCGTTTGGCACAAAAACAAGCTTTGAGGAGGCACCATGGTGGGAGTGCAGGTGGGAGATCAGGAACAGCAGCATGAAGGAACCATGACCTGGCCCCACTCACAGCAGGGCAGACAGCAAAAAGGGTTTCAACCCCACATTTAGTGGAAAACAAAATATAGGAAAAAAGAGGCAGCTTTTAATTTTAACTTATACCTTTGTTTCCTACAGCTTTACTCCATTTTCTCCCCCTTAGCTTTAAATATCTAGGTGTTTGACAAATCATAGGCATCTTCCCATTTAATATTGTTATTTTTAATGGAGCTACTCACAAAGATTTGTTTACTGACATTGATCTTTTTCTGAATGTGAAATGTAATAGGAAGCCCTGGTATTTGGATAAAAGCTACCTTAGAGCAGCTTTCTGAGTGGAACAGCCTTTTTGAGAACACTTTGGCATTTTTGTTTTCTGTAAAATTAAAAGTACACTCATCATATGAACCAACCAGCAGTTTCACTCATGAGTATTTATGGAAGTGAAATGAAAACATGCTTGTACAAAAACCTCAATGCAAATATTTATAGTGACTTTATTTATAATCTTCAAAACCAGGGAAGAAGCCAAATGTCTTTCATTGTTGAGTGGTAAAATCTGTGATATGTCCATACCATGAAATACTACTTAGCAATAAAAAGAAACTGATATACACGTGAACATGAACAGATTGCAAATATGTTCAATACAAAATGCAAAAAAAACCCACCCAAATACAAAAAGCTACTACCTATTATATGATTCCATTTTTGAGATTCTTGCAAAGGAAGAAAAACAGCAAGTTGTGCCTTCTTTGGCAACGTGCAAACATGCTAATATGTTGCAAGTTCCAGAGTAGAATCAATACAGCTGAGATCTGGATGTTTACTTGGGTACATGCTCTAGATAACAAGAGGCAGATGAATCTTCTATTAATCTAATTGTTCTTTCTCATGTCTAAGTGAATAAGTGAGAGATGAGTGAAACACTCAGGGCTCTTTGTCCACTACAGGCAAACAGTCCCCTGATTCCCTCATTCCAAATTATCTTTGTGTCTTTTGTCTTTCATCCTTGCCCCCCCAACCTTCCTGGAGGATAAACTCATAGGCTGATTCCTACAGAAAAGTCTCTCCTCATCTTCAATTGGACAAACACATGGATCCCCTGAGACCTTTGTAAGAAGGTTAGATGTAGGTTATGTATAATAGGAAGTGTACCTGTAAGGATATTTCATGAAAGACACACCAACAAGCAGACTTTGACTTAACTTTTCTTCAAAAATACGCAGGAACTTAAAGGTACATTTTCATGGAACCTATTTATAGAGTTAAGATGAACTAACCTTTCAAAGGAAGTTCAGGAAATCTGCTAGAGGTTTTGTCCCAATTCTAACAAACCCTATTTGAATGACAGAATTTCTACTACAGTGTTTTAAATACAGACCCCCATTTCTCTGATACACAGGACTGGCAGTTCATTTCCTGTGTAATATATTGAATAAGGAGATTTTTTTTGTTTGTGAGTGTCCACTTTAGATCTTCAGTTAATTTCGTCTAAAAAAAACATCAAAACACTGTGGCTTAATCCAGACTCACTGAAAGAGCCATCCATCATGAGTGTAATGAAGATGGCGTAGGTGGCACTGCTATGAACCAACTTTGAGAGATTACTCAGCTCCGAAATCAAGAATGATTGGCACTTGGGTGACTTCCTAGTCCCAGTTGCTACTTCATTTGTGCCCAGGGGCACAGATAGGGCATGCCATACTTGAGGAGGGCAAATCTATAAAGGACCAGAATTTTGAAGATTTTTGACAATTCATTTAGCAAAAAAAGCCTATTACAGGAGTGTTTTAGAAAAATCCAGATATTCCCTGTCCTTGAGATTCTCTTAATGAAATAGGGGAAAGTAGTTGTGTAAATAGATGAATTACATCATTCAGTAAATGAAATAATGGACGTATAGATGAAGTTCTGCAGGATTCTGGATGTTTATATGTTTATAGAAGTTACTGTATTTGTTGTAATGATAATATAGCCATATCATTTTCTACTTGGGAAGGTGTGCCACTTGGATTTAAAATATGTTTTAGAGCTGTGGGATCTAGCTCTGTGGCACCACGCCTGCCTTGCAAGCGCCAAGGTCCTGAGTTTGACCCCCGGTACCAAAAAATACAATAAAATAAGTTTTAGAAGTTCTTTGATTCCCTCTCCCTATTCTACAATTTAAAGCACATTATTTCAACTACAATGTTGCGAATAGTAGTGTGAATATTACGGAGACAGTGGCTGAAGAGTTTGGAACTACATTGGTCTGGGTCCCTCAGAGAAACAGGATAGTAGAATGTGCAGTCATCTCTTGGTAGCCCAAGGGGCTTAGTTCTAGGACCCCTGTGGGTAACAAAACCTTCAGAAGCTCAAATCTCTTCGATAGTATATTATTTGCATATATTCTTATATAATTTAACTCATCTTTATATTCTCATACCAAATACCATGTAAGTCCTGTGTAAATAGTTGTCATACTGTATTGTTCAGAGAATAATGACAAGGAAAATGTCTGTACATGTTCAGTAAAGATGCAGTTTTTGAAATATTTTTGATCTGTACTTGGTTGCATCCTTGTATGTGAAATCAGTGGATACAGAGGGCTGACTGTATACAGTATCTAGAGCAAAAGGACAGAAAAATTTAAGTTATTGGCTCACATAATTGTGGGTGCTGTTTGAAATCTAAACACCAAACTAGCAAGCGAAAATTTAAGTAAAGGCTTGATGTTGCAGTTGAGTCTGAAGGCTGGTAAAAGGTCAGAGTGTGTGTGTGGGGTGTGTGTGTGTGTGTGTGTGTGTGTGTGTGTGTGGGTGTGTTATACTGCAGTCTGAGGCAGGATTCCTTAAGTAAACCCCAGTTTTTGCTGTTAAGGTCTTCAACTGATTGAATGAGACATACCCACCCTATTAAAGGTAACTCACTTTGCTCAACATATATGGGTTTAGATGTTAATAACATCTGTAAAAGTACATTTATAGCAATGTCTAGACTGGTGACTGTCCAAACAACTGGACACCATCGTCCAGCAAGGTTGAAAACCAAAATTAACCGTCTCGGGGGCACGTACATGTCCACTCCTCAGTGTCCTCAGGTCTTTGAATCCTGAATGAAGCACAGATGTCCAGAGAGGTCATGGTTTCTGCTCATGAAAGTGGTACTCAATTTCAGCTGCCTGCCCCTGGCAGCCACCTCAAGACCTGTGGGTCACCCCGCCTCCCTGTCTAGCAAACTCAGCTGTATCTACTGAGCTTTGAAAGTGAATGAGGTTCATCCAAACAAGCAATACAAATTATCATGAGCAACCTATGTATTTTGATAGATCTTGCAGACTTTTTTGAACCATGCAGTGTGAAACTATAGAGGACGTTAAGAGTAAAAACTATCATATAGTGATTTTCTTCCTTGGTGTATTTCATTTTGGAGCATTGTCAGTCAATCTGTGATAGAGTCTGCTGTGCCGTTTCATGTGGATTTAATTAAGTTACCAGAGAAATCCATGTGATATTATTCTAGCATCTTAAAAAAATCAATGTGTAATAGCAGGAAATCCGGGACTTCTTTTATTTAGTCTCTCTGTAGCAACAATTGGTTCCAGCTTTACAGGACAAGGAAAAAAACCTGTAATATTTGTGACAGCTACAATAATACTGCCTCGGCTAGAAAAAGCCCCATTTTAAACTGATCAAGGTATTGATTTGATGCTGCAAGGCATTTAAAATCACACACATTTCACTCACTGTTAGAGACTTCATGGTGTATTTCTTCTCACGCTTAGCAACTATGAAGATGCCAGTGAATGCCATAGGGATGCCAAATAATAAGTTCTCTGCATTTTTATTTTCTTCCCTGGATACTCTTTCTGTGAAAACATCCAGTACAAGACCCATATTGGTGTCAGACTTTGAACATTCTGAAAAGTATGTTGGGTGTTAATGGGTTTCTCCAGTGACTAAAGACTCGTCTAGACTAGACTTCCCAAGAGTCTTGAGCTGTGTTCGGTGTCTAGACAGCATTTGTAACCAACTTGTTGAAATCCAGATTCATGAGCCTCATGCTAGACTTTCAAGGTTTCAGGCCCTGGGATGGGACCTGAGAATTTGCATTTCTGACAGATTCCCATGTTGGGACCATGGAGGACACTCTCCTGTATGAATCAGTGATAGAAAATATTAGGAAGTTGAGTCAACCTCATCATAAGCCCTACAGATTTCTGATTGTTCATTTCATCCATCTGTTAATTCACTTATTCATTTTGGTATTTATTGAGATTCATATGGCTAGATACAAAAAAGATCATTGTCATCAAAGGCTTTACAATCTAATTGTTTAAATGTGAAAAACACACAAAGGCTAGATAATGCTGCAAAGTAATACCACATATACAAAAACAAAGCACATTTCTCTTTAGGGGCCAACTATTACTATCAGTAGAAGTGCTCAGGTAAATTTCTGGCTCGAACTCATATATTGCAACTCAGCAGTCAACATACTCTTTTGATGGAGCATGAAATTGAAGCAGCATGTCTCCCAGCTGAAGGACCAGTTTTGTGGGATCTGGGCTTAGGGCACTGCTAAGGGGCTACGTGAATGACAGAGGCTCTGTTTCCTGGATTTTTATCCTGGTTGGTGGGCAGTCTCAGCCCATTTGTCTGTCCTGGAGCCAATGGGCTGAGATTGTGCTGCTTCCTCACCCAGCAGCAGTTCTGCCCTTTGTCCTTTCTGGAAACCACACAGCAAGCAGTCTTAATATCATCTTGATGAGCTGCCTTAGGCCCATAGGAGGTCCTGGCATCCTAGCACATCCCTGAGGATGACTTCCCTTTCAGTTTCTGAGAAGTCACTGCTCTGACCATGTCATATAGGACTGTCCTCCCCTGGTTGATCTTGGGGACCCTGAAAACTAGTCCTGCTCACCATTGTCTGGCACAAAAGTCAGATCCAGGGGAAAATACATGAAGGGTCATGCAGAAGTCAGAAATGTTTCAGCCAGCAGAGCTGGGCAGGCACACTGTCCTTAAATGGCTTTGACTGGTTAAGTATTGACCTTGAGACTTGGCTTCTAAAGCCCCTCCTGCCACAGCACACATGGCTTTTGTTTCTCAGGGCAGCTGGCTTGGCCTCACTGAATGCTTTGTCCCTCCTTTTTGGGCTCCTGTCCCTCAGTGTATCCTGTTGTCACTTCTCCCTTATGAGTTGTGTTCCATTGAAGTGTTAGAGAGTAGCACACAGATCACTGCTTAATTCTTTTCCGGGTGATTGGTATATGTGGAGGGGTTTCCTAGTCCCTAGCAGGTCAGAGTTCCCAAAGGAAAGCATTGCACTTTGCCCTTGGGTGTTTTCCACCATTTCTGAGGCAGTGTAAGGCTTGGAGCAGGTACTCAGTAAGTACTTGTTGAATGACAAGACAAATGATTAATAGCAGAATTTAAGAAGTAGAAAATCAATTTGCCTATCCTCTTTGAGAATGAGAGAAGGTGGTTGGTGCCTGTGTAAAAACGGAGAACTGACCTGCTAAAAAATAACACTTGCTTACAACATTCTGCAAACAAGAATTTGGACCTTGTGCTTTGTTTTGACTCTTTGGTTTATTGGTTGTGTGATTTCAGTTAACTTTATGTTTATTATCTGCAAAATGGGAGCCTTTTCTACCTTGCAGTGGTATTACAAAAATTGAAGGAATAGTTGGATAGATGCAAATGGTAATCAACTAATGGATAGTCTATTGGCTTCTGAAATATAGTAGGTGCTTAGAAAACAATATCTGCTTTTTGTGTTGTTTATATTATTGATAGACGTATCATTTTAGAGTAAAATCCTAGTAGATCTGATGTTCAGTTAAGCATTGCAGATCCCAGAGAGAGCTGGTACGACAAAGCACATAATTCCTATGTAGTGGACTACAGGCAAGCCAGCCTTCCTGTGAGGTGTTTTCTGCTGCTTTCAGATTGGGTTGCTGAGGGAGAGCTGGGCTACTGGGGACCTGCTCAGGTAAGGAGAGTTGTTTGCAGAACAAAAGGAAAGACTGGAATAGGACTTGTTCAGAGACAACCTGAGATGAACCCCTCTGCAGAGAGGAAAGTTGATTTTTGTTTTTGTTTTTTTTTCGTACTGGGGATTGAACTCTGGACCTTGCACTTTTGAGGCAGGTGCCGGAACTACTGAGCTAAATACCCAGCTGGAAATTTGAAAAGGAAGTAGGTTTGAAGCAAGGGGAAACAGCCAGTAAAAGAAGTTGTAAGAATACAGTGCATGAGGTGGTCCTGAAGCTGGGAGTGACAAGTGAGAAGTTCAGTTAGTGGTGAATGCCACTGTATGGAGAAAACTCATGTCCCACCTGTATCCTGTCTGAGAATTGGCTTGCTGGTGGGACGCCAGCCTGCCCCTGAAGCAGCCACTGTTCAGCTTCTCACAGCAGTGTACAGGTACCCACCTCCAGACCCCATCTGGGCTCCAAGAATCTTTTCTTGAGAGGCTGAGGCCTGTAGTCGGGGAAAGAGGCACATGCCCATGGAATGGAATTATGTGGTCCTGGGTAGGGCAGGGCAGGGCTACGTACAGCGGACACTGGATTTTGTCTGTGCAGGTGATCTAACCATGTGCTGCTTGTTTATTTAAGAGACCCAATCCTACTTTGGCCATCATCTTAATTCTGATAGTTAAGAAAGGGAGAAATTGGAAGGCTCAGATTACTAGAGATTTTCCTAAAACCCCGCAAACTAAAAAAGCAAATACCTATCATTTCTACAGATAATTAAAGTGTTATAATTGAAGGTTTCAGGATTGCAAAGCACCAGATATACCCCTGCACAGGAACTGAGTTTTTGCCCTGAGAATTTACCTAGCTGTCGTTCTATCTGTCTTAGTTACTTTTCTTGTTACTGAAACAAAATACCCAACAAGCACAGTTAACGGAGAAAAGTTTATTTAGCTTACAGTTCATAGAGTTTTCAGTTCATAGTTGGCTGGCTCCAAGGGAGGGTGGCATGGCAGAGGGCAAAAGTCAGTAAGGCAAGGGACAAGCGGCAGTAGCAGTTTCTCTCTGCCTGTTTATATTCTGTCTAGGCTACCTGTCCTTAAGGTAGCATTCACACCTAGAACTACGCCAAACCAATCAGTGGACTAATTTAGTAATCACACACTTTTAACCCCAGCATCACAAGCTCTAGAACCAGCCACCTCCAAAGAAAGCTCCACTTATGACCATGTGAGGCCTTGAGGGGACATCTAGATACAAGCCATAACAAGATGTGAATTCAGATTTTAAAAATTAAAATAGCTAAAAAAAAATTAAAACAGCTGCTACAGGAATTTTTTTAGAAATTTATGAGGAAATAGTTCAAAAACAACCATAGGAACTTCAAAATACCTTTAGGAAAGGGATTGATGCCTCTGTGTTGTAAAAAGTGAGTCTACTGACAAAACCTGGTTGAGCTGTGTCTGCTTTAAGGCTGGATATTATTGATAGTGATTTTTTTAATTCATTAAGTTTATTGGTACATTGTAGGTATACAATACAGTGACACTCATCATTGGGAATTTGTACCCTTACATGATATTATCTTGGTTCTTATTTCCCCCCTTCCCCTGCCCTCTCTTCTCCCCCTCCACCCCTCCCTATTTACAAAGACTTTGTTTCCATTTTTTCATTTTCTCATATTAATCCCATTCCCTTCTATCCTTTCCCCTAGCCCTCCCATTTCCTTCCCCTTTGCCCCTTTTCTTCCTATTTCACATTACCTATTATACATTTAGTCCTTACTTACACTTTCAGTTTCTCACACCAGAGAAACTATTTGGTATTTACACATGTCTGTCCTATTTATTTCACTTAAGAGTATCGCCTGAATGTGCAACCATTTAGCTATAAATGTCTGTAGTTTCTCATTCTTTATGGCTGAATAGTACTCCATTTTATTAAAAAAAAACACCCCACATCTTCTTTATCCAGTCTCCAGTTGATGGGCATTTGGGCTGTTTCCAAGTTTTAGCTATTACAAGCTGTGCTGCTATAAACATAGGTGCACATATATCACTGTGGAATGATTCTTTTAATTCTTTTGGGAAGATCCCCAGCAGGGGAATAGCTGGGTCAAATGGGACTTCTAGCCCTAGTTCTTTGCAGTATCTCCATACTGATTTCCACAGTGGTTACACCAGTCTTCACTCCCACCAACAGTGGAGAAGGGTTCCTTTTTCCCCACGGCCCTGCCAGCATTTGTTATTGGATGATTTCTTGATAGCAGCCATTGTTTCTGGAGTGAGATGGAATCTCAGCATTGTTTTCATTGATGTTGAACATTTTTTCATATGTTTATTTGCTATTTCTACTTTGAGAAAGGTCTGTTCATTTCAGATGCTCATTTTTGGATTGGGTCTTTAAATTTGAGAGGTCTGATTGGTTCTTCAAAAGAATAAACAAAATTGACAAACCCTTACCCAATCTTCCAAATCCACATAATTAGGAATGAAAAGGGTGAAATTGCAATGGACCCAGCAGAAATCCAGAGGATCAGTACCTACTTTGAGAACCTATACGTCAATAAGCAGAAAACACAGAAGAAATGGACAAATTTCTAGATACATATGAATTACCAAAGTTGAACAAAGAAGATCTAAAAATTCTAAACAACACAATATCAATCACTGAAATTGAAAACATAATGAAAAAATTTACCAAGGAAGAAAAGCCATGGTCCTGATGGCTTCACTGCTGAATTCTATAAGACATTTAGAGAGGAACTGCTGCCACTGCTGTTTAAACTCTTCAGTGAAACTGAAAGGGAAGCAATCCTCCCAAATTCATTCCTGGAAGCAAGCATCACCTTGATCCCCAAAAGCAGAAAAATACTCAACCGAGAAAGAGAACTATAGGCCAATCTCACTAATGAACATGGATAATAGTGATTTTTATGCTTTTATCATTTCTGTCCCAGTGAAACAGAAGACTGTTTAGTGGTGGTGGGTAAGAAAAGTTAGCTATGATTTGGATGCAGTTTCAGAGTATTCTAAACAGAAGATAAGATAACACTAGCCCTGGAAAATGACATGGAAGGGGCATCCATGAGCAGCAGAGACCTTGGTCACCGATAAAATCTTTATGTTATCAGTGATCTCCTTGGATGGCAGCGCAGGATGGGTCTTAGGGTAAAGCCAAGAAAAAAATGACCGCATTCATTTGCTCTCTACCTCCTCGTTCCCCATTAGCTGACTTAATTATGTCCTCAAAGATGCACTCAAGCAAGAAATAGTTAATGAAGTAAAGATAGTGAGTGAAAGAAAATGTGCCTAAATTTCTTTTTCAGTAAATTCAGAACATTAGGGCAAGGAGAACACTTAAAAATTACCTAATCCTGTTTCTTCTTATAGGTAGAGAAGGAATAATTTACAAAATAATTTGTGGTAATGATATAGTGATCTTATGAAGCACTTCTAAAGATAATCTTGGTATGACTGATAAAATATACTTATCAGCCTGCTAAACAAAGCTGTTCAATTTTAAGGTGTTTTCTGTATGAAAACTGACAGAAATTTCCTTCCTGTCAAGGAGGACCAAAATGACAAGTGACTGACTTACAGACCTAGAAAATACATGTCACAAATGGGCCTGGAGGGAGAGGTGTGTGCTGCTTTGTGGGTGGAAGGAACCAAGATTTTGTAGAACGATATGAACTCTGTATCTGCTGACTTGCTTTGCTGCCTCTGTGGTACCCTTGCTATCACAATTGCTGCTGCGGTGTGTGTTCTGAGTATCCCACCAGCAGATATCAAATGTGGCTGCTACTTATAGATGTTCTCTGTTATGCAGAATAATATATCCTGCTGCAGTGGTCTTAAAACTGTGCCTTTAGAGCTCAGAGATTAGAACTGGTGACTTGGGTATTTGATAATGCCACTGTATCCATGTGGATAGCCCTGGGTTACAGTCTGAAAAGCTCACCATAAGACTATTTTATGCAATGGGTTGAACTTTGGATTTGTTGTACTTGAAGGAGAAAAGGTTTGGCAATCCAACTCTTTTTGAGATGTTAACAGGATGTTTATCTGTGCAGAAATAAAATCTAGTGATGACAGTCTGTCTTCCCTTCTTAGCTACCAGGGGACTGGGTTATCTTTCATGTACTGGCAGGGCTGGCTTCACTACATGTAAGACCAGTGCATTTCAAACAGTGGATGGGTCTGTATGTCCTGATATTGGAAAATATACAAGATACATGTGAAAAACCACTGATGAGTGTATGTGCATAATAAGATTTTTTGATCTCCTATATATCAACTTATGTTAGTTGATACATAGGAATTATATCAAGTTGGGACAATTATATCAAGCAAATGATCATGATTGTCTCTGTTGAATAGAGTTAGAGAACTTTACCCTTTATTTATTATGAACACCTGTAAAGTTTGAATTTTATAGAGCTTTATATTAAATTTGTAATTAAAAAGGAAACTTTTTTTTGGTATTAAATTCTTTTATTGGTACATTGTAGGTATACAACACAATTACATTTCTCATTGGGAATTGTACCTTTATATAATGCATCTTGGTTCTTATTTTTTCCCCATTCCTAGCCCTCCCTTCACGCCCTCCACCCTTCCCTATTTACAAAGACTTTATTTCCATTTTTTCCATTTCTCAGCATTTTTTCCTTTCCCTTTTTTCCTTTCCCCTGCCCCTCCCACTACCCCTACCCCTTTGGACCTTTTCTTCCTATTTTACATTATTGATTATTCATTCTAATCATTGGTACATTTTAGGTATACAATATAATGACATTCATCATTGGAAATTTGCACCTTTACATAGTCTCTCTTGGTTATTTTTCACCCTTGCCCAGCCCTCCCTTCAACCCCTCCAGTCCTCCCTAGTTACAAAGATTTGTTCCTATTTTTCCATTTTCTCATATTAATCCCATTCCCTTCTATCCTTTCCCCTAGCCCTCCCACTTCCTTCCCCTTTGCCCCTTTTCTTCAAAAAGGAAACATTTTGAAAATGGAAATGTTAGTGACGGTAAGAGGAAACTAAAACCCAGTTTGCTGATATTATAAAGATAGTCTTTATAGTGTGGCTCTTGGAGTCAGATTGCTTTTAGGAGAACACCACCTCAGGCTCGCCCTGCTTTTGCTGTTCATGGACCTCTGCTTAGCCAACTTCTGGAGCTTTCCACTTGACCTGAAAAACTTCATCATCCCAGATAGTTATTCTCACATCTGTGCTGTAGTTTCATATTCTTCTCCCTTGCTGAGAAACTTCACATTTTCCTCTGCATTTATGCAAACCCACTGTTCCTCACATTTGCTGCCCCAGGTTCCCCAGCCAGTGCTATTTATTTTGTAAATATGGAGACACCCATGTTTTGGGGTTACAAACCTGAACAGCTCTGCCTTTGTGTGACTTGTGTTTTATTGACCTCTAAGTTTTAAGCTCCTTTGTTGATAAGAGCTGGTTTCTAATCATCCTTTCTGTCATCAGTTGCATGAGAAGTCTGTGTAACTGGTAGGAATTCCACGAGGACTGGAGTTGAAGCTCAGGTGCTAAGCTTCCCCAGGGGTTCCTCAAGTTAGTTCACTCATACTAGGAGACCCTTCATCTTGTAAGTGCCACTGCTTCTGAGTCAGTTGCCCTTTGAGCCACACTGAGGCGGGACATAGCCTGAATAAAATAGTGGCATTATTTTCCAATTCATTTTGGTGGTTGTGGGGGTTGGGATGGAATTTTCTGTTGTATATTATTTCCATAATTAAAAGAACTCCTTCTGTACTTGCTACTGTTGTTGGCCAAATGGCCAAATGCATGAATAAGTAGCAAACAAATATTATTGAAAAAAATCATAAACAGCTGATCATGTTTATTTTAGCAGATTGGTCCTCTCCCTGCTCCCAGTACAATTATTCTCACAAGCATGTTTGGGGTTTTATTTTGGAAACAAAAAGTTGCATTTTGGTTGTTTGGAGTAGTCCATCTTTGGCATAGGCCTGCAAATCTGCAGTTGCCTTTTGAGGCTCTCGGTGTTTCACTCCCCAAGTGGGATTGACCAGTGCAGTTCCCTCATTGTGGATAGAAAACTTCCAGTGAATAATAATGTGAATATTCCCCCAAGAGTGCCAACAGGCTTGTTTTCATTTTATATGAGCAATCCATAAAATTGATTTATATGGAAGATCTGTTTCTTGGAACTTTACCACTTAGAGAATCAGGAACCTACCTATGGGCTCAGCAGTGAGTGACATAAGGGTCAGTACAGACAGATGTGCAGGCACAACACAGGAGGAAGGCTTTCCCTGTTCTCTCAGGGTGAAGTACACTGAAATAGGTGCAGAAGAGTTTGCTGGGGATTTACAGCGGTCCCAGAGGAGGGGCATGTTAGTTGCTGCGTAAGGTCATCCTGACCCAGTAAGGGCTGCACAGGCCAGGGTCCGACAGGTAACGAGTAACTGTGTGGATGAGGGAAAAAAAGCATAGGTTCAGAGCTCATATGGTTATAAGAAAATAAGACCTCTCCAAGTAACTCAGGTAGAAATCAGTTTTATTATGGGAAAAAATGGGGGCTTTGTTAGGAAAGTGAAGTGCTGTAACATTAGGTCACATGGGAATCCATACCTGCACTTTTCCATTTCTTAGTACCTCAGAGTCAACAAGATTTTTTTATCTCCTGTTCTGTCTCTCCATTTGGTAGAGTTCTAGCCTCAGAATATGCATCCCATGTGTCTGTGCTGGGAAATGGCCACCTTTCTCCCCAGCTGCATTTGATTCATTTTTAGTTAATATTCTAAAAGGATAGATTATGACTGGTCCCTGGTTGCCCAATGGGTTGGCTTCCTATGGGTTAGGTGTTCTTGTCAAGCCAGTCAATCAGCTTATGTGTGCACAGGTGGATGTGTACATACAAAAGACCATGATAAAGACTAAGGGAGGTACCGGATTATTGGCAGAATTTCATTATGTTAACCTATTATCTTTTTAATTCTTATGTGTTATTTAAATGAGTCAAACATCACTTAGGTTTATGGAACATAACCTTGGTTTAAACTTTCATCTGTCTTCTCTGCCTGCATGTTTTGTTTGACCTAAGAATTTATAAGCAATTCTATGAAAGATTTCATAATAGTCTTGTCCTTAAATTCTTTATTTTCACCTTTGTATGCAGCTGAACAGTTCTGTACAAGGAATCCTGTACTGAAGCCAGACTTTCAGCAGCCTCACCTAACTGCAAAATTATCAGTAATCAAAGATGACTGCTGAATTGAGGACAATTTCATATTTTATTACAGTGTATACTTGTATTTAAATGTATTAAAATGAAGGGTACTGACTTCATAAACCAGGGGATCATGTTTACTTTAGCAGATGAATTGGGAACAGTGCTAAGAAAGATGCACTATAAGTGCCTTAGAAAGGAGACACAGGATGCCCCAGAATCAAAGTAAACAACTTTTGGTTCTTCCTCAGGGCAGTCTTGAGGGATTTTTTTTTTTGCCAGCACTTACCAAGTCTTATCTTTGACAAGCACCAGTGATTATAATGATATGGTCATCACACACACACACACACACACACACACACACACACCTCTTCCATTATAGTTATGTGTAGCTTAATAAAAGCATGTATATCAGAGAAGAAATTAGAGAAGCTGAAACACTATGAAAGCTGAGGAATTCATTATGAGGACTTAATTTTATGCAAGTGTAGGTTCTTATGAAACAATCTCTGTAAAGCCGATGCTTTGGCATCTGATTCTGAGCTTTGAGTCAGGAGGGCCAGCACTCAGGAATGAAAGGTAGATGTGAATGAAGGTCAAAGATGAGCTGGAACCCACAGGACAAGCTGGAATCTTGTTATTCCAACTTCCAGTATACTGATGATCTTCAGGGAAACAGGTTCTTTGTTGCAGAGCTGCCCATGCTGGGCCAGGATGCAGAGAAGTTGAAAGAGGAGCACAGTAGGAGGTAAGGGTCCAACTGCTGCCTCATGACCATGACCATCACCAGTGCCTTGAGAATATTTGAAGCAAGCTGATGCTACATTGCCTTCCAAATTATGCACAAAATGCCCCTCGTGGTCAGCACCACTGTGGAACATCATGGGGTCAGGAATTCTGAGAATTGCAATTTTAGCTTGGCTAATACAGCATAAATTCAGCAAAATCTGAAAATGTGTAAATATTCCTATAAAGAATACAAACAACTCTGTCACTGTTTTCAATTTAAGCTAGCTATAAAATTTAAATTAGAAGAACTAACTTGCATTTCATTGAAAAAACATTTCAGGGTGAGTTGGAAAAGTTACTGTAATTATATATTTAGTCTTCATATAATTATCAATTTCAGAGCTGATTATATTCTACTAAAAGTGGCTGGCTCTCTGAGCAGAAAGGCACACTTTTAATTAAATTCCGACACATAAGGTCATTGCCTGCCCTTCCACTTATATCCTGCTGTGGGGCCTCTACTTCCAGCTGCCTTTAATATTGCATAACCTTTGTCTTCTGCAGCTGGGTTACATTTAATAAGTAATTACAGCACATCTGATTAAGGTTACTCCCAGAGGTCCCATTAATCATCTCCAGGAAAGAATGCTGGGGAGGCAGATGTTACTGCAGGTCACTTTCTCCTGTCCTGCTGATGGGAGCCCTCCTCGAACTCTACACTTGATTATAGCCCCCACTTTAATCATTCCTGGAAGGCAGAACACAGCTAGGCCCTGTGTACCATGTGGATTTATCCATAGCCTGAATTTAGCTCGCTTAAGATCTCAGGAGTTTCTCGAGGACAAGATGCCTTGTCTGTATATCGTGTGTTTTCTGAAGCAACCCATAGCAAAGTCATGGCAGGGAGGTTCGCTGAGATGTCATTCAAAGCAGGAACCAAGCAAGAGACTGGCTACCTAGAAGCAGGGACAGGGTGCTGCACCGTGTTTTGACTGACCTGGGAGCTTGCCTAGCTGAGACGTGGATACCCTGCTTCTGACTGAAGGCTGAAAGTGAGAAACTGAATGCCTTGCGATCTGTAGAAAGTGTATTTCATTATCAAGGCTATGAGCAGGAAAGCCTTCCTTTGCACTTTTGGTGACACCCCCAAGCTCCTGAGCTACGGTTTTACTTTCAAGCCAAGACTTTATGACAAATGGAATTGGTCTGCGTCTGCAAGACATCCAAGCTGAGACTTCCTTTATAGAGTAGAAAGAATGATACCAGGGTTGTTGGCTTTCTTACGTAATACACCGGTATTTGTTAGACTTTTGCGCTTTCTGAGTGGAACTGATGGCTTCTACTATGTGTTTACCCTATAACTGTTTTTTCCTAAGGAAATCGCATGACCTGCTCTAGATCAGTTTCAATCTTTCTGAAATAGAAATCTAAGGATCTGGCACAAGAGCCAAATTCTTGAATTGTAGCATTAGACCTGGACTTCTGAAGCATAGACTGCACGTGCCACCTGTGTATAAACATAAATGGAGGAGACAAGCCCAGGATACAGGTCAGGGGCACCTTTAGCTTTGGTAACTAACGTACCTGTTACGATTTGCCACCAGACCTAGCTTCCCCTCCCAAGACAAAGAGCTGAAGATTCATAAGTTCTTGTATACTTTCAGGCTCTTACTTTTGAGTCCTGGGTAATGCTTCTTCCTCTTGAAGGATTTTTCAGGTGTAGTTTCGGAATATATTCCAGATTCTGAAATAAATTGTTTACTGCTGTGTGTCTATTAGGGTATAATGGGTCAAGTTTTCAACTTATGTTGCAAGATGAGGAACACACATACCTGTTAGTTAAGCTGCCTGGAGAGAATGAAACAAATGTCAAAGTCAGAGGAATCTAAGAAATGATGTCCTCTAACTGCCAAATGCCAAAACCAATTGTGTAGCTTAATCAGGTCCATGCCACTTGATGGCAAAGACTAGATATTTGATGCTCTGAATTCCTGTCCCGATCCCCTTTCTACTGTACTGTGAGGTTGATTTATTCTTTCCACACAGTGGAGCACTCAGTGGTAGATCCATTATCCAGCCACATTCTGAATGCATTTCCAGGTAGTGACTACACAAGGGGGCAATGGCCACACCCTGTACTCTGAAACCCCTTTTCCCTTTCAGTCCACAAGACTGTCCTGTCCAGTTTGGAGGAGGCTCATAATCCCTGCTGGACTGTACCTACCTTCACATTACCTTCTTGCATAAAGTCTGCAGTACTTTATGAGAAGAAACTCCAGTAGGGTAGATATTTAGCACATCCTTAAGTGTTGGCTGTTTTTGCCCATTATTCTTCACTAGAGCTCTTCTCATCAGAAGTCCTCCTGTCTCCCTGCCTCTTGGGACCAGTGACCCAAAGTAGGGTAGGAATGACATCAACACAATCAGTACAACAAAGCTACTTTTGTTGCCCAAAGGATCTCTGGCTCACAGGTGAAACTGAGAAATGCCCGTGTGTGTTGGATAAATCTCAAGCCAATCATGTAGAAATGTGGGTTAGCATGGAGCACACACATAGTATCAGAGTCTAAAGAGGCAGAAAAACCTGAAAATGATAAGCCAGATGCTTTTATTCTGGGTTCAAGCTTCTGATCTAGATAAAGGTATAATCTTTTCATTGAACATTGGCCATAACCACAATTCTTTTCCATATGTTTGTGGTCCACGTAGTGCCTAATGCCTGGTCTGAAAGGAGTGGAAGTCTCCAGCACCACTGGCATGCTTAACCATGCCACACACTTACCTACACCTTTGGAACCAGAGGCATTGCCCTTCCCTGGGCCGCCAAGTCACCACAGTGGTGATGACACAGACTGCCATGCCTTGGAATATCTTGGAATCTGGCTAAAGATACTGATTACAGAGCCATAGCATTTCAATTCCACTTGTCTTTGCAGAGTTTTTGGTGAAGTAGCAGGAGGCTTCCTATAAGGCAGTGTCTGCTGACCCCAAAAGTATTGTGTTGCCCAATAGGAATGGTCCTATGGCTACTTTGGATTTTGTCTCACAGGAGTAGGAAGAGTTTTAATGGCTAGAGTTTATGGTACTGTTGAAAATGCACCATCAACATCTCCCAACAACTATGACTCCCTACCCATGCAGGATTTGGCAGCCTGTCTGTTGATTTTTAAAGGTGGAACTCTCCCTGCCTCTGAATTACATATGTTGTGCATGCTGGCTGTGCATGCAGTAGTTGTCTATGCAACAGTCTCTGGCTGGATGTGAGTATAATGATCTCTGTGGGCCTCAGTTTCCTCATCTATCAAACGCAGGGATCTTTTGTGTCTCTAATATCTGGGCTATTCTATACCCATGTGCTTATGTGAGATTGAGTAGCATCAGTTGAATTGTAATGCACCATCTCCCCTTCTCAAGTAAATGACTGTGATTATCTAAAGGAGATTTGTTCTCTGAATTAGACTGTCTTTAAATTTTGTTTCTTAGTATGCCCAGGGCTTTGCTGTTGTCTTTAACTGATTCTAGGACTAGGACGGTCAACGCTGATCATAAGCTGTTGCCAGTTTGGCTGCTGAGGCTGTCTCCTGATGCACAGAGAAGGAGATCTACAAAAGACATGAGCGTGCAACTACAGGAGACTGCAGCTCCACCTGCACCTTATCTCTTCAGTGTTACTATTTTATATCTTTGGACATCCTGTGATATAACTGTGATAGATCAGCAGAAAGTCAGCTTTATAGTTCAAGGGGAAAAACTACACCCTTAAACTTTAAGTCTAAACATTTATTTCAAGGACATAGATATACAGTGATTTTTTTCAAGATGATTGATTACATGGTTCCTTTCATTAGAAAGCAAGTAAAAATACTCCCAACACATTGTTTCTTAGGCAGTCACTTAACATTATTTATTGTAATAAATGAGTTTGACCAGGTATTTTTCTTTTTTATTTAGACAACTTCCCGTGGTAAAATGATCTTTGCAAATCAGATTTCCTGATAGAAAAGCTAGGTTGAAACTATTGCCAACTTTGTTGTGTGCTTCTTTTGAATTATTACGTGAACAAGTGGATGCCTGGGATAGCTGAAGCCTAAGGAGATGCTGGATGTGTTCCAGATACAGCCAGAATCAGGATGTACATTAGTAGGAGGAATGTCAGTAAGACAAGTAATCTTGACAGAAACTGGATGAAGAGTAGACAAGTTCTTTCTGTATGCCCCAGATAGTTCATGAACTGACCCTCTGTTGAAACATTCGGCATGTATTACTTTATTCTGGAATCACAACAAGCACACATGGAAAGACATCCTGGGAAGAACGTGGTCACAGTCTCATGCAGTGCTTTTCATCAAGAAAGTAGTATCCATTTCCTCACCTCTTGTGGCTTTCTTTGGCACACAGAATGTGACAGAAGTGATGTTGTACAACTCCAGACCTCAAGCCACAGAGGCCTTATGGTCCTGCCTTCCATTCTTAGAATGTCCTTCCTTTGAATAAGGAAGCCAAGGTTAGACTTCTGAGTCATGAGAGGCTCTTGGAGGGGAGCCCCAGTTCACAGCCAGCACGGATGACCTGGCTATGTGCATGACTCTGCCTTACACCTGCCAGCCCCAGGCCAACTGCCAGAGGACTACAGCCACGTGAATGAGGCCAAGGAAGAACTGGCAAGTACTCTAACTCAAAAAGGATGAGTAAGTAAGTAGTGGTGGTTTTGAGCCACTGAGGTTTGGGGTAACATGTTACACAGCAATAGATCCCTGATACATATTCCTGCATCAAAGATGAAGGAACTGAGGCTCTGTAAGGGTAAGCAACTTGGCTGAAGGTTGATAATTTGAACTTGGTCTTTCTGACTTCAGATTTTTCTCTGCTTGTCCATGTCAAAACTACTACTGCACTTCAGAGTAAAAGTTCTGAATTGCTGTATGTGTTAAGTTTTTTAAAGGCTTACTTTCCCATAAATAGAGAGTATTAGAGTACTAAAAATATAATTTTGTTCTATTGTGTATTTTTCTATCTCCATTTATTAGGTAATGTTTTCCAAAACACTTTTAAAGAATGTATCCACTTGCGCTTTGAGGTTTGTGTTTAGAGAATTCTTTAGTTGCTTATATCACATGGCTCATGGCTCCTCTGAAATATCGGCTTTTCTTGAAGGGAAGTGTAAAGGCTTTCTAACTCGATCCACTTGAGGAAGGAAAAGATTTATTAGGAAGTCAGTCTGCTGCAAAGGATGGTCTTCTGAAGCTTGTGGAGTCGTGGGTGAGGGAGAGGGCCCATCTTGAAGAGCTAAGCCACCAATTACACAAGGTCCAGGACACTGGAAAAGGCCAGAGACAGTAAGTATTTTAGATTTTGCAGACCATATGGTCTCTGTCACAACCATTCAACTCTGTTGTAGCTTATCAGCCATAGGCAATATATAAACAAATGATTGTGGCTGGGTTCCAATATATTTTATTTATAAAAAGAAGTAGCAGGCAGGACTTGGTCTGTGGGTCACGATTTGCTGCTCTGAATTAGAGGAAGAAGTGGTGTGTTCCAGAGCCTGAAGCTGTATTGCTGGCCTGGGCAACCAGGGATGGGAGCGATCACACAGCTTCCAGGTGCTACTGTGTGTGCAGGTTTAAGCTAGGGGTAATGACAGCCAACCGAATCAGACTGAAAGACATTTAAGGGTTCAAGGAAGGGCCCTTTCCAGTTGTTCTGTCATTCAGTGGGCTCAGGAAAGCCAGACAGCAGGCAAACGGGCATGGAAAACAGCTGTCTGACAAAGTCAAGCTTTGTGTTGTTCTGGGACACATTTCTTTGAGTCTCCACTTGCTTATCTGTGCAAAGGGGAGGATAATGAGGAGCAGACTTGGTAAAATGGGTGGGCTGTTTATGCCATGCTGGTGTTCTCTTCACCCCATATTCATGGAGAGAAATCAAATTCAGACTATCATTGCCCTATGTGGAGACCAGCTGTAGGTGATTAAAGTACATTGCCAACAAGTTTAGCTGGGAACAACTAATTTCCTATTGAGACTCTGGGTCACTGCAGTGCCTTTGACTGCTGGGATTCTTTGCCGGTGATTTTGAAGCCTGTCTCAGCATCTCACTCATGACAGGCACTCTGTGGGTAACAGAAGGAGACAGGGACTCACTGAAGTATGGTGTCTGCCTTTCCCCATGGCGTAATCGGCTGATTGACAGAGGTGACCTTCTTGGGTCCAGAAACACCAGATGGAGTTTATTTTTAAAATCAGCCTCAATCACTGGGATCAAACATTACATGCTCTTAATTCAGCTTGCTTTTTGGAACTGTTGTATCCCTCAGTGGTGTGTGTGTGTAGGGGTGGACATTAGTATTTGCTCCTTCAAGCAGAAGTTTGATTTATTTAGCAGGAATTCTTTTGGAAATTGAAGAATAACAAAAACAAAGAATGGCTTAGCTAAAATCTACATACTACATGATGGATTATTTTCACCATGTTCATTTCTAGAATACTACCGTATTTGAGTAAGATAATACTAATTTGAAGTGTGGATCATTTTTAAGTGGCATGAGTCAAAGTGAAATGAAGAAGTAACAGTACAAAGTGTATTCCTTTCATTATGCTCTTACTTTTAAGGTGTTCTGCAAGCGGTTTGTTAGTCTAGTCCTTAATTTCACTGACTGGAACAGCAGTTGATGTCCCTGTGAAGGTTTTCCGGATGGGTTCCTGGGGTTTCCTTCTTACGTAATTGTTCCTTGTCATACCTAAAAGAACCTTGGTAACTTAGCAAAGCCCTGCATTCTCTACCCACTCTATAGACTGGAAGATCAAATCCTTCCTCCGAAGTCTTCCTTTAGATGCAATTCATTATTTTTGAATAACGAAAACCAGAGCAACCTGAAGGTATCTGTATAATTTTATTATCTTCTTACCAGTGTGAATGTTCCCTCTTGCTGACATTATTTTTTCTTCTAAAGTAAAGAATACTGAGGGAGGTGGGGCTTGTCTTGCCCTGGTGGACCACTAAGGAGCATCATGATATTAAACCTCAGTTGTGTCATTGAAAAACTAGGACACTGACTTGGGTGAATGCCAAGTTCCTTCTGGCATTCTGAATGTTTGACCCAGCAGATAGTTGGCATTGCATGGTGGCATAATGAATGCAAAGGCGTTTTCAGTTCATTAAAACACTTAAATTCTCTTAGTGTCAATTCCTCCATTCTCACTGCAGGAAGGATGAAAGAACAATGTGTTAAAGTAAAATGCTTCAAAATCCTGGCTGAGATGCCAAGTGTTTGTGTTTTTGTCGTTCATCCTACAGATGCAGAATAGCCTAAGATTTTTTCTGATGTAGAAGCAGTAGTAGCTGCAACAGGACAAGCCACTTAGTGCCCCCAGTGTCCCACTTTTGTTGGTATGGTTCTGGGAAGCCTCCACACATTTGGTGCCATTCACAGCCACAGAGGTCCCTAGAGGTCTCTCAGCATTGGTTTTCTTCTTTTAGATCATTATGTGAAGAGTATGGCCAAGATATTACAGTTAGCACTTAAAGACCAAAATTGTCTTCAGCTAGCAGAAGCATTTTTCATGTGTTGAAAGGTTTAGCTGGTCCATGACTCCTGCTCCATTAACACTTTGGCGGGGGGAGTGTATCAGGGATTGTACTGGGGGTTCTTGCACTTGCGAGGCAGGCAGGCAGTGGAACCACTGAGCTAAATCCCTGGCCCTCCATTAACACTTTTAATGAGCTGTGTGATGTTTGTCACTGTGTTGCTTTTCTATTGTTGCTGAAACAAAATACCCAACATCCGAAGTAAAAGGGGGAAGAGTTTATTTGGCTTACAGTTTGTAGAGGTTTCCATCCATAATTGGCAAACTGCAGAGGGGCAACAAACTGCATGGTGGCAGCAAAAGCAACGAGAGACTTTAACAGTGTCTTTCTGCCCCTTTTATCCAGACTACAGGGATTAGGGTAGTACCAAATCAATCACTCACATGTTGTGGTTTAGTAATCACACACCCTTAATCGCAGCATCGTACACTCCAGATTCAGCCACCTCCAAAATCGTCCCACCTCATTCACAAGCCTTAACAGTCACCCTTTGTCTTTTGTACTAATGTAAGTTACTGTGCTTTTGTGGCTGCGAATATTCTAATCATGATCTGTGTCCTCTCCTTTAGGGCCAGTTTTCTCACTAGATTGACATCTCAGAAACCAGGGGCATCATATTATACCCTCCACATTGGCTCACTTTCCTAATTTTAATTTCTTCAAGAGGCTCTGCCATTCTCTCTTAGTGTAAACTCTAACTTCAGAAATGACTGCTCTCCATATGCTTTGCCTGCCACCATCACCATTTCCTGTCTGAGTTTCATCCTGTTTTTCTCTAGAGCACTCCGTCTTTTCTTTCATTCTCTTCTCGTTACCGCTTGCCTGCACTACATGATTGATTCTTTTCTTTTCTTTTCTTTTCTCTTTTCCTTTCCTTTCCTTTCTTTTCTTTTCTTTTTTCTTAGAAAGGGTCTCACTTTGTAGTTCAGGTTGCCCTTGAACTGACTGTGTATCCCAGCAATCTGGCCTCAAACTTGAAACATTCCTACCTAAGCCTACCACACACTGGGATTATAAGGATGTACCAGCATGCCCAGTTACAGTATTATTTTTTTAGCCTACTTTTTCATCCTCTTCAGCTTTCCTGCTCTGTTTTCATGGTTTCCTCATTCCAGCTAAATACAAGCAAATTGAAACCTCGCAGATTGATTTTTAAGGTTTTGGATTTCTTCATATATTCATAGCTTCATATGGACATGTGATTGATTGGCTGTGGTCAAATTGATCTTCTCAACCATCATTCTTCATTGTCATTTCTGTGCCTTCATTCATGAGACTACTTCATCTGGAATCACTCCAATTTTTTTGCCCCTATTTGACCACTCAGATTTCACTCTCTCTAGCCAGCCCGGTACTTTGAATTTCTTCTCATTTGTCATATGATGTGTCCTGTGTTGCCTGGTCTTGTTAGCTAGACTGTAATCCAGTAGCTATTATAACAACTATGGAGCAACATCAAATACGATCACAGTACTTAGTCCCCTTCTGCCACTGACTCCAGAAACTGCTGGGGTTGTGTTTTGTAGCTCTTTCCCCGCACAGAAGTTGCAGCCCACTTCTCACCTTCCAGAATGCCATTCCTAACTTGCTCTGCAGAAGGGGAGCTTTAAAGTTGGATTACATTGATCTTGGTTGGTAGGAAAAGAGCCATAGATTTTCTTCTATTCAAAGGCCCCCAGGTTGTCTCTTTCTGGTCTTGGCACTGAGACTGACACCCTGAGGCCCTTGCTTTGTTCAGAGCTTTGAGTACACACTTGGCAAAAGGAGCAGTCCAATTGGATTGGAAATTATCTGTAACATTTTAATAATCACAGGCATCCATGTTGGAAATAGCTGTAGAACTGAGGTCTAAATAGAGCCATCCTTTCTCCTTCCAGGTATAGTAGGATGAAGAGATAGAAAGGAAGAGGAGTAGTACATAGGAGCGGGCACTGATGAGCACAAACCCAGCAAGAGTCTGGTCAGGCAACCTAATGTGCATGATCTTTGCTCTTCCTTTTGTGTCTTACCTGGGAATAAAGGCGATTAACTGCTGGTTGTTAGCACATTTCACGCAAACTACAAATTTTGTTAGAGGTGAAAGGGCACTGACAAGTTAATTACTTCTATTCCTTCAAGATGAGCTGATAAAAAATTTCTTGGCCCTTCCTTGGTTTAACCAAATGTTCCCCAGCAGAGCTCCATGCAAGGAACTCCTGTCATGTGTCCTCATATGAATTACCTCCCTTTACAGGTGGCTGACACTCTCCTGTGGACTTCACTGACCTCTTTGACCTATACATGTCACTGGGGACTGGTTAATAAAAGGACATGGCTCCAAATGAGGAACAGAATGTAGGTTTACCATCAGGAAAGCCCTCAGTGTTGGAGAAATAAGGGCATTGATATCACCCAACTTACTAGAGACCTCTATGGACAAAGATGTTTATTGCAATGTGGGATTTGCAATGGTGATCTGTGCCTATCCTCTTGAAGTAAGCATAGTAATTTTCCTGAATCCCCATTGGTCATCTTTAATTAAATTGCTACAGTTTCAAGGTATCACTGTACATGGATACTTTTCCTAAGTTTTCAGCTGGTAGGCATTGCTCACCCAAATTCTTCTCCTGAGGGAATTGAGGGGAGGAAAAGAATTGCTTAGTTAGGTAGAGTGTCCAAGTAGGTAGCTAACACCACAAAGATAACATTTTAGTGTCGTGATATTAAAATAGTATGAAGTAACTCCTGCTGCCAAGCTTCAGGAACCACACCTTGTTTCCTATTGGTAGGATATACGCTGGGGGCTGTACCAGATGTGTGATTTCTTATCACAGATGGAAATTCCTGAGATTTCTATCTGCTGAGTCTTTCAGATACAGTGTCTCAGAGGTCACAAGTAATTAGTAATTACCAAGTTCCTTTGATTCTATCATGGAAATTCCTCTCCCTGCTTTCCTCACTCCCTTCCTCTAACCAGAGTGGTCCCACTGGAAGCTCAACATACTTCTCACAATATTTGACTAACAGTTTTATCCTCTTCCTTCTCTTAGTTTTACCCCCAGATTAATCTTTCTGACACAAATCTCGTTAGACTACACCATTCTAATTAACTCCACACTCTTTCACCTGGCAAGGGATGCCTCCCTTGACTTGCCCCTCCCCCGCCCCCACATCCTTCTGACATTCAGCGTGCCCAGCTTGCAGTCACAAACACACTGTCACTCCAGGACTGGGCGCCTGATGCTTCCGAACAGCTTGAATATGTGCTAGCTTCATGTCCAATCTCTGTTGCCCCACAGGCCCAGCTCACAGACCACCACCTTCAGGAGTGTGATTCTTTTTCCTCCTCCTTAATCTCCAGCCTCATCTCTCCTTTAGCATTTCTGACCTTGTCTTGTGATTGTGATTATATCTCAGTTCTGTGGCCAGAGACTATGTATTAATGCTTTATGAATCTGGCCTACCCAGGATAAGTACCCAGTTAACCCTTGTTGAATGAATAAATGAATGAATGTTAGTCATGGTTTAGTTAATAAAATGCTTTCATTATACATTAGAAACCCTTTATATGTCTTACAGATACATATATCTTTACAGTATATTTAGGAATGTCCATGAATGTAAATTCGACTATATGGAGTTCCAGATGACTCACAGTAGCATAACCTCCCCTTGCACGTCAGTATAAAGTAAAGCCTTTTAAAAGGTTTTCTTTGAAGAACAGGAAAGGAACAAGCTCTAGAGATTGGATGAGACAAAATTGCTGTAGATAACATAGTTCTGTTAATTTAGATTGTAACTATAAAACAAAAATTTATTATAGATGTAAAACCTGGAACTTTAACAGATTCGATTGTGTGACTTTTGCTATACAGAAGATTAACATGTTTAAAATGCAAAGAAAAGACTTGGAAAATACTTATAGAATGTATAATGGAACAAAGGATTAGCAGTTCAGCGAGGGGAAAAAATACACAAGTGAGTCAAGGCTTTTGCTTCAGCTATCTCAATATTTCAATACCAGTATTGAACAAACTACCTAAAATGTAAATGGCTTGCATATTATGTCTCATGATTCTGCAGTCTGGAGTTGGGCTCAGCTGGGTGGTGGTTCTTAATTTTGTGTCTGTTGAGACTTAATGACCAAAATGGCTTCTTCACGTAAATGTCTGGTGCCGTAGCTGGGGTCACTGGAACAACCAGACATCTCCTCTTCCGTATACTCTTTGCCAAAAGACGCTGCACCTTTAATAGTGAGTTTTCTAAAGGGAATGGCCCACTCTCCAAGTATTTATCAATCGTCTGCTTCAGTAATGATTGCAGATTCCCTGTGGGCTAAAGCAAGTCATATGGCCAAGCCCAGAGTCAGTGTAGGACAGTGGTGGTGAACCTACGGCACGAGCGTTATTTGTTTTTAAGACAAAAGATATTAATGTATGAGTTGTTTTTTTTTTTTTAAACTAAAACCTTAGTATGAAGGTTTAATTGCAGTTTGGGCACTTTGTGATAAAGAAGTGGGTTTTGGGTTGCAGTTTAGGCACTTGCCTCTAAAAGGTTTACCATCATTGGTGTCGGAGATGAGACTATGACAGAACAAATTGAAGGTATGATTCACTGGAAATTGCTAATATAATAGTCTACTGCAGATATGAACAGGCAATTTGCTGAAGAAATGTGAATGACTAAGAAAACATGAAAAATACGAAGTTCCATTAGTAGTCAAAATCATGCAAATAAAAGAATATTTTCATTAGGAAATTGACAAATATTTAGTATCCATTTAATATCTAGTATTGGCAATCTTCTGAGATAATCTCATACATTTTGGTGGAACTGTAAATGTGACCTTTTTAAAGGGCTGTTTGGCAGAACATATCAAAATATGAAATGTGCATGACCCAGAAAATTCTACTTTGGCAAAGAAAAATATTCCTGCACATTCCCTGAATGTATTATGTTGGGATATTTATACATCATTATTTGTAATGATAGTATACTAGAACATAAAAGTCTACAATTAAGGGTAAAATATGGTAAAGCTATGTTATGGAATAAGACACATTAAGATAAATTAAATATGTACTGATTTAGAATGTTATCCCAGGTATCTAGCATAATAATATGCATGCCACAATTTCAGGAAAACAAAAGTTTTGTATGTATCTACACCTGTACAGAAGAAAAGGTCTCTGATGGGAAATGTAATTGGGATGGGAGCGCGTTGTCACTTTTTATCTGGAATTCAGATTTAGTTGAGTGTCTTACCTTGCTTTTTAAAAAAAATCCTTATGATACCAGGGATTGAACTCAGGACCCTGCACTCTCCAGGCAGGCGCCTGAACCACTGAGCTAAATCCCCAGCCCATCCCTTACTCTTTTAAGTGTGTGTCCGCAGCGCTGGAAATTGAACACAGGGCTTTGTGTATGTTATGCAAGATGTGTACCACTGAGCCACATCCTCAGCTCATTTTCACTTTTGAAAACGTATTTCTGAGTACTGTAATTAACATCTTTTCCAAGCTTTCTTGATGGAGGAAAAGCTGGAAGCTCTTTTAGAATTGTGTGTGAATAAAGATATGTAAATAGAAAGGAACAGCCCGAGGGTATCTAGGAGAGGAAGCCTTTCAGTTGCCTGAAGACCTGCTGCCTAGGGAGCTTCTTTTCCTCTCTGTGTTCTCACTGGCTCCTTCCAGCTTATTCTCTGCTCTGGAAAAATAAAGCTCTGTACACCAGTACTAATTTATGTCATAAAAGACATTTTCTAATGATTTAATTTTAAACTTTAAAAATTGCATATTAATCTTGTTTACATAAAGCTTCATAAACATTTTTAATGTCTGAAACTAAACTTCATATTGGAGTTGAAGGTTTTTATTTTTTTAGAAAATTATTACTCATTAATACATACCTCATTGGATTCTCTAACATTAACATGAAAATGGGTGTAAATCAAATGTGTTTCTTCCTAGAAGCTGTAAGAGAAAAATAGGCCCTTTAATGTCCAAACTAACTCGTGTGATAGATCAGAATTAGTATTTGTTTTATGCATTTACTTCTGCTACACAAACATCGCTGCCGTCAATATTCCTTCCTCTTTCCCTCTTCTTTCCTCCTTAGCAAGGAATAGAACAGCATTATTAATTTTTCATTTTGCTGTGACTCTCTTTAAGCCACACCAATGGAAAAGACCTGGAAGATAAAAGAGAACAGAATGTAAAGGGAAAAAGAGGACCTGTCACAGACAAATACTCCGTGTTCTCATATGTGGAATCTTATAAAAACTGAGCTCTTAAAGTAGAGAATAGAGATACAGAAGCTGAGAAGGGAAAGGAGAGAAGCAGGTTAACTTGTGCAAAGACACAGCAAGGTAGGAGAAATATGTTCTGTGTTCATTAAACAGAAGGTGATTACAGGTAATAGTATTGCATGATATAAATCAATCAAAAGGACTTTGCAAGTTGTCAGTACAAAGAAATGAGGAATGTTTGAGATGATAGATAACCTAGATATGCTGAGTTGATCATTACACAATATTCACATGTACCCTAACCCTAATCACACTGTACCCTGTAATTATGCACAATTATCTGTCAATTCAATAACAAATTTAAAAATTAAAAAAAAATTAGAAAGACCTGGAAGAATTTCTTACCTCTAGGTCAGAGCCAAGTGTCCCTGAGATGCAAAAGACACCAAATTTCCAATACAAATGTATTTAGAACTATTATATCTTATTTATGATTCCAAGTGGAGAGACTCAATTAAGCTTCAAGAAGGACCAAAAGTAGCACAGAAAATTAGTTTGCCCTCCTGCTGGGAGTTAGGAAAGCTACATAGTATGTAGTAGATACAACTTTTTTTTTTCTTTTGTAGTACTAGAGATTGAAGTACTCAGCTATATGCCTAGCCCTTTTTTATTTTTTGTTTTGAGATAGGGTCTTGCTATGTTGCTCAGACTGGGCTTGAACTTATGATTCTCTGGATACAACTTATTGAAGTAATAGAGTTCATTTTATGCTTTGAAATCAGTTGCTTGTATATCTTGTAGATAATCTTTGTTCTGCTAGGTATTTTATACATTCTAATTTTTGTGCATTATACAATGTAAGCAAAATCTAAAGCACTCAATATTTTGTTTTCTAAGTCTATTTTAATACACTGCAAAAAATAAACTAAAACTGCTTCCTTAATATTTGTGTTCCAGCTTTGACATTTTTCATGAAAAATGAGGTTGTTCTTATAAATACGCGCTGAGCTTCCCAAGGCTGTGTGTGTCCCTGGCACTGTTTTTTAGATTCTTACACATTGGTTTTATTGATACAATCCTTGTAATATGCAAAAGATACCAAATATTTAGCCTTCATCTTATCCACCATTAGAGTTTCCTAAGATAAGCTGCTCTGAAAGTTATATGTACAAAATCAAACCATTTCTTTTTCCATCCTGAAATATTGGCCGTAGAAAAACTTATTGCAAGTCCTTTTCATGGTGGCAATAAAGAAAAATAATACTTTGTCTTTCACTTTAAAATCTTTCTCTAATGTTTAATAAGTGTTTACATACGCCCGATGCAAACTTCTAGATTCTTCGGTGGGACTTCTCCAAGTGTCATGTGCAGCTCACCTGCATCAGGCTTCTTTGGAGGAGGTAACTTGTATATAGTTCTGAGTTCCATCAGTCAAGTACAGGGCCCTGGATTCTGCAGTTTAATCAGCTTCCCAGCTAACTTTAGTATATAACGAAGTAAGAAACCACTGGGATTCAACTGGAACAACTGGGACTTTCTGAGAAAGGAAGCCAAAATGCTGAGGTGAATCCTAGTTATGTTTGTTGGCTGGTTCCTTTAGAAATGGTAAGGAATTTTTCAAAAGAGGAAAGAGGCCACTTCTGGGTGGCCTGATTTTAGTGGGATCTTGGAAGAATAAGTCTTTCTCCCTTGTGGGGTTTGAGAGTTCACCAGTGAGTGTGGCCATGTGAGGAGGGACACGCCAAGTGAGCGCTTCAAGCTCAGGCACACGAGGTGCTTCCACAGTGGGCCCTGGGCATGAGTAGGAGAGTAAGCCAGGATTACTTCCAAGGCGGGGAAGGGATGTGTAAAGGTGAGGCTTTACCATCCCCAGGCAACCTTAAGTCATGCTCCTTCTTGAATTTTTGGCCCAGTGCGTGTAACGCTACCAGTTGCCAGCAGTGTTATGTAAGTTCTTCAGAGCAGTGCTGGCCTCTCTTAGTACATTCCATTTCTCAGTTGAGTGTGAAGCAATAGAACATCAAGAGTAACTTCCTTATTGGCCCTATTAAAACACTAGTATCATTTCTTAGTCTTTACAGGTATTATTTTAAAATGTCCATCTGTATAATTTTAATTATCTACCGTATTCAGTTTATGTCTCATCTGAGGCTTTAGGTTTGTGCTGAGAAACAGAATTCTGCCTTTGTATCAGAAATAATGTTTTTTCATGGATGATACATTCAGAGAAATTCTAGAACCTAGTGTTTGGAAAGGTTGTCAGAACTCATACTGACCAAAAACCCCATAAATTCTTCAAGGCTTTCAGTATCAGCATGGACAACAGAATTCAGTTTCTTCTGAAAATCTCCAGCAGTAAGTACTCAGATTCCACCAAGATAATGCAGTTTAAGGACAGCTCTAATTGTAGGAAAAATTCTTTTAATTAAGCAGAACTATCTCGTGCATCTTGAATTTCTAATTGTAACCTTGGTGAGCAGCTGGAAGAAGTTTAATCTGTCTTGTCCACATCCTTTCACATATTTGAACACCGTGTATCATTCTGTGCCTTTTTTCTGACTTTTTTTCCTTTCACTCTTCTCCAATAGTCCTGTGTCATGAGCCACTCACTCTTGCCAGTCTCATTGGACAGCTCCAGTTATCAGTGACTCTTCAGTATGGATACTGCCGGGGACTGAATCTTATCTCTAAGAGGCTCTGAACCAAGGGTTTAGCAAAACTATTACAGCAGTGCCTCGGTTCATGAACTTAATTCTTTTCCTGACTCTGATGGCAAACCAAGTTGGAGGAGAACTGAATCAATTCAATGGGTAGGTTCAATGTTGACCTTATGGGGAAATTTGATTTGGTTCTTATCCAATTTGGTTTATAGTAGAAAGAATTAAGTTCGTGAACAAAGGTATCTTCCTTTTTTGGACACTGTGTGTTTACTGATATAGCAATGAGACTACCTCCTTTGAGAAGGTAGATGTTTGCAAGTGCTTGCCCTTAGTAAATTTATTTTGATCCCAAATGATCCTTATATCTTCGTCTCATTACAAAGCTCTGCTTAAATTACTTAACCTGGTATTTTTGTCATGAAACTCGCTGGTATGCGGTTATAAATATCACTTGCACCCATTTGTCTTTTTTGCTTCATATCATCAGAATATTTGTCATAATCTTCCCCTGACATTTAAAGAACACAGAATAGAGCTTAAACAAGCAAATTATATCAAGAAAAGTACACTTAACTCCTCAAGTTTAATAATAGACATCCGCGGGGGAAAATGTTGACTGTTTTGAAAGTTACCTATACAGATAATGTCGTTATAGTATCCCTAGAAGATTGGTCAGATATTTATCTTGTTTGATAAGGGAGGGATAATCTCAGAGAAGTTTCCATGTGAGAAAGAATGAAATAACGATTCACTTGGAATTCTTTGGACTCCAAATCAGCTCTGCTTCTGGACAAGACATAACTAGACCTAGACTTACTTCTTTTTCTAGCAGCCCTACTATATTATAAAGCACTAGCTGGACAAACACTGTGTGTCTCATAACATCTTTATTTTTATTTTTTATTTTTTTTGGTACCGGGGATTGAACTTGGGACCTTGCGCTTGCGAGGCAGGTGGCCGAACCATTGAGCTAAATCCCTGGCCCTCATAACATCTTTTCTATGACTTTTTAAGAACAAGTTAGAAAACATTTCTTTTTGTAAAGACCAAATACTAAGTATTTCACAAGCTTTTTTGACCATATAGCTAGCCTCTGTCATAATGTCATAACTGCTTTTTGTAGTGTCAAACCCAGTTAATATGTAGCTGCATTCCAAATAAATGGTACTTACAAAAATAGATGGAAGGATACCTGTTTTAGAACATAAATTATTTTTTTTAAACCTAATAACAGAAAGATTGGGTTCGTTTGTGGAAGTACTTGTGTTAAGAAAAACAGTAGAAAGAAGAGGACTCTATTTGTGTTTTCACCTAAACCAATTTAAAATAATAATAAGTAAAAAAGTACCATCCCAGCCCCTAAGAAGTGGAATGGTAGCAGATTGTCCCTTCTCTCCATTGCCAATCATACTTAAAACCAAGGTAGCCACAGCCCAACTAGAACATGGACAAATTGGAGTTTTACTTTACTGGAACACATTTGACGTGAGTTAGTCCAATTTTTTTAAAGGAGACCTACAATGAATGCAGTGCCTTTCTGGGTCCTATATATAATTTTCTCAGATAAAGGATGAAAATTGAGCTGTTGGCTCCTCTGGGTTAGATCTAATATGAAGAATATAAAACTAATCACAAAACTGCAATCCTAATGCTTAACTGCCTTCTGCATTATTTCCTCAGTGAAAGAAGCATTAAGGAACACTCAGGAGTTTATCGATTTCTCAAAGGTGGTAGCAGTGGATTAAATATACCCTGTTTATAAACGATTTCTGGTGCTCATTGTCTCAGAGCTCAGAATTTCCTGGGTTCGAGATTATGCATTAAAGGTAGAAGGAGGTAGGAAGGATTTACCAAATAGAATCCCATATGAGGCCAGGGCATATAGAATTGGAATAAAAGTCTCTTGTCTATTATTATAAAATAATTTTGTTCAAAAATACAAAGATTCATTGTGTTCAAAATATATCCTAGAAAACTTAACAACCTTAGTTTGATAGAACATGATTTAAAAGAAATTGCAAGTCATGATTTTATTTTTTAATTTTTATTTATTTATTTTTGGTATCGAGGATTGAACTTGGGACCTTGCACTTGCAAGGCAAGTGGTGGAACCCCTAAGCTAAATCCCCGGCCCTGAAAGTCATGATTATTAATGATTATGTAAGTGTTGGAGCATATTCAGGCAGTACAAATTTTGGGAGAACAAGATTGTCTCATTTTAGTTTCTAAACTGACAAATGAAAGTTAAGAGCTTTTGAGGAGCTAGAAGATATAGTCAGACTCATTTAGACCTGGAGAATCAGGATGACGTTCATTATAAATTTCTTTGTCTGGTTTTCATCATTAGATGATGGATCTTGTATCAGTTATCCATTGCTGTGTAACAAAACACCTCATACCTTAACAGCTTATTACATGTTTCTTATTTGGTTGGTGTTGGTGAGGAATTTGCACAGGGCTTAGGTGAGTCCTCTTTTTCAAATACCTCACAGGCTATAGTAAGGTGTTACCTCGAACATATTTGTTTCAAGATTTAATCAAAGAAGGATGTGCTTCTAAATTCCTGTGGTTGGAATTTAGGATTCAACTTTTCATGAGAATGTGGACAAAGGGCCTCAATTTTTCTCTGGTTCTCAGCCACCATCAGTTCCTTGCCAGACAGGCCTCTTGACCATGGCCACATGCTCTATCAAAGTATGGAAGCCACAAGGCATCAGAGAGAGTCAGCCAGCAAGATAGAGGTAATAGGCTTTTGTAACCTGACCACAGAAGTGGCTTCCCATCATCTCTGCCAAATCTATTGGTCAGAAACAAGTTACCTTCTTCAAGGGGAGAGAGTTACACAAGGAGGTAAATACAGAGAGGCTGGAATTACTGGGGCCTTTGAACGTATCTGCCCATTACGGGCCTCTCAAAGAGGTCTCTCTTTGCTTCCAGGCAATTCTTATCCTTCAGTAAAGAAGTTGCCTGTAAATGTCACTAGCGTTTCCACAACATGGCCCACATTTTGCTGTTTTGCCTTGTCCTCCTTTACACTGGGCATTGATGTGCTGGGAATCACTTGCACCCTTTGGCCAGTACACCCTTTTCTCATGTAGCACATTTAGGCTAGTATGTCCCACAATTAAGTACAAATATTTCAGTGTTATTAAATTGTCCTTTTGGGGATGTTATTTAATAAAACAGCTAGGAAATATGTATTGTAGAAAGAGGGCAAGAGTGCCAGGTTTAGAGATATTGGCTATAATATTTGTTTTTGGTTTTCAGTTCCTTTCGATAGTATCCCAGTAGTAGAACCAGAACTGTTTAGGATTATGTTTAATGGAGCTCAGTTGTTCTGGGGAATAATAACTTTATCAGAGACATATAGGAATGGAAACGATGAGAAAACAAGTGTGCATGTGTACTTTGACAACTGAAGATAAACTTCCTTTGAAGTTCTTTGAAGTTTGGGATATATCTGAAATTTACTGCAGAGTTTTTGAGAATCAGCTCATTCATTTTATAGCCATTCTATATTGATTTAAATGCACTCATATTATTCTTGACATCCCTGGTTTATGGGAGCATAAATCTTTAGGTGAATAATCTACTGGACGTATTTAATGAAAAACAAGATCTTTTCTTAAATACAACCTTCCCTTGACAATGTGGTTTATATATAACCACAGTCACTAAAAATATATATTGCATTTATTGGGTACCAGGTACTCTTTAAATAATTTTTAAATAATTCATTTAGCCCTCATAATACTCCTAGAAGTAAGCACTATTATTATTTCTGGTTACAGAGAGGGAAAATTTGCATACAAGAGATTAAATGACCTTCCCAGGAGCACATAGCTTAGAAGGGGTGAAGCTACAAGCCACATTCTATTAAGGTTTATCATTATTCAATTTTGTTTGTTTTTTTTTTGGTACTGGATCAAACTCCGGTCCTTGCACTTGCAAGGCAGGCAGTGGAACCACTGAGCTAAATCCCTGGCCTGAGACTTTTTTTTTTGTACCGGGGATCGAACTCTGGACCTTGCACTTGTGAAGCAGGCAGTGGAACCACTGAGCTAAATCCCCGGCCCAGCCCCGTGTATTCAATTTAGATGGATGAGATAAAAAGTGTATTGAAAACAGAGGGATTAGCAAATTCCTTTGGGGTAGACACATTGAGTGCTATGCACTTTATTTACTTGCTAAGGATGCTTGGCAGCCACATTCCAAGTTTTATGTTACCTTGGTTTGGCTGGTATAGTGCAACAGAGACTCTAATACAGTACACCTTCAGAATCTGAGTTTTAAATTTAGAGACAAGATTAGAAAATGCCATTCTTAATGAATTCTTAATGAATCAGAACTAACATAAAATGGATGAGATTAACTATTGAAAAGCGGCAGCCCAAAAATTAGTTTTGAAGTTTTTAGCTGATGGGATCAAAGGAGTCCCATATATGTCAAGATGCACCTCAAAAAAGAAAAATGCAGTGTGCTTTTTTATTGTTATTTAGTGTCAAAAAGTAAAGATAACAATGCATTTTTGTTTCAGGAAAGTTTGTGTAGATCATTCTTCTGTGTGGCACAGCGGTTGCCAAGTTGTCCCTTGCCTGGCACTTTGCCACTCTCAACTTCGTTTTTCTAAGAAAGCTGACATTTTGCCAGCCCAAGACAGCCTTTTCTTTCTTTGTCAATACACATCTCTCTGTTGCACTGTCTTAGGTAATTCCAGATGCAGATCAGTTTCTTGCATATGCCGCTGAATGTGAAGTAAACTGTAGTTGACAAAAAAAGAAAAGCTGGAGCCTGGTGGTCTTGTTGCAGGATAGAGGGAGAAGATGGAGCCCCAGCGAAGGACATGCACAGGCTTCCTAAGTGCCTGCTTTGCTCCAGGTTCTACACAGACACGGGGCAGCTCACAAGCAACGTACCATCCCACCCTCAAAACTCTTTCAGGCCAGATGAAACAACAAAAATTCATAGAGGCTATTATGGTTTACATCTAGAATGTCCCCCAGAAGGCTCATTTGTTCAGAGATGGGGTTTTCGGAAGATAATTGGATAATCGAGGCACTATAGCTAACTTGCTGTTAGGAGATGGGTCTAGTTAGAAAAGGTAGGTCACCAGCTGTGTGACCTGGAAGGATTTATCTCCTTCCACAGCTCCCCCATTCTTTTTCCTTCCTGGCCACCACAACATGAGCAGCTTTCCTCCACCAGACCCTTCCACCATGCTGTTTCCACCTTGAAGCAAACCAACTATGGACTGAATCCACTAAAAACCATGAGCCAAAATAAACTTGTCCTCTTTAACATTATTATAAGTAATCTAGGGATGATTTAAGAATGTAGGAGGATGAGCATAGGTCTGTGCAAATACTGTACTATTTTATGTAAAGGACTTTGCCCAAGTTTTGGCATCCCCAGGGCCTTCTGAAATCAGTGCCCTACAGATACTGAGGGGCAACTATACACATTCTCCCAAATTTGAATTGTAGTATTTTCCATACATGTCCTTATAAAAATGTATATGTGTTCCTTAGAAAAAAATGCTGTTTTTCCAGTATTTAATCTTTGGCATAAATAGTATCATGACTTACACAGCTTATGGAGCTAGTTTTTGTGTTTTACATTGTTTATCAAAGCATGTTATTTTTATGTGAATAAACCACGATTTATAAGTCAATATGCAAATGTTCTGTGGGATGTCTGGGTTGCTTTCCCAATATTATAGCTCTTAAAAGCAGTGTTGAAGTGCCTTATGGACTCAAGTTTCTCCATGTTCCTGCCGTCAGTTCCTGCATTTAAGACTGGAGCTCCTGGAGTAAATTGTATGCTTTTCAAATTGACTAAGCATAGTATATTGCTCTTTAGGGTGGTTATTCTAATTTTACTTATAATTACAAAGTATGAATTCCATATGTTTATTAACACTAGGTAATGTTAGGCTTTTAGATTTTTGCCAGTCTGGTGAGTGGTAAATATTGCATTTGTGCTTTTAATTTAAAATTCTTATAATTATTGCTGAGAAAAAGATTCAGCAAGAACTCATGGCTATTGAGTACCATCTTGTTGATTCTTCAACACAAGCTGGGGGTGTAGCTCAGGGAAACAGTATGTACTTAGTTTGAGGGACACTCTGAGTTCAGGTTCAATCCTCAGCACCAAAACAAAAATAAAAAACAGAACAGAACAAAAAAGTCCAACACAGTTTCATATCACCAACTTTGATAGTTGTTTTGGGTTGTATGTTCCTCCAAAGCCTCATGGCCTCATAGGTGGGGCTTTTCAGAGCTGGCTGGATCCAGGGCATGTGATCCTGGGATTTAGGAGTAGGATTAAGGTGTGGTGCTAAATTAGTCCACTGATTGGAATTAGCATAGTTCTGGGTATGGACATTGGGAATGCCCAGCCTGGACATTGGTGGCACTACCTAAAAGGCTTGTAGCCTGGATGAGATAAAAGGAGAAAAGGAGGTTTTCTGCTTGCTGCTGCCACCTTCTGCCTGCCACACCATGAACTGTTTCTCCTCTGCCACACTACCCTACCTTTGTGCCAGTTGACTATGGACTGAAACTTAAACTGTGAGCTGAAATAAACTTTTCCTCCTCAAACTTTGGGTGTTATTTTCTGCCAGCAATGAGAAAAGTAATCAAGACAATAGTCTCAATATTTCTTTCCCACATAAAAGTTTAATTATGCTCTTGATCTCATTATTACTGTAAGCAAAACCATAACAGGCAGAATTGCTTGCCCTAGATAAAAGAAGTTACAGTATGATGGGTTTTGGGGGTCTTATTATTATATATAATATATATTTATATATATTATTATACATTATTATTTATTATATATTATATTATCATCTATATTAATATATAATATATTACTATAGATGATAATATAAATAATATAATATATTATTATAATATATATATATTTTGGTCTTATATAGAGATATTGTGGTATAGATATTTCTTATGGCGAAGCTATACTATACTATTTTATTAACATCTGTAAAAATTAGAAATAACTAAATAACTTCTTTTATTTTGTATTTTTTTATTTTTTATTAAATTCTTTTATTGGTACATTTTAGGTATACAGCACAATTACATTTCTCATTGGGAACTTGTATCTTTACATGATGCATCTTGGTTCTTATTTTTTCCCCTTTCCTAGCCCTCCCTTCACCCCCTCCACCCTTCCCTATTTACAAAGACTTTATTTCCATTTTTGCCATTTCTCATCATTTTTCCTTTTAAATTACTTCTTTTAAATTGATAGATAAAAATGAGGGGAAATAAGTTCCTTTTTCCTTGGAATCCTTGGCACTATCCTTATTAGTACGTGCCTTTTTCACGCATGCTGTAGTGAGTACTGCATTTCTGTGTCATGGTCACTTTGGTGATATTAAAGAAAATGCAAATGTTGTGAATTCGAGTTACACACTTCTAGCCCTGGGGCCAGGTATTCTCCTGGGATGTATTTCCAAGGCAGTGCAGTGAGGGCTCTGGAACCAAATAAATAAATTGAGTAGAGCCCCATTCTCTATGCGGGGGTTTTCAGGTATCAGTGGACATCAGAATCACCTGATAACATGTTAAACCATTATCTGGCCCCATCCCACATTCCTGACTCCATAGGGTTTGAGTACAGCTAGATATTGCATTTCGAACAATTTCCAGATGATGTTGGTGCTACAGACCCCACTTGAAAATCACCATGTTAGAGCAATTTACCCCAAAGTAGGGGAGGTACTGGACCAGGAAGGAACTCTCACTCTGAAAGTCAATCCAGGCATAGAGTTGAAGTGTATTATTACAGTCCAGAAGTCTGTAGGTGAATGTATTGATAATTTCTATTTTATTTGTGCTTTTGAGTATATACCACTTATTTTATTTTTAAAAATTTTGATTAGTACATATTTGCCATACCTTCATCATAGGGAATTAGTTACCTTTACAGAATGTTTTAATTTTTTTTGTTGTTGTTGTTTGTTTTTGGTATCGGGGATTGAACTCGGGACCTTGTGCTTGCAAGGCAGGCTGCAGAACCACTGAGCTAAATCCCTGGCCCATGAAAAATAATTTTGAAGGAGGGACAAAGAGGCTATGACAGTTCTCCAAATCAGGCCTTTTCTGTTTTGAGGGATCTCCCAGTGAACTAGATTATCCAATGTTTATGAATGCATAAGGCCACAACATGTAATTAAAAAAATAGTTGCTGATTGCAATTTCAGTGTGCAGTTATGACTTAGGTAAATGGAGAAATGTGGTTTTGTCATTATGTATTACATGGATGTAAATATATCACCTGAACAGCTCAGACATGGCATCTAAAATAACCTAACCTTTCTGTGGATAAGCAAAATTGTTTTGTTTAAAAAAATAAGTTAGTGGACAAAAGGAACAGTAGAGGGCTCCTAGGCTGCTGGTAGAGGCCTGTGTGTAAGCCTGGATAATGCTGCACAGGCCTTTTTTGATAAACAGTTACATGATATGCTATAAATTTTATACTAATTCATTCATATATATGCTTTGAAAATAATAAAGCTAAAACCATTTTCTTTCCATATTGCTTGCATTTTTAGAGGAGTTATGTGTATTTAAAATTAAATTAGTATATTTTACATATTAACATGGTGTGAGTATGAAACGAACTAAAGGTAAAATAAGATAAAGCATTACCTTTATAATCTTCATTTTTATAGTTAGTCTTGTATGGGAGAATTTAGTTAAGCTACTTAAGTTTTCTAAGAAGAAAGTTTACCTTGGTTTGAGTTTCTGTTTTTACTTTTTCAGAAGACAAATGTAGTTTTATAATCTAAGTTGATGGGAAATCCTTTGTGTATGAAATCACTACCATTTCATTTAACCTAACAAAATTCTAACACTGACTATCTTCTGAACTTTGCTCAGAATAAAATGTAATTTCTAGTTGTAATCTTTGTTTTGTCTCTAAGACTTTTGTTTGAACATATATTAAATGCAATGGAATGAAAGCCAAGAATAGCTTGGGGAGGGGAGAAGAGGGAATTAGGATCAAGGTTTCAAAATATTGTGAAAAGGAGATAATCAAATGCAATACTTCCCTTTCATGTTGATATCCTCGTTCTGGTTCCTGACCTTCCGTTCACACTGAAGTTTCTGAAGCTTGGGGCCACTGCTGACCTGCCAGGCAGATGGTCATAATTGCCAGGCAGATGCAGCAGTCTTGTGTGCCATTAACGGGATTTGACAAAAATGGGCAGAGACCAGATAGCACCCCACATAATTTCATTTTGTATAAATGTTCCCTCCAGGTGAAACCTTAATCTGTAATCTTTGTATTCTGAATTTTGAAGTAACCTCACATGGTGGAAGAAGACATGAACTTTGAAGTCAGATATATAAATTCTCTCCTGACTCTTATAATTAATCCAAGTTAATTAACATAACACCTATGAAAAAATTCTTTAATCTGTTAAGTGCGCAATGTAACGTCACAGGATTTTGAGGCTGACATGAAACAACATATGAGACAATGTGAAGCAAATTATTGATCCTCAGTAAATGTGAATAATACATCATCATAAAACTAGACAACATTCACTGGAGGATATGCTACCTTAGGCCCCCAACTGGTCTTCAGAACCAGCAGCTTCCCAGCTACAGCTTTGTAGTGTTTAAGTAGAACATTGATGCAGGTCCATGTTGAGGTGCCATCATTGAAAAGGATGGATTGCATCTACTTCTAACTTTGTTTATTGCTGCAGGTTCTGACTTCAAAGTATTCTCTACGTAAAAAGACATAACCTTAAGTGAATAGCTGTGTAGATGGTCATAAGTGCATTTATTCAGTGTCCAGTAGACATGGAAATGGGCTTTTGAGGCAAACTCAACTATTAATGGCATTTGTTCATCTGGGGTTCCTAAGTGAGAAGCTATGCCACATCCACTGGGCTCCTCTAAGAAGCTGTGCTTATCTGGTCTGTGCAGTGGTGCTTCCTCCCATGCCTTCAGGCCTTTTGCTCCTGAGTTTCCCCACCCTCCATCCTTAGAGCTGGAATTCACTTATTCCCACTCTTCCAGCATCTGGCACACTACCGGTTGTTTGGATAAGTGAATTCCCCGTAGGTGAGTGAACACATAGCCCAGCAGGCATATTTATGTTCTTGTGACACTGTAATGATTCTTTCAGAGAAGAGTTGTTTCTGGAAGCTAAATGAAGGAGTGTGGAGCTCTTCAGAAGAACAGTGTCCAGAACACTTGGCAGTTTTCTTCAGTTTCTGCTGCCTTCACTGAGGTTTTCAGATTGTTTGTTTTTCATTAGGACACAGGATTTATCAAGTGTCATGGGTAGCACATGGACAGCCATTATGCTGGGTTGTCCATTTCAGAACAGTGATCAATAGGAGAGATGATTTGTGCTCACCACACACAGGGCGTGCTCCTGAGCACCTTCCTTGTGGAGACTTTGCTCAGGTGTTAAGGATAACAGCCTAAGCTAGCATATCCTCCAGTGAATGTCGTCTAGTTTTATGATGAGATGTATTATCATAAGACTCTCCTAAGTAGACTCTCTGAGTTTATAAGTCAAAAAGTTTGTAACTCAGATCCCAGAGCACACAGTCTATTGACTTTTGTATTAACTTGAATCACATAATTGTATGAAGCAACAAAGTGCTAAAATAATACTACATAAAAAGCAACTGATTTTTTGAGTGCTTATGTTGCACCAGGGTTTATGATGCTTTGTGTGCTTCATATGATTTTATCCTCATAACTACGAAGTAAGTACTATCATATGAAATCCTGCACGTTAGAATTGTAGAGGGAAGATGGCAGTCATCTGACTCCATATTGGCTAATGAAGAAATCAGTTAGCAAATACAATGAAGTGTCTCAGGATGGTAAGCAAGGTGGCATAACTGGGGTTGAGCCTCCTAACTTGAATGCTAGTATTCTTTTCACGATACTACATTGTCCTTAAGTATTTCTGGGGACCTATTTAGGACATACAAGGATTTTAACATTGTAAGATGATCGTATTAACTATCACTACTACCACCAGACAGACACCATATCAGACTTTCCTGAATACTGCACCCAGTACCCTCCAACCATGACCTCCTGCCCCCATCTCTCCAGCTGTGTCTCCTTCCATTCTTCTCTGTGTGCGTTTTTCCTTTCCCAAGTCCTGGGCAGACTTTGTTCAGTCCTCTACTCATCCCTTACTTATTGCCTTTTCTGAGACATTATCATATGGCTATTCTGACTCATTAAGACCCAAACTGTATCCCATGTCTTCTAACAATGATTTCTGGCAACTTCCCCCAGTTGCTTACTATTCTCAGAAAACTGGTGACTTTGAGGGTCCCTCTGTTCAATCATACTATGTACTACATGCTAATTCAATGGCTCCCTTTTGTGTTTTGCTTGGGTGTCTTGGCTCTCTGAATGAGTTGACATTGAAGCTATTACCTTCTTGCCTTATACCAAATCTTTAAACATAATGAGGCTGTAATTCATTTGTGTTGCTGCTGGGCAGCTCCGAACCACCAGAAATGCATGCATGACTGTTCCATTAGGTGGCACAGGACAATCCCATCAGGTAATATAAGCCTCCTGATGGGACAGTCATGCATGTACCTCCAAGCCAGCAGGAATGTGTTAAGTACACAATAGATATTCAGTAATTTCCTTTTTGTTTCTGAAAGCAGAGCCCCCTCCCCAGTCTGTTTTATTCTGCCTCCTAAGAAGCCTGGTTTCATAGCTCATGAAATTCTTGAACAGGAGAAGGAAAAACATCACATGTGGTTGAAAGTCAATGTGGTTTTTATTTTGATCTTTGAATGCGTCTCTTCTCATCTTTCACATTGGCCAGGCATGGATTAAGCAGTGTTTCTTGTGCCTGGGTTATTTCTTTTTTAATGGTAGGAGTTTTTTTTCAGTAATTGCATGGCCATCAAGTTAATTTTGGGGATATCATATCATTCAGGTTGTGCTGTGATCCCTTGTTATTTTGGAAGAACACTAAGTACTCAGATGTATTTAGAAAACAACCTTTACTAGTGAATGCTGTAGTTGGATTTTTGGTATTTTACTTTAGCAGTTTTGTACCTCAATTTACCTGGACATTGCATATAGTCAGAATGGAAGAGTTTGTTCATTGACATAAAACATCCTATTAAAACACTACACTTAAATATCATAAGCAATTTAAAAAATAATGAGAAACACTATTAGAATAAGACAATGTGAAAATACTTTGGAAATCTATTATCTTCAGTAACAGTAACACCTAATGCTATTAATAAGATCTTTGAACAGAAAACCGTTTGTGAGATATAGACGTTTTAGGCAGGGTTTATTTGCTTACTGACTAGTTAAGTGTGCAGCCATCTAAATACAAAAGAGGTACATCAACTTTTGGGTCTTTGACTTAAAAACCAGTCTGACTGTAGGCTGCAGAAAAGGACCTAATTTTGCTGTCTGAGACTTGCATATCAGATTCTCAATACAGGGGCCAGAACAGTTTGGTTTCACTTTTCCCTGCCCTTCGCTCTAACTCACACAGCAGGATGCCAAAGCTGACCTTTGGTCATCTCCCATCAAACAGCAGGTGTCTTTTTCTAAACAGCCTTCCTACACATAAGGAGAGTGCCCTGGAGGGTGTGCCAGCCCTCAAAAGGGCATCTGATAGTGTTGGGAACAGGAAAAGGGGACGTTACTAGAACCTCTGGAGTAAGTCCTAGTCTCCTGCAACCCACAACAGCACAAGTGAATTAACTTATTAGACAAAAAAGAGGAAAATAAGACTTAGAGAAGAAGCTGAGCTTTGAGACTGATCAGTGCTGCTCTGGGCAGCAAAGACAAAAGACCCCAAGCTTGCCGCACCTTTATTTGGTACGTTGGGAGTAACAAATGTAACAGATGACTCAGAGAGCAGCAGCAGGTGAAAATCCTAGAACAATGAGGAACTATGTAGATGAAGATTTTGTTTCTCCCGGGATGTCTCCCAGCTGGTATAGTCCTGCCCTGGAGCATCACAGCATCACCAGACTGTTGAGGCCTTAGCTGTGATTGGAGGCGAAAACGGAGTTATGTCTTGACATGCCATAGCTGGCCTGTAGGCAGGAAAACTAGGCTCTACTCATGATTTAATTGTGAAATGATTTTTCCCCAAGATTATGTGGAATTGCTCCTGACATGATAGACTTGAACTGACAGGACAAAGCTCTGAGGAAGAGATGATCCAATGTCATGTCCTCATACACTCTGTGATCATCAAAGCTACACAGCCCGCTGGGATTTGAGGATATTGGCACTGTACCCTGTGCTCTCTTAATCATTTACCTTTATGATTGGCCACTTGTGTGGCTGTCTTCATGGAAGGCATCTCAGTACCCAGGTTCCTGTGGCTTTATGGAAGGCCTGAAGGTACTTTGTAAGTGGACAGTAGAATGACTCCCCCTACAGGCACAGGCTTGTTTTCATAGAGGAGATGGACTATTATTGCCTTCCTCTTGGGTAGCGAGCTTCAGTTAATCACAGATAGGCTTCTTTAAATCAAATACATCTAGAAGTGCACATATCTTAGATTTCTCATAGTATTCATCACCCATGACGAAGATTGTCCTGTGCAATTATGTGACGTTGTGCTGTTCAGAGAGCCTGGTGGGAGAGGCCCACGACTGAGCACTTTGTCCTGGCTCTGGCTTTTGTGCCACCTTAGACATTTCCTCTGTCTTGGTTTCAGCTCCTCTAAGAAGAATTTAACATTTTCTCACTGTGACCTACTACTAGTCACAATAGTTTTCAAAATAAGATGAAATAAATGCACATGAAATCACTTTGACAATCTTCAAGTGCTAATCAGTTATAAGATTATCATTACAGTTCAATTATATATGTATGTGTATTCCTAGTATTGGGGATTGAATCCAGGGCCTTCACAGAAAACTTACATCCCCAGCCCTTTTTATTTTTTGTGACAGTGTCTCACTAATTTCACTATGAACTAGCAATCCTCCTGCAATCCTTCCGGAGAGCTGGGATTATAGGCATTTACCACCAGATTCAGCTTACAGTTCATATTTTTATAACAACTATAATAGAATGGTAGATATTATTTATTAATCATACTGTATGAGCCAAATATTATGTTAACCACTCCATATGTGTTATCTAACTTCACTCTTGAGGTGTAGGTACTGTTGTAATTCTCATTACAGTATACAGTTGGAGAAATTGAGATACTGAAAGTCTAAGTATAAATTGTCTCAGACCACCTAGATAGTAAAAGACTCAGGTTTTGAATCCAGAAGGTTCAATCTCAAGGACTGTGCCCTTATCAGTACACACATAGGTCTCTACTGAAATAGTTTGGCCTCTGCCCATGTTGGAATATGTCTTATCTCCATTACTATTCCTGCACCAGAATAAATCCTAACATGTGCCACTTCAACTGGCGATTATGTCAATACCTTATGCTAGTGAAGGTCATGGAGAACGGACATTTGTTTCATGCCGGCAGGAGTATTTACTGATAGGACTAGCTGGAGAGCAGTTGGCAATCAAGAGCCCTTAAATCCCATTTAGGAATACATAGTAAAGTAATAATCAGGTTTCACGTAAAAGATGCCTATTAAAAGATTATAGATATAAGCATCAAAATTCAGACTACATATTCAACAATGAGAAAAAATAGTTTACCCCTCTGATAGGATTTAATATAGCCAATAAATGTTATGTGTTCACAAAATATTTAAAAACAGAAAACAGTATTTATATTGTCTCATTAAAGCCAGGGATAAAATAATGAATACTGTCCATATTTTGTTTAAATACATGTACATTATGAAATAAACAGTATTTGTGAATAGGATTATAAAATGTGTTGTTTATTCGTATTTTATATTCTCCAAACTTGTATATTCACAATCTATTTAGAAAAAAGAATCTGGGCAGGATTTAGCTCAGTGGCACTGCACCTGCCTGGCAAGCTCAAAGTCCTGAGTTCAATTCCCAGTACAGGAAAAAAAGAAAAAAGAATCATTAAATTTTTTTCTCAAGAAAAGTTCACTATGGCTAATGAATCTACTGTTTCAAGAGTAGAATTTCTCAGATTTTTTTATGCTGCAAAGCCTACAGATTTCCTGTAGCATTTTGTCCACGTTAAAGTACGTACCAATAACAACAAATACCAAAAAGAACCAAAGTGCAAACAGAACTTGTGGCTTGGCTTGTGAGAAAAGGGTGATGAACATGTCTGATTCCTTTTTAAATTACTGGGTTTTTTTACCTGAGCCTAGGGAGAGGCCATCATGGGAGGAGGCGGTCCTTGGCTCCCAGGAAAAACCAGCTCTGTGTGGGTGGGAAGTAGAAATGGGCTCTACAGAGGTGGCTTTGGACACATTGCTGATTCCCAAGGCCATGTGCTTTCCCAAGATCCTCTTGGAATTCCCTGCAGACCTTCCAGTGTTTGGGGAACTATTTCCCCTAAAAAGAAAAAAAATGAAGGCAGTATTTGGTCCAGACTCATCTGCTGTCCACATAACTCATGAATACATTTCTTCATTGTCATCACAGCTAAGAACCAGGAAAATCTGTATCACAAACATAGTTGTGTTGAAATCATGATATAAATCCAAAATCATAGTTCTGATCATTTCAGTGTCAGAGTTTGGGGATTTTTGTGTATATAAAGCTTTTAAGAATTTGGCTCTTACTCTTTAACTTTGTGTGGAAATTCTTTTTTGCTTAAAATAGTTATCTTGACTCTGTGGGGCAATATTTCAATACATATTTAGCACAGGAGATTATTGGCAGTGAAGGTTAATGATTTCACTTAAGATTATAAAATCTGCACTTCTGGCTGAGGGATGAGGACAGATGGATTGAGTAACAAGACAACTTCAGCCTTCAGAGAATATGATTCCAAAGAAATAGCTTTATAGTCCCTTTGACTGATGAAAACTAAGAAAAATCTATTAACTTTTTTTTAAAAAAATCACTTTGAAGAAAATAGCCAGTTGCATTGGATTGATTTGTGTTAAGTGAATGATCTTGAAACTTTGAAAAAATGTTTCAGAAAAGGAAATTAGTTTGCTCATTTTCGTAATCATCCAAATTCAGTTTACCTTCAAAATTATCATGGAAGTTAGGTATATACTGATCTGGTAGATGGTATCTTATTGGGAAAAATGAATTCTAATATTCTGAGTCTTAGTCGTTTGTTTCTTTCTATGGGTTTTTAAGGTATTGGGCTGGATGTGTGTATGTAAAACTGAAATTCTTTGCCCCTCATTATATGGACACCTTTCATGTTCATCTGGGAAAGTTCATTGCAAGACGTCTCTTAGCAGAAGTTCAAAAAGATAATTCTCACTTAAAAACTTGACCGTGATTTTTTAAAAAATCAAACAAGCTGAGTCGCATGGAACACATGCCGAATCAGCCCTCTGCAGACAGGCAGGTCTGCCCATGCCCTACCGAGGTCCCCAGTCACTCGGAACACACACCTAATCAGTCCGCTGCAGACAGGCAGGTCTGTGCATGCCCTACCGAGGTCCTGAGTCCCGCGGAAGACACTGAATCACCCCGCTGCAGACAGGCAGGTCTGCCCATGCTCTACCGAGGTCCCCAGTCGCTTGGAACACACACCGAATCAGCCCGCTGCAGACAGGCAGCCACCTGATTCCACACTACAAAGACGCAGAGGACACCAGACCACCAGACCAAGGTACTGAGTCCCACTGTTCCCGGACCAGAGGTAGGGGCTTCTGAGCCATCGTCCCACTGCTCCTGGTCCAGAGGAAGGGGCTTCCCGGTCACCATCCCTCCTGCTGCTCCCAGCCCTGAGGAAAGGGCTTTTGGTCAACCTTCTGTCCCACTGCTCCTGGCCCAGAGGAAGGGGCTTCCGGGCCACCATCCCACTGCTCCTGGTCCAGAGGAAGGGGTCCCCTGGCCACCATCCCTCCGGCTGCTCCCAGTACACAGGAAAGGGCTTTTGGGTCACCATCCCTACCGCTGCTCCCGACTCCTGTCCCACCTCACCCAGCTCAGAGGAGGTAATCCGTGCAGGCACTAACAGCCCCCCACCCCAGTCGAAATGAGAAAACATGTAAATAAGTCTCAAAACCAGACTTCCAGATCACCTACAGCAACCCCAAAGGGAAAAAGGATGGGACACTCTGATACTCAACCACCTGGACCCACTGAACTGGCAACAAAAGGGGATCTGGAAAAAATGAAATCAGAAATAATTTCGCAGGTAACAGGAGAAATTGTGCCCCTAGTGCAAGACATGATTAAGAAATCTAGAGAGGAGCTCAGGAACATGATGGAGTCCCAACATAGGAAATAAATGGAATCCATAAAACAGATGCAAATAGATTTCCAGGACATGAAAACCTCCATTGAAAGTCTACACAGCAGAATGAGCTAATGTGAGGACAGAATTTCAGATCTAGAAGATAAGATTGGAATTAGAGACCAGGAAAAGAAAATTTTCTTCAAAATTATAAGGGAACATGAGAAATCAATCCAGCAGCTGCTAAATGATGCCAAAAAGAATAACATAAGACTGATTGGGCTCAATGAAGAAACAGGAGAGAGTGCAGATGACATAAAAAATCTCTTCACAGAAATAATGGCAGAAAACTTCCCAAGCAGCGGAAAAGAGCTTGACATACAGATAAGTGAGGCATATAGAACTCCAAATAGGCTTCATCAAAAAAAATGTACCTATAGGCATATAATTGTTAAGATTCCAGAAACTCAACAGAAGAACAAAGTTCTCCAAGCAGTCAGAGAAAAGAAACAAATCACATACAAAGGAAAGCCCATCAGAATCACAGCAGACTTCTCAACACAAACCATCAAGGCAAGAAGAGCTTGGAGTGACATATTCCAAGCCCTAAAAGAAAACAGCCTCCAACCCAGATTGATGTACCCTACAAAACTATCTTTCAAAATGGATGGAGAAATAAGATACTTTCATGACAAAGAGCACCTGAGGAACTTGGTGAATACCAAAGCAGCACTCCAAAGAATTTTACACAATATCCTAGGAACAGACATTGAGGATCACAACCCCAGGAAGCAAAGCAGAATGAACCCATCTGGCAGGACAAGAAATTAAATGTAAAGGGGGAGAACCCAACAAAAGGAAAAAGTCATGGCAATGACAAGTCAATACGTTTCAGTTATAACCATCAACATTAATGGTCTCAATTCAACAATCAAAAGAAATAGACTGGCAGAATGGGTCAAGAAGCACAATCCAACAATATGCTGCATACAACAAACACACTTCATTCAAAATGAAACTCATAGACTGAAAGTTAAAGGATGGAAAACAATACTCCATGCAACAGGAACCCGAAAAAAAGCAGGAGTAGCTATCCTCTTGGCAGATCAAGTAGATTTCAAACCAACACTGATTAAGAGAGACGAAGAATGACACTACATCCTTGTAAAGGGAAGAATCCAAGAGGAAGAGATGACAATCATAAATATCTATGCACCAAACACTAGTGCACCCAACTATATCAAACAAATACTAACGGACATGAAAAGTCATATATGCACTAATACAATTGTAGTGGGGGACCTCAACACCCCACTGTCACAAATAGATAGATCAACTAGACTAAAAGTAAGTAATGAAATACTAGAACTCAGTCAAACTCTTGAACAAATGAACTTAACAGATGTTTATAGAGTCTTCCACCCCACAAAATCAGAATACACATTCTTCTCAGCTGCACATGGCTCATTCTCTAAAATAGACCACATACTCACACATAGAACATGTTTAAGTAAGTGCAAAGGAATTGAAGTTATCCCCTGTATATTATCAGACCATAGTGCGATGAAATTGGAGATCCATAGGAAAAGAAACTCAAAAAATTTCATAAACATGTGGAAATTGAACAACACACTTCTGAATAACCAGTGGGTCACAGAGGAAATTAAAGAAGAAATCAGACAGTTCCTTCAATTAACTGACAATGACAATACAACATCTCAGAATCTATGGGACACAATGAAAGCAGTCTTACAAGGGAAATTCATAGCAGTGAATATGCATATTAGGAAAACAGAACGAGCCCAATTAAACAACCTGATGCTGAACCTCAGGCTTCTAGAAAAAGAAGAGCAGGACAACCCCAAAGCTCATACAAGAGAGGAGATTATAAAGATCAGAGGAGAAATCAATGCAATGGAGACTAAGAGAAGAATACAAAAAAATCAATGAAGCCAAGAGTTGGTTCTTCGAAAGAATCAACAAAATTGACAAACCTTTAGCCAACCTTGTCAGAAAAAGGAAAGAAAAAGCCCAAATCCTTGCAATTAGGAATGAAAAGGGTGAAATTACAACAGACCCAGCAGAAAGCCAGGGGATCATCAATACCTACTTCCAGAACCTATTCACCAATAGGATGGACAACACAGAAGAAATGGACAGATTCCTAGATACATATGAATTACCAAAGTTGAACAAAGAAGATCTAAAAATTCTGAAAAACCCAGTATCAACCAATGAAATTGAAAATGTAATTAAAAACTTATCAACTAAGAAAAGCCCAGGCCCTGATGGCTTCACTGCTGAATTCTACAAGACATTTAGAGAGGAACTGCTGCAACTACTGTTTCAACTCTTCAGTGAAATTGAAAGGGAAGCAATACTCCCAAATTCATTCCTGGAAGCAAGCATCACCTTGATCCCCAAAGCAGAGAAAGACCCAACTGAAAAGGAGAACTATAGGCCAATCTCATTAATGAACACAGATGCAAAAATCCTTAATAAGATACTGGCAAACAGAAGGCAGAAGATCATCAAGAAGATCATACACCCTGATCAAGTGGGATTCATCCCAGGGATGCAGGGATGGTTCAATATACGAAAATCAATCAATGTAATGCATTACATCGATAGAGCCAAGGACAAAAACCATATGATTATCTACATAGACGCAGAAAAAGCATTTGACAAAATCCAACATGCATTTATGATAAAAACCCTACCAAAAATTGAAATAGATGGTCTCTACCTCAAACTGATAGAAGCCATCTATGAAAAACCAACAGCCAATATCATACTAAATGGTCAAAAACTGAAATCCTTCACACTCAAATCAGGAACAAGACAAGGATGTCCACTATCACCACTCTTGTTCAATATAGTTCTGGAAACATTAGCCACGGCAATTAGACAAGAGAAAGAAATGAAAGGAATAAAGATAGGAAATGAAGAAGTCAAATTGTCATTATTTGCAGATGACATGATACTCTATATAGAAGACCCCAAGAACTCCACCAAAAGTCTTCTAGACTTAATAACCAAATCCAGTCAAGTAGCTGGTTACAAGGTCAACACACAAAAATCAATAGCTTTCCTCTACACGAATGACAGAGAGAGAAATAGGGTAAATAATTCCTTTCACAATAGCATCCAAAAAACTGAAATACCTAGGAATCAACCTAATGAAAGAAATCAAAGACCTCTTCTCTGAAAACTATGGCACTCTGAAAAGAGAGATTGAAGATGATATCAGAAAATGGACAGACATCCCCTGCTCCTGGGTAGGAAGGATTAATATAGTGAAAATGGCCATACTTCCAAAACTGCTATATAGATTTAATGCAATTCCAATTGAGATCCCAGCAGCATACTTCATAGACCTCGAGAAAACAATCCAAAAATTCATTTGAAACAAGAAGAGACCCAGAATAGCAAAAGCAATTCTAGGTAACAGAGACATGGCAGGGGGTATCACAATCCCCAACCTGCAACTCTACTACAAAGCTTCTGTGATAAAAACAGCATGGTACTGGCAAAGAAACAGACCCGAGGACCAGTGGAACAGATTTGAAGATGCAGAAACAATGCCAGACACACTCAGCCATCTCATCTTCAGCAAAGGAGCCAAACACCCTCACTGGAGGAAAGATAGCCTCTTTAATAAATGGTGCTGGAAAAATTGGGCTTCAACTTGCCAAAGATTAAAACTAGACCTATATCTCTCATCATGCACTAAACTAAAATCAAAATGGATTAAAGATCTAAATATTAAAATAGAAACTCTGAACCAGTTGGAACAGAGGTTAGGTAGAACCCTTGAAGACATAGGTGTAGGAAAAGATTTTATGAACAAAACCTCAGTTGCCCATGAACTAGCACAAACAATCAACAAATGGGATCTCTTCTTATTAAAAAGCTTCTACACAGCAAGAGAAACCACCAGCAGTGTGAAGAGACAACCCACAATGTGGGGAAAAATCTTCACCTGCTCTTCCTCAGAAAAAGGTCTACTATCTCGAATCTATAAAGAACTTAAAAAGATCAGACCTCCCAAATTTAACTACCCAATCCAAAAATGGGCATCTGAAATGAACAGAAATTTCTCAGGCTAAGAAGTAGAAATAGCAAATAAATACATGAAAAAGTGTTCAACATCACTGGTCATTTGAGAGATGCAAATGAAAACAAGGCTGAGATTCCACTTCACTCCAGAAAGAATGGCTGCTATCATGAAATCAACCAATAACAAATGCTGGCGGGGCTGTGGGGAAAGAGAAACACTGCTCCACTGCTGGTGGGAGTGTAGACTGGTGCAAGCACTGTGGAAATCAGTATGGAGATACCTCAAAGAACTAGGACTGGAAGTCCCATTTGATCCTGCTATTCCACTGCTGGGGATCTTCCCCAAAGAATTAAAAGAATCATACCACAGTGATATATGTGCACCCATGTTCATAGCAGCGCAGTTTGTAATAGCTACAACTTGGAAACAGCCCAAATGCCTATCAACTGGAGACTGGATAAAGCAAATGTGGTTTTTTTTATAAAATGGAGTACTACTCAGCCATAAAAAATGAGAAATTAGGGACATTTATAGCTAAGTGGATGCACATTGAGGCAATACTCTTAAGTGAAATAAATAGGACACACATGTGTAAATACCGAATAGTTTCTCTGGTGTGAGAAACTGAAAGTGTAAATAAGGACTAAATGTATAATAGGCAATGTGAAATAGGAAGAAAACGGACAAAGGGGAAGGAAGTGGGAGGGGTAGGGGAAAGGATAGAAGGGAATGGGATTAATATGAGAAAATGGAAAAATAGGAACAAAATCTTTGTAAATAGGGAGGAATGGAGGGATTGAAGGGAGGTCTGAGCAAGGGTGAAAAATAAGAACCAAGAGAGACTATGTAAAGGTGCAAATTTCCAATGATGAATGTCATTATATTGTATACCTAAAATGTACCAATGATTAGAATGAATAATCGATAATGTAAAATAGGAAGAAAAGGTCCAAAGGGGTAGGGGTAGTGGGAGGGGCAGGGGAAAGGAAAGAAGGGAAAGGAAAAATGATGAGAAATGGAAAAAATGGAACTAAAGTCTTTGTAAATAGGGAAGGGTGGAGGGCGTGAAGGGAGGGCTAGGAATGGGGAAAAAAATAAGAACCAAGATGCATCATGTAAAGGTACAATTCCCAATGAGAAATGTAATTGTGTTGTATACCTACAATGTACCAATAAAAGAATTTAATACAAAAAAAAAAATCAAACAGGCAAACATAGTGTGTGCTAAATTCAGCGTATCCCAAATACTCAACTCTGTTGATGAGCCAAAGTTTATATTTAACACCTTCTAAGAAATTTTGTTAATAGTGAGTCTTGTATAATGCAGAACATGTCTTTAGAAGAAGCAAAATCTTACTTTTCTTAGATATATTCAGTAAAACCTATTGATTTTATGTAACATTTGATCAGCTTTAAGTGTTACTTTTATAATGAAGTAGCGAAAACCAACTATTTTGCTGCTAATTTAAAATTTTTTGGCTGTAAGAATCTTTAAAATATCCCCAAACCTAGACTAAGTAATCAAGTCTAAGGTAATCTTAAAGATGAGGTGGTAGGTTATGATAGGCTCTATTAAATGCAGCATAGGACATGAAGTTAAAACATAGAACTTAGAAATAGAAAATGAGATTTTTGTAGTCATCAATTACAGTAAAATTTTTGAGATAAAATGTCATGCTGTGACTGTAAGTGAAAGAAGCATGCACAAAGATATATCAATAGGACCTCATCTCAAAAAATCAAATATATCTAAAACAGTGACAAGATAACTGACAAAATCTTAATATTCTAGATTGTGGAATTATGGATATTTTTCTTCATATCTTCCTGCAACTTCTAAAATTTTACATATCTAGATGTATGAGCATATTTTTATAATAACATGATATAAGTTCTAAAACATTTTAAAAACAATTACACTTTTAAAATTTTAAATCCTTGAATCCTGTATATGGGGATGCAATAAACGCACATATAGCCTTTCTCATATGTAAGCTGTGAGTTCAAGTAAAAGTCTTAAGGCAGGGAAGGGGAGTATTTCTCTTTGACCAAATACCTTTTAACTTGAGAATAACAGTAATATATTCAGTTGGGTGTTTTGTTTTTTTGAGGACATATCCATTTTGTGGACCTTTTTTTTTTTTTTTTTAACACACAACGTCCATTCTCTCTTCCTACTAGCATCACTCTGCTTCTGTTTTGGAGAAATCATGGCTTCCAGTTCTCAGGGAATATGGTTGGATGGACCTCCCATCCTGGTCCCACGGTCAAAGCATGTGGCTGAGGCATGAGCCAGTCGAAACAGTATCTAAGTTACAGTGATTGTTACCGCAGTAGGCATGTGGCCCAATTTGCCAGTAGAAGGGAGCGAATCCCAGGACTTGTACAGCACTAACCTAAGATAGGTAAGACTTTTGAACATGGTTTTGTGAAGATGTGAGCCTGAAGCTGCAGGAAAACTCCATGCAATCGCAGAGCACAGTATCCCCAGGGCACAGTGCTGACATAGGGATCCTGAAACCTCTTGTGCCCTGGACCAAGCCACCCATTCTCCTAGATCTTTCCGGTTGTAGAAGCCAGTATGTTTCTTTGCTGCATAAGCCAGTTTGGTTAGATTTCCTTAAACTTTCAGTGAAATGAATATTAACTGGTACAGAAACCAGATCAGAAAATACAATAACCAAACAGACTGTAACATTTGCTGTGATTCTGTCTGGCATTGCAGTATCCAGCGTTGTGCTATCCTTCTTTTTCTTGACTTTGTTGCAAGGAGCACCCTGCCCAGAAAGTGTTTAGAGAAGAGTCAGTGTTCGACATGTAGCACTGAGGAGGCCTCTTCTGGGCATGTCTGCACCTGCTTCCTGACTTCTGGAGAATCTTGACATCCTGGAAATCTACTTCTCAGACATTTTCCCATGGATTTTAAATTTTGTTATAGTATAGGCCTTCAAGACACCATTTTCACAATCAATCTCCCTCTCCCTCTCTCCTTCTCGTGATCCTGGGGATTGAACTTACGGACTCACATGCCGGGTAAGCACTCTACCACTGAGCTGCCCCCCGGCTCTTATCTGCACTGTGGTTCCTTTCTCATATCAGCTAGCACGAGACACTTAGCCTGGAACTCTTATTTGTCAAAGCTGATCTGAATTTAAAGTGTGGGAATCAGTCCCTGTGTAGCATTTTATACTTGGTTCATGAAAAAAATTTATATTTTAAATAATGGTTTCTTTTATCTAGTAAGAGTATTGCATACTGTTTTATAGAATTTGGAAAACACTACCACAATAGAAAATGGAAATTACTGTAATCATATAAAGAAAACCTTGATTAACATTTATATTGGGAAACTTTTGGACGCTATGATTATACGATAATTCTGTGTATATTCTGATTTTTTCATTATTAACCACTTCCCAGTTCATTATGTATTTTGCAGCTACCTAGTATTAAACTATTTTTTTAAATCACATAGTACTCCATTATATAGATTATATCACTTATTCTAGGTATCCCTAATAGTTGGATATTCAGTTTATTTCCATTTCCTATGACAGTTTATTTATATTCAGTTTATTTCCATTTTCTATGACAGTAAAAATATTCTTTAATCTGTGTACATTCATGATCATTTTGATGGAATAAATTCCTAGACATTAGAATTCCCTAGACTTCAGAAAGAACCAGATTTCAACACTTTTCTCCTATGTTGCTATTTAGAAAATTATACCAATTTACATATCACCCAGCAGTGTAAGAGAAGGCTTGTCATACTCTCATCTACTCTGGGTATTGGCATTTGGGAAAAGCTCCTTTTTATGATACAGTTTTGTGTGTGTAAGATTTAAAGTCATCCTCCTTTACCGAGCTGTAAGCTCTGAGGACAGGTGCAGATGTATTCCACCAGTACCTCCCACAATGCCTGGCATGGAGGATGCACTCAACAAATAATTATATGGATGAATGGAGAGGAAATATGCATTAAAATTGCAATTTGCAATTCAGTGAGACTTAAAATTTCGTGTCGAGTTGACAGACTCCACAAACTCAGTTCTGAATTCATAAAATTAAAAGGAAGTCCATCTCACCCACAAATCTCACATGTTGCCAAGTGGTGAGGAATGTCACTATTATCACAGCTCAGCTTTCGGAGAGAAAACCAGACCCAATTAGAAAGCGCTAAGTCTAACTTATCTCTTTCTTTCCCTGCAGTCTAACAATTCTACAACTAAATGAGTGCTATTTAAAAATATTTTAACTTCAGAGACTGTTAAAAGCTGTGTATTGGTGGCCGGGTACATTTCTCCAGCTCTTTCGAAAGTTCCCTCAGAGGTGTTTAGCGTCCAGGGACTCAGTCGTTCTCATAGTTACTTCAGAGCTCCCTGACTTTCAATGGCTAAAGAGTTTTCAACTTTATGGTGGTACAAAAGTACCTATGTTTCCTGTATTCTGCTGAGATGCTCAATATCCTGACAAGTATTAGCAACAATACCAACACTATAGAGTTGACTTCAAGAACATGCAACATGTGGTTCTGCCTCAGTTTTTATTGGAAATAAATGCTCTCTAGGTGAATTCTGATCAGATCTTAATTCCTAAAGGTTTAGAGCAGAAACATCTTTCTCTGCAAATACTCTGTGTAGCTTAAAACTTTAGGACACATATTCCTCAGATATGTATTGATTTTTACATTCAGTGAATCTAATTTTGAAATTAATGGATGGGAAACAACATGAAACAACAAACTGCTGCTCTATGCTAACTTTCCTGATTACAAGCATTATTTCAAGTCTGTATCCTTTGAGCTTCCTATACATGTGCTGTGGTCTTGGGAAAAACTCAAGCAAGAAAGTTTCTGCCTCTTCTATAATAATATTTTATTATACATGATTGGTTATTTTTGTGATGGGTTAAGAACTTCTAATGGTTAAGAACTTTAGAAAATGCTGGCTTCTTCTGTCTATTTCTGAAAAGTTCTTTGTAGATTTATAAATAGTTGAGATGAATAAACATTAACTTCAGGTTTGGGATTTAAAATACCTGTTGTAAGATAGAATAATTATGTTACAAGGCTGAATTCACTATGTAAGATGAACTTTGCTTCATATATTAATTATACCTTCGCTGTTTGCTTCTGATAATCTGAAAGTGGCTAGATGGTAGGCATGGGTAACATGGCATGAGATGATAAAGCTTTATTTCAGTAAGGAGCTATGTAACCTAACTTATGGATTCTAAAATCCAAGTTTCTTTCTCAAGTACTTTATTCCATTTACTCTTTCTAGGCAGCATTGCCATCATCATTCCACTATCCTTAGACTAGTGGGATCCACAGGCCTAAAAGGAATACCCCAGACATGTTTCCTCCCCAGTTGTTCATAGTACTTCAGTATGTTTATGGGAACTGCGTATACTTTTTCTGTTTGATCTGTGGCATCTGATTTGCATAGTATTTACTTTGCTTTTGAGAATGATTTATTTGAAAGGAGAAAGAGGAAACTGCATCATAATCTCATTCTTTCTTGTCCATACAAAGAATTGCTGAGGATTTTGGAAGCAGCACCAAGTATGACAGGCATGATATGTGTGGAACTCTTGGTCTTTGATCTATGATTAAAAATGCAAATTTGAATCACTGAATAGTTTGGCTCCTGTTTGCTTTAAAATTATGTACAATTGTGGTTGATTATTAGCTTGTAAGGCTGTATTTACTTTAAGAGCATTAACAGTTTTGAAGGAAACATTTAATGCTTTTCAATTGAAGGCGCTTACAGAATGATACATTATTAATATAATTTGGCTTTGTTATGCAAATTGTTAACAGCAGCTATTAACATACATTTTAGTAGAAAGACGTACCCATTTAACCATTTTTTTCACCTTCAGCACAATATTCAATAAGTTATAAGAGATATTCAACACTTTGTTAGACTTTGTGTTAGATGATTTTAGCTATAGGCTAGTAGAAATATTCTAAATATATTTACGGAACACTAAGCCAAACCATTTTGTTTGGCAGGTTAGGTGTATAAATGCATTTTCAACTTAAGATATTTTTAATTTATGGGTTTATTGGGAAGTAACCCCATTGTTAGGGAATATCTTACAAGATTGGTCTGCAACTTCATGGTATCTATATATTTTTCTTCTTCCTTTTCATTTCATTCTTTTTCATGATGATCCTCTCCCTTTAAATCCAGGGACCTCAGAACTGGCATTGATCTAGATGAGGCTGTGGTGGAGGTGATGAAGTGCTAGATGGTGGTTAAGACCTGGGAGGAACTTCTTCCACAGAGTGTTGGGAGCAGCTGCTGATCTGCCTCTGACCTGCTATAGACCTATTTTATAACAGTGTGGATGAATTTAGTAGTGGGCTTTAGTTTGGGCTTCTCCAGAAGCAGCCCATTTAAGTGCTTGCAGTTTACTGGGAAGATGATCCCAGGGAGTACATGTAGGGAAGTGGAGAAGTGAGACAGGGCAGAGAAGGCAGCCAATAGAGCTGTGTTAAAACCAAATTATCACATGGGTTTATGGAAGTTGATCCAGATATGAATAGTATCAAATGGGAGGTGATGGAGCTGCCAGTCATTGGCTGGCAGCTGCTCTCAGGGTGGTGGTAATTCCCTGGCACTCCCTGCTTTCTCCCTGTGGGTAGTTCTGCAGGCTATTATAGAGGTGTGAGCTGTGGGAAATTGAACCAACAAGCTAAAAATGTGAGGGTTCTGGGTATTTGAGTGGAGCCCCCATAATATCTCCAGCAGTGTGTCTCTCTTTAAACAATGGCCACTTCCTCCATATGCCATGTGTACAATGTTCTATGCGTGTTGACGGCAAGTTACTACCTTCTCCTCTTTATGTGCCTCCTGATTAGCAAAGAGACAGATTTAACAATATGGCCTTTATCTACATGAATAATAACCAAAACCAAAAGTAAATATAATGGCTAAACAGGGAACGCCCATTGGCAAACAAATGACAGAATTCTGCTTATAGTTGTACAGTGAATAATTTTTGTTCATCATGACACTACATTGAAATATGTGTACTGACTGAATCCTGTGCCTGCTACAGGGTAGAAACTAACAGTGTCATAATAAACACTATTTCGTGCTCAAATCCATGATTCATCATCCCCTTTCTCATGACACTGGTCAAGGGCACAAGTTCCCTCCTACCTTAGCTTCCCAGAGAAACACCCTGCTGGGTTCAGAACCACGGACAGTGATGTAGGCAGCAGTAAGACCCCTGCACCCAGTAATCCTGGAGTTGCTGATCCTGCCACAGATCCCTCTGCTAATCTTTGGAACACCCCGGCCCTCAAGACCAGGTTTATTGAGTAATCAGGAAACTGTTTATTCCCTCTTCCAGTCTCTAAGAATGTGATTCTTCATGACTATGACTCTGGCTCCCTCTGCCAGCCTGCCTGCTATTGCCAGTAGAAAACTGATGCTCTGAGAACTCCCTCCTTTGCCTTCTCCCTGTTAGTACCCAGTTTTAAAGTGAAACATATTGATGGATTCTGCAAGAAGAGAAGAGAGCTGATTGGATGGCTTCACCAAATTGATGCACCGACACAGTGGTAAGGTGGGGCACGATGATACTTGACAGATCAAAAGCAAAATAATGGTGTTCATTATAAGGGCGTCAGTGAACTGCGGTTTGGGATATATGTATTTATGTGTAATGCCACCATGGCATGAGGTCATCTATGTATTAATAAATGACTTCACAAAAGAGGCCAAAATAGTCATCACTGAGTCTTACCTTTGTAAAAACATGAGAATAGGTGAAAATTTCTTCTCCAGTTAAAGGAAATTCCAACCCCAGGTAGCTAGACTGAATATTCCAAGAATCCCAAATGTCCAAAGTTTCTTACAAGTAGCAGTAATATAAGAAGTTTCTTTAGAAGTGAACCAAAGCCCATTTGATGTCCCTCCTGTTTCTTCTTCTCAACGTGGTCTTAGCAGTTTCATCCTATTTTTGAAAGAAAAAAAAGGGAAATAGAAATTAAATGACTCATCTTAATTGCTTCTCCCACTTACCATGGGGAAAATGTACTATCCTAATTTAGAATGTAGACATTTCTGTCTTTAGTTTAAATTTATAGATAAGAGGGGAAGTGCCAGGAAGAACTAGTGCCATTTGGGGGATCTGGCTGATACAGGAAGCCTAGTATTTAGTTTATTTTGAGATTACCCCAGATATGAGATAACAATAGAAAACAAGGTTGCACAATACTTTTGAAAGAAGACCCAAAAAAGACTCATATCCTGGCATATAATGGCATGAACAGTGTGGTCTGACCCTTCCCCTTGCCCTCTTGGTGTTTGCTGTGTTCTTCTGACCACCTTGCAGTACATCCCACACTCTTACACAGTGAGCTGTTCCCCTGCCCAAGAGGGCTGGGGGCTGGCCTCCAAGGAGTCCAGAATATCAGGAACCAGGTCACAATGTGAAAACCAATCAAAATAGAAATTTGGCTAGCAATCCAGGAGGCTTGTGGTAATGAGCCACATCATGTCCTAGGAAAAGAAGCAGTCCCTGACAGTGATTCATAGCAGGAGGGTAAACAGAGATACACTGTGCTGACCGCCAAACTCTCCCTTCAGCACAGAGCAGATGTTCCACCCCCTATCAGTGGAATGTTAGTGACTCCATCCATCCACGAGGTACCGTTGCAACAACAAACACTGGCAGCTACTATCCCCACTTGAAGTGTTTGCTCCCTTCTCATTTTCACTGGCTCCTTCTTATCCCTTGGCCCTGATGAAGAGTTGCAGATATTTGCCTTCCTAGCCAATATTTGCCTTCTGAAGAATAAAATCTGGGTCCTTGTTCCCTTTCCTTGACAACATGGCTTCTGTGAATAAGGGCAATTTTACTCTGCAAGGTGAATTTGAAATGTGAATGTTTGTCAAACACGAAAATATAGCAGGCAATAGGCTTAAGCTTTGCTATGTTATTCTCTTCAGTCTCCCTCTAACCCACGAAGTAGACATTCCTGTTAGATGCACTGTGTAAATGAGGAAACAGATTCGGGAAGATAAATTTGTCCAAGTCACAGCTAAAAAGTAGCAGGCGGCCTGTACCTTTCTACTCTGCCACCTCCTTTCCCAGCTGATTTGATAAGGACAGCAACACAGAGCCACTTAATTTTTAAGATAGAGTTTGTTCTCAAAGGATCTTTTTTTATTTCATTAATTTTCATCAGACTCAAAGATTACCTTGACTTCCTAAGCCTGTATTTGTTTTTTTTGGTACCGGGAATCGAACTCAGGGCCTTGTGCATGCAAGGCAGGCACGGTGCCAATGAGCTAAATCCCCAGCCCTTTGACTTCCTAACCTGCAATTTTGCCAACACAGTCTGTCTCCCAACAGGACTTGTGTTGAACACCCAGATGAAGTACTGCTCAGAGATAGGATACTGTGAATTGCTGGTGCCAGAAATAGGAACAAAGTAGCTTGAGAAGGCACTAGCAGAGGAGGACCTTAAGAGCCCACAGGTGGAAATGATACATTTTATGGGCAAATTGCAGCTCAAGGCCCTTCTTTTTTTTTTTTTTTTTTGTACCAGGGATGAAACTCAGGACCTTGTGCTTGTGAGGCAGGTGGCAGAACCACTGAGCTAAATCCCCGGCCTCAAGGCCCTTCTTAGGAGAAGTAACCCCTACCTCAGAAAGTGTTTAGTACTGTACATTTATAGTAGGCACTGAACTGAATGGGTAGTTACAGCCTTTATTATTAAGACCTATTATGTTTATTCCTGAATTAGTCTTTAAATAAAACAAAGCTGTTATTTGTATAACTACAAATGGCAGCTAGAAAACTCTGAGTCAAATGTGGGGCTTATCATCACAGTGTTTAGATCATGACATATGCACATTTTCTCTTTTGGGCCTCATTCTAATTCCAAGTTATTGTCCTATCCTTTTTTGTATTTCTTACACCTCTACATCTTATTTTTCTCTGGTATTTTGTATATTACCTTACACAACCTTACATGTTCTCTGGAGATAGCTAAACAAGCATAAATTTAAAACATAAAGTAAATATCAAAGCTGCCTGCTTCTCAGTTTTGCAGATATAAAAATAGAATTGTGTGTACCTGAACTTGGCCCTCTGGTTATTGTAATTCCAGAAATCGATTGAACTGGGATCAGGAGAGTCAGAAACTGGAGTAATTGAGATTTATTGATGACTACTGACAAACATAAGAAACTGTGGCCCAAACAACTTTAAATGTGTCTGGTAACAACCGATGACTTGTCCCTGATGTTTTAGTGCTTGAAACCAAAAGACATTCTGTGTCATGGCAAGGGTGCTGTGGGACAAAGTTTAAATTTCTTTAAAGTCAGCAGATGCCTCTCAGATTAGGGTTGCTGCTTTAAAAGAAAGAAAAAGAAAAAAGTTTCTGTTGGGGAGAAAAAATAGGAGAGGAAAACATGCCTGAATTCCCCATGGGATGTCTGCAGTCCATAGAAAACAAAGCCCTGGCCAGCAGCTACTCTTACACGCACAGAGTTCCAACCTTGGGGCCTGAGCCAGCTGAAAATGTCACCCATTTCTTTCCAAGTCAGACTAGCCATGAGGTTGCTGGTGCTGGCTACAAGGAAGGCTGAGCTGCAGGAAAACAAAGTGGCAGATCAAAGCACAGAGATACTGCCCTCGGATCTACTCACTTGGGAGGGCACATGTCACTCAGGAGCCCTGTCAGGGGAGCACTCGAGTTTCAACCTGGTCATCAACACATATTAAATGCCACCATGAACTGTGTTGTCTAGCAGCAGTCTACTAGGTACTGTAAAAAACTGAGGCTCAGCATTTATGATCCTCAATTTCCTTCTCTAGTACAAAACACTGCTTAAGATTTGGTTTTCTAACCTAAATGTTGCTGTAAAAGATGCAAATTAGGTCCTTACTTATAATGCTTATGAATTAATTACAAGTTTGAGACAGGCACATAGTATGGTGCTGTGTGTGAACATTTACTTGACAGTATCGTAAAGCCGAGGCTTGTGCGGTCGTGGCAATACTGCTGCTCTTGTTGTGGTTACAGGTGGCCCTGTGGGTGGAGCTGCAGTTCAGTGGAGCTGTGCAAGCCCTTCAGCCCCTCACAGCTAGCCCACAGTGGCTGAGCATGGTCTGTCACTCTCTCTCTGCTCCTGGGAGACAGAAGGGCGTGACAGATGGAGTGGGCTTGGAGTCAGTCAGACCTGAGTCTGCATTCCAGTGCTGAGCCTCAACTTTTTTATCTCTAACATGGGCACGTAATTCTGCTGGAAGTAAAACTCTTTCGACGAAATGCCACCAGATTTCACTTCTTTCTCTCTCTCCCTGAGACAGCCTGTGCCAATTTACAGAGTAACCAGAAAGTAGCTTCTCTGTCACCTCCAGATTCATGGGCTTTCTCTGCCACCCGGAGCCCTCAATTTATTCCACAGAAGGCTCCTGCCTGCCTGGACCTGACTGGTGGCTGCCTGTCTCCCACTTCTGCCAGTCTCCATACCTGACTGAAGACTCAGAGAATCTTTACTGTGGTTTGGGCTGCTCAGTCTGAGAGGGAAATCACCAGAAAAGAAGAAGACGGCTGAAATTTGGCCTTACCTGGACAGCCAGATAGGAAGGTGCTATGTGCCTGGCTACTTCCTTCCCTCTTGAATCTGCTTCCCTCGGAATCACCTCACTGCCTACACCCAGACCCCTTTCAGTTCTCTGAAATGACCGTTCTTACCCTGTTCTCAAGAAAACTACACATGCCCTAGAGAAGGCAGTCCTACTTCTCTCTTTCTCTTTGTCTCTTTCCTGAATCTCCTGTCACAAAGACATGCCCTGCTTCAGATTAGGAGAGCTCTGATGTCTCCCCGACAATCTCTCGGTTCAGGGTGCAGGCTGGAACCTGGAAGGAAGATGAGACAAAGTGGGTGCCTGTGTTGCCACGCCTTCACCCATCTTGTGAGAGCAGGGTGCTGTTCCTCCTCCTACCAGGGTCCTCGTGGATTGAACCACATCTCCCAGTAAGACTGAATTTCCCCCTCACCTTCAGCCCTGCTTTATATCATCTCAGAAAGCTTGCTCTGTCTTTGAACAGCACTCTAGCAAGTATGTAGGAGAAAGAACCCCCATTATGGACTGCAGACCTTGGGGTTCTTTTCTTCCTTGCCCCACACCTGCTGGCATCATGAGGGAACATGCTGAACATCCTTTAATTCCATCCTTCTGAGGGATGAATGTGATAACACCTGGTTTCTAGCTCCTGCTGCTATAGCTTTTGAGGTTACTGAAACCAAAATCCTACACATCCTACCTGAGGTGGAAATGGGGATTGATTACAAGGCCGCAAAGGAACTGCTAAACCCAAAGACAGAAGGTACAGTACACAGCAGCCTCACATGAGCAAGAATCAAGGACTAAGGCTCTTTTCTCTATTTCTTCCTGTTCAGTGTCCTCATAGCTTTTCTCTGGGTGTGCTCTGTTCTGCCTCTCCTCCTCATCTTCCTGACCTCATTCAGCACACACAGGTCCCCCAAATGGCTGCCCCCAACTCTAAAAGTCAGTGGGTGCTCTGCTCTGCTCCCTACAGCTGATTGATGACATCAGTCACTTGTTGCAAAATTCCTAAGCAAATGAATTGGCTCAGCCTACCTAAGGTTGGATCCCTTTAAGCCTAGGGGAGAGAGGGCTTCTGAACTATGATGCACCAGAGGAGAGGAGGGTGCTTCAGGAGCTGTGAGAAGGTCAAGTACCCTGGAAGCAGAGCATAATATTATCATGTTCAACTGTCATCGATTCTGACATGTCATCTTTTGCATTTTAATTTCTGAAAATGAGATGTGTCTTTCATTCACCATTAGCCAAACAGCAGTTAAAATTGAGGTACCATTGCCTGCAAGTACACATACAGTGAATATATCAAAACTCACATCAGGATTTCAACTGTTGGAAAGAAAAGTCCCTAAGACACAATAATGCACTCTTAGGACCACTGACCAGCAATGTCGGTACTGGGAAAGTGGCCAATTCAGTATCTTTAGTAGCTTTCTCCAAGCAGGAGGCACAGGCCAGCTTTGGATACTCAGAGTCTACTTCGAGGCCTGGTACCAGTGACTTCTAATTCTTTAGGGATTATGTTCTAAAAATGCCACATCATCAGTGTTCCTAAAAAGATGAAGGGCAATGTTTTATGTAGAGGAAGAGTTGCTGATGAGTTGGAAGAAGGATTCCCAAGTCAGACTCCATATGTGAAATGGTGTTTTGTATAAAATGGAGTACTACTCAGCCATAAAGAATGAGAAACTAGAGACATTTATAGCTAAATGGATGCATATTGAGGCCATCCTCTTAAGTGAAATAAATAGGACACACATGTGTAAATACCAAATAGTTTCTCTGGTATGAGAAACTGAAAGTGTAAATAAGGATTAAAATGATTAAAATGAATAATTGATAATTTGAAATAGGAAGAAAAGGTCCAAAGGGGGAGGGGAAGTGGGAGGGGAAGGGGAAAGGAAAGAAGGGAAAGGAAAAATTATGAGAAAAGGAAAAAATGGAAAAGTCTTTGTAAATAGAGAAGGGCGCATAGGGAATGGGGAAAAATAAGAACCAAGATACAACATGTACAGGTACAAGCACCTAATGATAAATGTAAATGTATTGTATACCTAAAATGTACCAATAAAAGAATTTAAGCAAAAAAAAAAGATCCTCTACCAATTTATTTTGTTTATAAGTATATATCCTGGAAAAACAATAATCTGTCTACATAGGGTTAAAATAACTACTTTAGCAAATATGAAAGAGCCGGGTGTGGTGGCACATGCCTAAAATCCCGGAAGTTGGGAGGCTGAGCCAGGAGGATTGCTTTAAATTTGAGGCCAGCCTGAACTACATAGCAAGACCCTGTCTCAGCAAAACAAACCAAAACAAAACAGAAGTAGACAATGAAGCATTAACTGGCAACTTAAAAAAAACTGTGATACATGGACTACTTGATAATGGTCCCAGATTCAAGGAAATATGGCAGCAGCAGCAGCAGAAGTGGCAGAATTCTGAACAGCAAAAATAATCAAATCCTACTATGTCTTTCTCCCTCTCCCTTAAAACTTACAACGGACATAGGAAATGGTCCCAGCATTCTCCATCATTCACATGGCAGCAATAATTGATGATCATGCAAAAGAATAGATTCCAGAGGACTTTAGTCACTCACAGTTGAGGCAAAAGATTTCTCCCTGGCAGGACTTCCCAAGGCCAGATGTATTTGGATTCTGCCATGATGATGGCTCCCATTTTAGGCTGTTTTTGTTTGTTTGTTTGTTTGTTTGTTTGTTTTTTGAGGCAGGGTCTCACTTTGCAGTTCAGTCTGGCCTTGAGCTCACTGTGTAGTCCCAGCTGGCCTTGAACTGTCAGGTATCCTCCTGCCTCAGCCTCTCAAGTCCTGGGATCACAGGTGTGCACCATCCACCAGGAAGCTCACACTTTAGGACTTGAACTCCCAACATCGCTATTGCCTGATGCTTGGATTCACTGGCTTTTGGGCTGGCTTCCTGCCTTTGAAATTCCAGCATCCTCGTCCAGCAAATGAATAGTCATGCAACTTCCCAGCCTTCCCCTTAAGTCACCCTCACCCCATAAGTTTGAAAACAAGTTGACTCACTTCAACAGTTACTCCTTTTCTCACCCAGGTTATTAATAGTGACATTTGATAAATCAGCCCTATCTAAAAATACCTTTCGGAGAGAAGAAAGCGTCTGGATTTCAGGAAGGTCACTGCAGAGCACACATGAAACAACTGTTTTCTAATTCCCTCTTGTATGACAGTGGCTCATTTCCACTAGGCACTGAAGTTCCTCTTTCATGCAGTGTGCGGCTGTTAACTTCAGAAATGTGCTAGATTCAAAATGGGTCCAAAGTCTCATTGTTTCAATGTGTGCCCACAAGGAGTTCTGGTTAAGGACCAAGTTCTTTGTTGTTTTTCCTTCTTTTTATCTGAAGGTATTAATTACATTCAGAATAAAAATGTTAGCATTTTCTCAGTGTTTATCATTCCTCAGTGCACAATGAGGATAAAAATGTAATTGCTAAGAATTTGATTGTATATTAGTGATAGCAAATGATGGATAGATGGGATCTTTAAGATTCGTGATCAGATAGATTGCTAACCATTATAGCTACTACATAAATGCATCTTATTTTTCATTTGTACTTGCATCTTTATAGAGAGAAACTTTAGATTTTGCTTTTAATGTTAAGTGGTGACCGAGAGGCAGCTAACCACATTGATGAACATGGAGATAATATGGCAGCCATTGCCTACTATAACCAGAGCGCTTTTTGTTTTGTTTTGTTTCATTTTGTTTGTTTGGTTTTTTGACATAGAACAATTGGGGAACCACAAAAGCAGTGATTTCAAGTTGGTCTGTTTAGGAAAGCTGCAGTCTTGAATCTTCTTTCTCCTTGTTCTCCAACCTAGCATGGCTGAGCAAAAATGTTGGCCTTACAAAACAAGGCAAGTGACAATAGAGACCATGTGATGTAACCTAGTAGCTAACTACTCCTACCTGGTCTACATGTACTTTAAAAATACATTCAATTGTTGGCTTTGCGTATGTTACCTGACTTGGATGTTTGTTATTTATATTAAGGGTCTAATTTTGTGTCTTTGCTGTGGTAAGCATTTTATGTAAATTATCTCTTCTTACTTCTACAATACCACCATGAGGCAACTTTTAAATTTCTTTTTTACAGATGAGGGCCAGGGATTTAACTCAGTGGTTTCGCCACCTGTCTCACAAGTGCAAGATCCTGAGTTAAATCCCCAGTACAAAAAAGAAAAAGAAAAGGAAATGGGGTCTTTTTTACAGATGAGAAAACAGATACAGAAAAGAGGTCTAGTATATGCATGAGCAGGAATCCAAACACAGGTCTGTCTGACTCCAAACACCAAGCTCTTAGTTATTGTGCTATATGTATTATATTCTTGCTTCTAGAGAAACACCAATTACTGTAACACTTTTCAGATTCATCTTGGAAAAAAGGACATAAAGAAATATGTAAGAGTTTATGATTGGGTGCATGTTTACTACTGATTCTAAAGGAAACACTGATGGCAAATTTTGTAGGATTTTTGACAGATGCTTTCCACTCAGTTAGGCTTGTGGTGGACCCTGGTGCCTGGAGTTTAGGTGGCTAATATCATCCAGTGATAAAGGGAGGGGCATAGGTACAGTGTGAGGGCAAGACAGCACAGCAGCCTGACCACAGTGGGTGTCTAGTTGACACCTGTCAAGAAGGAGGCTGAAAAAGAAGAATGGAGTTGGAATAGGAAGATCCTCAGAAGCCATGGGGAAGGTTATGACTCTAACAAAAACGAACATGAGGCAGAGAGGTCATGGAAGAAATTGAAGAAGAGCAAGGTAATTAATTGTGCCTTGCACATAGCCAAGCTGGAAGAACTGGGGGCCTGGAGTCTGAATACCAGGGTAGAGCATGTTTGCCATTATCAGGGTAAAGCAATTGTAGAAATGCAGGGAAACAGGTACTAAGAGCCCTCGATATTGAGAAAAGCTGTGTGAATTAGAGGGCTTCAGCCTAGATGGTTTGGAGAAATAAGATGAGCGATTCTGAAGGAGTGTTAGTTTTAGAAAAATATAGGGTTGCTTTTCAGATGTTTTGACTTGGAACAGCTTATGAGATCCCTTGGTGAAAATTTCTGGGGTCATTGCAAAATGGGGCTTGAGCTGGAGTGAGGCTGGGGAGACAGATGTAGGAATCAGCGGGTAAGGAAATGCCACGATGAATAATGTGTGTAGAGACAGAGAACAGAGCAAAGGGAGTAAGGAGGAAAGCTTGAGTTCAGGAAATCTCAGCCAAAGAGGATGCGAGAAGAGGACCTGGTCTGGGAAAAATTGACTGGGTCCTTAGCATCATTTATATCTGGGAAGAGTAATAGTCACTTTATGTGAAGCAGATTCAGGTTGATTCTTTCCAGCTTGGCTGCCCCAGATGTGATATAGATTTGATCTTCCATCTGTACCTCCAGATATGCACTTGCCACTCTTCCACGTCTTGCCCTAGGGGGCACACACATGCCAGTAGGGCTCCTTTGCCTTGTGGCTCCTCTCCTGCAAGGTTGCCACAGACTGGCTTTGACCTTGATGAAAGGCCATTGTCTACCTAAAGTGATCTGTTCAATACATTTTCTCCTACTGAGCTAGATTATCTCTTCCTCCCTCATCCATTTAGGAAGTGAAGTGTTTCCTTGGGCTTTCATGACAAATGACCACCAGCTTGGGGGTTAACATGTTCCCATCAGCTTGAACCACTGGTAGTGTATGCATGACTATCCCATCAGGTGGCTTGTTCCACTGGTGGTGTACATGACTGTCCCATGCTGCCAGATAGAGCAGTCATGTATGTAACATTTGTGGTTCTGAGCTACTGGCAGCAAGACATACAAACTGCAGCCCCATTGTGAACATGTTAAATCAACAGAAATGTATTCTCTCACATTAGGAGGCCAGAAGTCTGAAACTCATGTGTCATCAGAATTGGTTGTTTCTGGAGGCACTGAAGGAGGAACTGTCCCATGCCTGTCTCCTAGCTGCTCCTGGTTGTAGCAGTCTTTGGTGTTTCTTGACTTGTACATAGTACACTCACTCTGTCTCCATCTTCACATGTCCACCTTCTCTGAATCTGTGTCCTTTTTGATCTCTCATAAAGACTCTGTTGTTAGATTTAGGGCTCATCTCTAACCTAGTATGATCTCATGCCAATCCTTATTACTTCTGCATAGGTCCTGTTTGCAGATAAAGTCATCTTCTGAGGTTCTAGGGAGAACATGAATTTTTGGAGGGGGCACTATTCAACCACACAGCTCTGCTGTGCAGTCAGCTTAAGTTCATGTGCTCACCTCATCATTCCCCTGTCCCAACACCCATGTATTTGTACCCCTGGCCCTGTGTAAACAACCCCTGCTTAAATTATCTTAATTCTAGCGGGCCCTCCCTTTTGGGTTCAGAGTCTTAAGTGGTGAACTTCCCTTATTATATTTCTTACCTCCTCTATAAAAGCTAACTCATTGTTGCTTCCTTTGGTGGGTAAATTTTCAGGAAAATTAGCTCTAACTATAGTGTTCAACTGTAGAAGATCTCTTTGGCTTAAATTTTTACTATATTTATCTTTTATAGTGAATGAATCTTTTATTTTGTTCTCATTTTAACATGCCTTTAATAAATTATTTTAAAAGATGTGAAATTGGGTAACTTAGTAAGAAAATTTCTGGTTTTCCAAGTCTTTCTTTCTCCTGCCAAATCAAATTTGAGCATCTATTTTTCACATTTTGAGATGTACTACATAGTAGCTAATCAAAAACATTATGTCTTTAGTTCATGCTGGTTAATTATATGACTGTTTAGTTTTTCCTGTGTTTGTATGCAGTTGTGATAACCCAGCTGTATGATGATAAATGTGTGACAGCATGGTTAATACATCCCAGGGCATCAGGCCCAGGGATGGCTACTCTCATCCTGCCGGCCACCTCTTGGTCTCATGTTTACTTTGAGGATGTCATCATGTGATCTGTTAGAAAATGTAGAGGAAAATAACAGCCAAATCATTGTTTTCAATTCCTAATAGCTTGAATGTGGCCCAGAGTTCTATACTTTCCCACTTCTCCTTCCATCTCACTAGGGAGCTTTCAAGTATTACCAAGATATCTGACATTTATCATAGAATTGTAGAGCTGGAAAGAAGTACTACATAGTGGCCATCTAACTCAGTCTAACTCTCTCATTTTGCAATGAGGAAATGAATCTCCAAAGAGGCAAGTCTACCACTTATTCCCCCCAACCCCCCAGTGCATTTGTTATGGCAAGGAGGGCAGTTCAGGTTTTTGCTTCCCATCATAGTCTTTTCTATATGTGACCTTGTCAGAATCTGAATAGCAGAGAACGAGTGCTACATAAGTTTAGAGAGCAAGGAGGCAACTGCCTACTTGACTGAGAGAGGCAGAAAAGGCATCAAAGACAGAAAAAATTGAGATAGATATGAAGTGTGAGCAGGGGTTAGGTAGGTTCTGTTTCTCATGGGGCAGGCAGGAAGACATCCCATACTCCAGTGGGTTGTCATTTGAGAGAATTTGTCTTGGAGTGTGATATAGAAATGCCACCATCTAATACTTCTAAGGCACACCTTATTTAATTTGCTGGTCAACTTCCTCTAGGCATAAGGTGAAGACAATAGTGGTCAACCAGAATCCTCAAGTAAGAAAAATCACAGTTGAATTAAGGAAAAAAAGACATTCTAAAGTCAGATTCTACTACTAATAATGGCAAACTTTTACTGAGGAAAATGCTTTTGAATGGTATAACTCTAGACTACAATATCAAGTGTGTAACTAGAATTTAATTTAATTTTATTTTATTTTATTTTTTTTTTTTGGCCCCGGGAATCGAACTCCGGTTCTTGTGCTTGCGCAGCAGGCGGCGAAACCACTGAGCTAAATCCCCGGCCCTAGAATTTAATTTTTAAAATCTAGTTTCTTGGGGTTATTCCAGAGATACATAAATCTATAAAACTATAGCATGGGAATTGTAAAGATTGATTATGCTGAGACCTGAAAGTATATATATTTATTTAGCTGTCAAAATTCAGTAATATTTGATCATTTTTTTCCACCCCTGGGATTCTCTTTTGTCGGTGAGTAAGCAAGTTAGCTATGTAACATATGTTTAGCACTTACCTTCTGCCAGATCCCGGGGAAATTACGAAGATGAATAAGACAAGCTTCTTACCTTCTAGGAGCTCATTGTCTGGATGGAATGACAAACATGTCAGCAAAGAAGAGCTGAAGGAGCAGAGAGAAAGTATTTTATAGGGGGCATCTTCAGGGTGGACCCGTAAGTGGAGAATGAGGTACAGAGCTGAGGTCTTCCAGGAATATTTAAACATTTGATGTAAGTGGACCACAGTGGGGAATAAGAGAAAAGCCTAAAGAGTTAAGTGGGGCCATTTGTGCTCTGCAAAGGATTTAGACTTTATTTGTAGGCAATAGGAGCCAAGAGATTATATTACATAGGGTAATAAAGTAGATGTTTTGAAAAATATTTGCAACTGGTGAAATAGGGAATAAGCTTGGAGGCAGGAAAATGAATTAAGAGGCTGTGAAAAGGGTAAGGGTGAGATAGTTAAGGTCTGAACTAAGGTAGCTGGCTGCAGAGACAGAGAAAGGAAGTGGAAGCCAGAAATATATCCTGGTGTTGTCTTGGGACTACAGGGACTGGAGAATAGCATACTTCAGAACTAGTGCTTTGGAGTCAGGCAGACCTGGGCACAAATTCCAGCCCTGTCACTTACTAGGTGTGTGAACCAAGTTGCTTAACCTCTCCAAACCTTAGTTTCCTGATCTGTAAAGGAGGAATGATGCCTATCTGTAGTACTATGGTTTGGAGTACTCAGCAGGATACATAGTACTCAGCATATATAATATACACTCAATAAGTGATAGTTGTTGTTGCTCCTGCTGCTGGTATTACATCCAGATATCCTGACTTCTAACTGATGTACCCTTAAATTCTCTTTCGAGTCTCATTACTGTTAATGGCACTTGATGGCAAGTGTGGAGCACTTGATTCCCACCTGGGCAATATACATTGCTCTCTCCATGGCCACCAGCTATACCCTAACACAGCAGGCTTTATCCATCACAGGCCAGTCCTTCAAAGGAATAAGTGCAAACCCTCCCCGTAAAAAAGAGAAAAAGAACGGTCAGAGCATAGTCTGACAAAAAACAGGGAGCCTGTCTTGCAGGAGAGAGACAATCTGTCTTCTCACTCCAGGTTGTTTTTCTGTGGTCTCTGCCTCTTTCTAAGGGATTTGTCATTCACTGGTGACACAGAATGTTAAGTGTCTTTTGATGGGAGAGACAGTGCAAAACTGGAAGGAACTCAATTTTTCTCCCTGCCAGTGAGTTAGGACTGTTTGATTTCACAGCCTAGCAACCGAATCACCGCCAGCCTCCAAATGCCGCATGCTTAATGCTCTACTCTGGCATGGCTTTGTTTCTGAAATGGAATTTATGGTTTGGTCCCTAAGGTGCCTTTTTTCTTTTTAAACCGAAGAAATCAGATCCACAAAGCCAAGTTTTGTAAGCTTGAGAATTCCAAAGCCTGGAAGTTGTGCTCAAGTTCACTAAGCGAGTGTTTAGAGCTGCCCTCTGGCTCACCTTTGTTTAGATAAATAATTGAAAGTGTGCCATTTACTAGAGCCCAGGCCTTAGAGGTACACAGTGGACTCTGGCTACAGTATGCTTAATTGGAAGCAGAAGATAACCAGCAACACAGCCCGTTCCTCCCTCAGGACGCTAACTGGGGACAGGGATTATTTTCTATGGAAATCATGTTCTTGGTTTGCTTAAATCAGAGGATGGCACACATATGACCCTTACTGTACATACAAAGCAAAACATGCTTCCATGTCCCACCAGGGGACTGGTGAGATGCAGTCACTCAGCACTCATCTAAGGAGCATGAACTATGTGGGAGGTCAGACTAGGTGCTAAAGGCAGCATTACACAAGGCTGGGGCCTTGGCCTGGACCACAGTCAGGTGGGAGACCAAAACACGCTCACACTCTAAGGCTTTATGTCCCTGGTTCTCATTCTCAATTGCTTTTTAATAATGCTGAGCCCTGATTCCAACAAAGAGATCCTGATTTAATTGTTCTGTCATTAGACCTGAACATAGTCTTTTCTCATCAAAAAAATTCATTTGAAGTTCTTCTTTAATAGATTCTAGTATACAGGCAGGATTGAGAACACGGATATCCCCCCCCTCCCAGATATCTTGAGACTGGCACAGATGGTAAAAATATGGATGTTCAGACAAAGTAGAAATCCCTTCCTGATGGCTAGACATTCCAGGAAGGGAGGAGGAGGAAGAGACTAAGTTTAGCCCCAAAGAATGGCTAGACATGCTGGGGATCCAGCAGGGTAGGACTTGTCATACTTCAGCTCACCAGGTAAAGACCACAGGGATCTCCCTGGCTACATAGCTCATCAGCTTCTCACAGCCCTTCAACTCTCCCACTTTGTACCAGGATACTCACTCAGCTTATTAAATAGTCACAGTCCGACCAATAGCTTAAGAAGGATGGACTGGATTTTCTCACTTTCCTGTCCCAACCACAAGCAGAGGTGCTGTCCTCAGGGAGGAGAGAACAGCCTCAGCACCTGGTCCCAAGGAGCTCCATCTGCTGGATCCACGAGCTCAAGCATCCTTGGTGCTTCTGGGCCCAGGGTGGGCCTTGCTAATGAAGAAATGAGGATGTCCACATCTGCCTTTCTTCTCATTCATATCTTGTTAGCAAGCAACTACTCTGAGCCAGACATGGGCGTCATTCATTAGGGACGGAAATGCTGCACTAACCCTTCTTCACCTGCAAGAACTTGGGCAAGATTCTGAAGCTGTCTGACTCTCCATTTCTGGATCTGTAAAATGGAGATAATTGTAGCACCTGTCATTTCAGTGGTTGTGAAGACTCCATGTAACACACATGAGGTGGCATTGTCTTGCTTTGTGACTGAGCCTCCTGAGGCAACTATTAGCAGAGCCTTTTCCCAGCCTGTCAATATTTATACTTCCACAGGGAAGAGGGATCTGACAGTAGTAGAACATAGTATTTAGAAGAAGAGCAGGAAGATCCTAGATATGAAATTTCCTTTTGGCTTTTTGGATTCTTCCTGTGGAAGGACAAAATGGATGGTACAAGGTTAGGTGCACAGAAAAGGAGCAACAAATATTGGGTACTGCTGGGTGCCATTTTGCTGTTTCCATTATCACAACCTTAGCAGGTAAGTCCATGCCCCCTCCCCTCCACTTCCTGCCTTCCATGTTTTAGTATCTGGTAGAGATAACTCCTTAAGAAGGTGAAATGGGGGCTTAGAAGGATAGTGTTGACAGTTTCTTACATGAAATTTCTGTCATCTTTGGGCCTACACTACTGAAGGCTTCTAGACATCCAGGAGACCATGACCTATTGGATTCAACACACTCTTTAAGCAAAAAGAAGACAATCCAAAGGAAAATTGGCTACCTGGTAGCTGCCTGACCTTTGGAGACTTTGCTGCCACTGCCATTAGAGCTGCCTTCTCTGTGATAGTGGAAGTACATAAAAAGTAATGTAGGGTTTTGCTAACAGTGGTTTCCTGCAGCTTAGTTACAAGATAGGAATCTTCCCAGTGAAGAACTGGTATGTCAGGTTCAGTAGACCACTGTTTTGCCTAGAGAAGGCAGTGCTTGCTTAGTACTATTTATTAGACATCAGAAAACAAGCTCTTCCTCCTTTCCCTTCCGACAAAAGCATCATTCACACCACAATATTTAGGATTCTTCGCTTAATATACTGCCTGAAATTCCATACAAAAGTTACTTCTCTTTGTTGATAAGCTATCCTTCTTACAGTCAATGTCTAAATGATCAGGTCTTCTTAGGCTGTCCACTTGTCCTCGTAAACTGTTGCTTGACTTTCCCAGAAGTGTGTGAGGGAAACCTCTGTCACTAGAGGATATGAGTGAATGACACTGAACCCACTATGGCAAGTTTTCAAGATTACACATATCATTTAGTCACATGACACTATTTTTTTTTTTATCTTAAATGGTATTCTTGGGATGGGGAAAAAAGTCTCTAAATTCTGAGAGGCACTTGGCCTTAAAGTACACCAGGAGACCATATGAGAAGGCATTTCAAAGATTAGTGGGCAGAAAATTGGTTAATATTATACCAGGAGTGGTCAACTGCATGAAACAAATATGTCTTATCAGTCTTGCCACTTATGTTCTCTAATAGAACCCCCAGATTTCATTTGTCTGGGAGCAGATCCCAGGGAAAGCCAAACAGAAGACAGAAAACAGTAAAGCATTGCCAATGAATTAGGCAGTAAAGGTGCCAAAGACACTAGAATGTCTCTGTTATTTAAAGCAAGCCCACATTTATGGAAATCATATTTTCCTACTCTTCTGTTTGCTTGGCAATGCCTGGTACAGATGGTTTTTTGTTTAAACTTGGGCTCCAGTTCTTTCTCAAGGTTACCAGTAAATAATTCACTAATGCTGTAAAACATGTGAACATTCAACTGTTACTGATAGAATCCAAGTCTCAATATAATTGAAATGTTTATATTTGAACCAAGTAAGTGACTTCTGTCCAAGAAACAGAAATTTGAGCTTTTGATAAAACACACAGCACTCATGGAAACCTACCTATGGTTAACACCTAAATCAAAAGCATTTTACACTCTTATTTTTAAATATTTGATCTTTTGTACATCACCAGGATATCTGGAAAAGAACAAAATCTTGATTGCAAAGAATAGAAGTGCCACGTAAAGTTCAAGAATAAAGGAAGTTGTGGTTAGGATACCTGAGGTCAGCACAGGGAAGCTGTTAGAAATGGGGGCAGTCCTCCATGGAGTAGTTCCTCCTGTCTCCCACATAAAGGCTCCTCAGTGCCTAGTTTCTTCTCATTTTCAGTCGATGTCAGCTCAGTCTGCTCTCTCCAGACATTTCCCGAGTTATGCTACCAAAGCTGGCTGGCCTAATCCTGAGCATTTGTTAGCTAAGGGATGGGAGTGCCGATTGGCTCAGGACCTTGATGTGTCTTGGACAAGTGGGTGGTTTGGCTGGGAGATGGCCCTTCCCAAGCTCTTCACCCTAAATGGGCAGGTGTTTTACGTCATGGTACAAAGTCAGGACACCCATGCTACCACCTAGATCCGAAGGAGCCATGGGCTGGGCAGTTTTCTTTAGGAAGACCTGTGGAGCAAAGGCAGGTAGGTGGCTGACACCTCTGGGTCAGGAGATACCTGGGTAATTAAAGATACCCGTCAGTAAGATGCTGCTGTCCTTCACCTTGTAACAAACAAGTCAAACAGTGCTATATCCTGAGGCCAAGATGTCCTTTATGCTTTCCTTTATGTCTTCCCTCTGCCCTTTGTGGACTTTTCTGTGCTAAGATCCAAATCACACTCCGCAAGAATTCTCAAATCAAGCCAGGCCGGGCCTGCTCCATCCTTTAGAAATTGTTGAACTGAGTGCTTTTTAGTATCTTGGGTATTTTATTATTTTTAAAGCTCATATTATTGACAGACGTTTCTGATACTGTCCATTCTTAATGATGACGTAAGTTCTTTTTATCTTGTACTTCTGTATTTCCCTTAGGCATCGCTCAGTGACTTGTCTAAGATCAGCCTTCAATTATTATTTGTTGATTACTTGTATATAGAGGTACTGTTTATTCTTTAGTCATTTCTGTATTTCAGAGTGCTTCATCGTAACCCTTCTAAATGTTCAATTAAGTTCCCTCAAATTTAACTTTTGTGGGAAGATAAAAACCATAATCATTTACAACTCTTACTATTACTACCATTGTTGCTCTTCATTGGGCATTTAGTAAGCATGTGTAATTTATGGATCTCATTTAATGTTCACAGTAACTCTAATGAAGCACGTACAGATATTCTGCTCTGCCGAAGAAACTGAGATGGAATCATACATATAATGCACATCAGTTAATGAAATAAGTGTTGGGACCGAGCCCAAAACTCTTATTTGCCTCTTACCACAATACCATGCAATGTCCTCAATTTTTGTCCTCATTAATAGTTTTTACTCAGTCAGGCCATCTACACATAGAGGCCCATTTTTACCACTAAGGAAAGGTACAAAATGAATATCCCAGGATAGCTGCTTAGGCTGAACAATGTGGCTCATTAGCCACCAACCAGACCCGGGTTCTTGGTTCAGCTGCACCACTAAGCAGTCTCCATCAGCTTGCCGGGAGCACGAGAGTCTCCAAGCTCTTCATCACAAACAACAGTGCACAGTGTCTGCTCCAGATAAAGCTGAATGTTTTTAGTCTCATGAGGCAGAAGATGGTAAACGTGAACCATTTGTCATTATTTCCTACAAGAAACATTACTGAGGTTGCACCATGTGTCAGACACTGTTTTGAGTCAGTTCATTGCTCTTGCCAATACCTAATTCCTTTTCTAGCCTGTAAGACAGAAAATGAGGAAGGAAGGAAGAATGAGAGCCCACAGGAGACCAGATGAGATAGAGTGAAAGGGAAAAGAACGGAAAAAACCATAAACTGTATTTTTATAAATAGTGTCTTGGACAGGTTCTTCAAAAGGAAAGAATTCTAGCCAAGTTCAGTAAGAATAAATTGAGCATCTGTGATCGTTCAGACACTGGGCCGAGTGCTCACTGAACTAAGATTCATCCCCTGCCCTCTAGCAGTTTATGGTCGGCGTATGATCACAGAGATGTGCGTATCTTCCCATAACCTAGAAGATATTTTTCAGAAAGCTACCCTTGATCACAGAGCCCCAAACCATAGTTGTTAGAGGTCAGACTTATTATCTAACACACATTCTTGAAATTTTCAAAAATCAAAATGGCTTATTTTCTATATTAGACTCAATATAGAGAACAGCCTCTTCCTTCTAATTATTTTATGGTTTGGCTATCAATGAGTCTAAATTGTTTTAAGAGTAAGTCCTGCCCACACTATGAACATCCAGTCCTGGACCTTGGATCCCCATGTGAGTTCAGTCACATACTGACCCACACGTGATACCCACTGAGATAGATTTGTCTGGTGGTTATTTACAGCTGAGAACTGCAGGTTCCAGGAGGGCTGGGGCTGCTGTGTTGCTCCCTTGTGCATTGAGGACTGACCTGGAGGCTGAGGCAGGAGGATCATAAGTTTAAGGCCAGCCTGAGTAACTTAGTGAGACCCTGTTTCAAAATAAATAAGAAGGGCTGAGGATGTAGCTTAGGGCTCCTCGGGTGCAATCCCCAGTACTGCAGTCCAATCCATACGTACACACACAGGAACCTACTGCACATGTCATATCTAAAGTTACACCACAAGTCCTTATTACATTTCCATGTGTTTTCAAAATATTTTCAGGTCATACTTGCTCACCTATACCAATATCTGGAATGATCAAAGACTAATTTCTTAAAACAATCATTTCTAATTCTTGCTTTTTATTCCCCTGAGGACTGCAAGTCTACTTTTTATTTTAACCTCCATTTCTTTTTGTATGGAAGAAGAAACTTTTAGTGGAACATTTGATTCTTCAAGCTCTGTATAAAACTACTGCTTGGAGCCAAAATTTGTTTGAATTGAAGGAGACCTTATCTGTTACACAAGTCCAGAGCTCATTTTTTTCTGGCACAGCAAACTGAGACCTGAAGTAGGAGAAAAATTCGCTCAAGATCACAGAATCAGTCAGATGTCACTTCTCTCTTTCTCTCTCTGGCTTTTTTCCTATGTCCAGTTCTTCCTGGAGGACAGGTCCCCAAGCCATGTTCTGGGCCATGGCTTGGCTGCATTTGTGCTGAAGACCAGCTCAACATACCACCACACTATCTCACCCTTTGGTTGCATAAGGCCTCAAGCTTTTTAAACACATTTAAATGGAATATAATACCTTCTAGTCATCCCCAAATCTGTGCTCTAAAAATCCTTTGCATTTAGCTATCATTGAATTTAGTCCACATTAGCTAATGACAATCTCATCCTTTAGGAAGAATGCTAAAATACATCTCCAGACTTGGACTTCTCTGGTTTTCTTGTCTCTACATTCACTGTTAAGAAGTTCTATAGATTTTACCTCCAAATATTTTTTAAATCCCACCTTTTGTTGTAGTCGTTGTTACCGGGGATCAAACTCAGGTCTTTGTCCTTGTAGGGCAGGCAGCGGAACCAATGAGCTAAATCCCCAGTCCACCACCTTTATTTTCAATTCCCACTATACTGTCTGACACTTTCTTATTCTCTAAGCTGAAGTGTGTTAATCACCTTTCTAACCATTCTGTCTTTGTGTAGTCTTTTTTCTTGTCTTTCCTCTAGCCACATATAATGGCTTTCATGAATTCCATATTAAATAAAGTCAGGTTTCGGAAACACCCTGAAGGTTGTCTATAAAGATACTCTGAACCAGAGCTGCAGGAAAGTATTGCTTAGAGGGAAGCTGAGACTCCATAGGAGAGAAACTGTGTTGGAACTAGAAGTTGGTGAGAGATCCTGAATGTAATATACCCCATATTAGATGGCTGCGTATGTGGAACTTGACATGTGTGTCTGGGACAGGACAACTTCAACATGCTCCATGTTTCCCTGGTTCCTTAATACTCTTCCCTCTGTACTAAGAGAACACATTGTATGTTTGCTCTGATGCTGTGAATGCTGTCATTGCTTATCCCTTGCTATCACCTGTATTTCTCCACATTGTCATTCAAGATCAGGTGCTAGCTTTGCTCATCTGTCTCCCAGGGAAGAAGCACCTGCTGAGTGCAGCAGCCTGGGTTCACTTCACAGCTTAGTGATCAATTTGAGCAAGGCGGTTGAGTGCTGTGTGCCTCAGTTTTCCCACCTGTAAGACAAGGTTGTGGTGAAGCTGGACATGGTGATGCTCCCCTGCAGTCCCAGCTACTCAGAAAGCTGAGGCAGGAAGATCACAGTTCAAGGCCAGCCTGGGGAAGTTAGTGAGACCCTGTCTCATAAGTAAGTTAGTTAGTTGGTTATTTAATTAATTAATCAAGGAGGTTAGAGATATAGTTGAGTGCTCCCTGGGTTCAGATCCTGATACCAGGAAAAAAAGGACAAGTTGTTGTGAGAATTAACCAATTCATGGAAAATGCATAGCTTGGTATATAATAAGCTCTCAATTAAGTGTTGGTTGAATTAAGTCAAATTTAATGCTTCCAGTTTTAAATAACCTGAATTAAAGTTTTTATTGCAGCCTTGGGTCATTATTTATACAATTCAGAATTTAAAATAAATGGAAGATCCCTGCTCTCATCTGTAAATGATTTTTAAGTAGAAATCCTATGTCTGGTGCTGTGTGAATTTTTCCCTCCAGGGACTTAGGCCTGAATTAATATCGTTTTCCTTGAGGGTTTTATACATGTGTGCAATGGGATATGCCACATCATGACTGATTAGTCTGTGAAAGACCACTGATCAGTTCCCTCTGTCTTTTCAAAGTCATTATAAGTGAAAGCTCTCAGACTTCCTTACTGAATTCCTAAGAGACTGACCTGTGGGCAAAAAATTTGAGTCAGCAAATAATATTTGCACATTCCTGTACTGAGATCCCTCTGGAAGTGCCTCATGTACATGGTGAAGTGCAGAAAAATGGGGCTGAGTGCCAGTGAAACTCTGCCCACTGTGTGGTGAAAAGCAAGATCTTACCCCTGTCAAAGCAGAACATCCTTCAGCTCTGGATAATTTACAGGGAAGGTTCCAGGCGTTTCCATTTCAAGGATCAGCATTTTGTAAGGTTGTAAGGGCCCCATGCTCAGTTATTACTGGAGCAAATAAAATAAAGACTGTCGTCTCTGGGCTGCTTTTAGCTTACTAACTTTGCATATCAGTAGGCTTTTTTTTTCCCCAGGGATCTCTTCCTTCCATCGTTTTTCCTTCGAATGTGTATTCAGCTCCAATAACTGAAACCAAAAATAATAGCTTAAACAAGATGGAATTTTTTTTCCCTAGTACACAAAACTGTCAGGTGTCCTCAGTCCCCATGGTGACTGAGCAGTATCTAAGGCACAGGTTTCCTATGTATTCATTTACCCATCAACCACTATTGAGCTAGCAGTGTACTACTACCACGGTTCCATCCCCATCATGGAAAGATGAAAAGGAGAAGGAAAAGGGCATGTGCCCTTCTGCTTGGGGCGCCACCTGAAAGTTACAAACCTCATGGCCTCTCCGATCTCGCTTGTCAGGATAATTCACAAGACCATACCGGGTGGGATGGGAGGCAGGGAAACGTTGCTTTTATTGTGGGTGTTTATGTAACCAGCTGTAATTTGGGTTTCTGTTACTGTAGAAAAAAGAAAAGTAGATACAGGGAAATAGCTGTCTGCCATAGTAGTGACCAGAAAATGTAGCTACTGTGGTTAGTTTGGGACTGAGGAGCAAAAATAAATAAAAGCCAATATATAAAAACAGGTTGATGGGTAACTCTCAGAGCTCTGGCTATATTTAGGATTGCTATTCTTCTCTACCTTGGCACTGAGAAATTAACTTTTTCTATTTGTTTTAAAATATAACATTTTCCCATTATAAAACTAATACCTTATAATGATAGAAAACTTAAAAAAATATAGGCAAGCAAAATGAAGGCACTTGAGATGCACAGAGGTTTGCAGTTTAGGAGTCATGAGCAGAGAGGTAAGAGTTAAAATCTAAGGAAGGAACCGGCATTTGAGGAAGAGAAGCATAAGGAAGCAGTGGCTGCACTGCGGAAAAATCCATGGAGCTGGGAGGATGAGGCAGCAAAGGAACAGCAGAGAAGCTTTCTGGAATATGAATATATCAGTCGTTTTATCATGTGTAATAAAAGGCTTGAAGGTATGACTTGCTTGATAAATGCTGTAAAGCGTGACTATCCACTCATCTATTATTAGAATGCTCAGAGATCTAAGAATCCAATAAGAATAAACAAACATGTAGGACTTTGGACTTTGTCCTCTGGTGTTACTGCACACAGGGAGCCCCATTCCTGCCAAGGAGTCTGCTCTTGCTGAATTATGACCCACACAGTAAGAATCTCAACTGACATTGCCTCCAGAAATTAGCAGCTATGGTAAATAAGAGCCAGAGGTTGGTCAGTTTAAACATGTCTCACAAGTGGGAAAATTGCTCAGTTAAAATTCTCTCTAAAACAAACCACCTGTTAAATCAGTTATTTGAGGTGAAAAGAATAAGAAAGAATGAACATCCTAGTAAATGATGCTGTAATTTCCTAAAGCAGTCTCTTAATGATTACCATATATAGGTTCCCATTAACATGGTAAGAGCAGGTTGGTTGAAACCTAGTTGGTCATGATGATGACTTTGTTGACAGTGTAAATCCTCAGCATCAGGGTTGGGGTGGTGACTTATGATTGGTGTAGCTCAGACACACACTTAACATTACCTTAACACACTCTCAGAAGCAGAAGTTTCTGAAGCCAATGCCAAGCCTGGCATTTGAAGTCTACCCAAAGACTGAAAAAAGTATGATTGTCTTATTATTCTCTTTTATTACAAAATCCATTCATCCTCATTACAACAAAGAAAGAAAACACAAAAAAGAACATAAAGATCATCTTTTACATCACTTACCTAAAGAGAACCACTTGTCAGTCGTGGTGAATACCCAGCTTAATATTTATTTCTTTAATGTAAAATTAAATGTCTCACTCCTGAAGCATATACGCTATTTTATTTTCTGCAAAGATACCATCAAATGCACCTTTTTCAACTTATTTTTTTCCTTACATTTCATAAATGATTCATTTCTCATACGGATTGGGAAAAGGGAGCCAGCAAATAAGATAAGGACAATTAACAACATAGAAACTTACTTGGAGAAAAAAGGAAGAGGAAAAAATGGATTAGAAGAAAGCTGGAGTGTATTGGATTGGCATAGTGCAAAGAGGAAGTTAATCCAGGGTTCTCCTCTTAAAACCCCTCTGGACTCTGGCCATCCATCTGCTGAGTACTTTGACCCTGTGCATCTGGGACACATAGTATGCTGGGGAGATCAAAGGGGCTGTTAGAAATAGCACACAAAGGTGACTGCATATGCTGTCTCTCTTGCAGTGTAAGCTGTGGTTGGCATCTACTGTGAGTTTCCAGGCCAGCCTTCAAAAGACCACATAGCTAGGGGCTAAAACACCGGGCCTTTGAAATGAACTTCCCAGGTTGAATCCAGACTCCACTTTCCAGCTGCAGTCCTTGGGTAATTGAAATAAAGTCCCTCCAACTCAATTTCCTAGTCTGTAAAATGGAATAATAATTAGTACTCACCTTAAGGCTTGGGGTGAGGGTTAATGAGTTCAAATGCACAAAGAGTTTACTGAATACTGGCACACATCAAATCCAACAGAAAATGTAAAAAAGTAATCCGGGTTTTTTTCTGTGTTCCACACACTGACCAGGGGTGTCACAGAGCAGGAAGATCAGCAAGCAAGCAGCCCCACCACGGAGACTCCCATCAGGCTTGGCTTCAAGTTAGGCACAAGCAGTCCTCACAGCATCACAGGGACCAGTGTTGTAGCCATGTGTGTCTCCGTGGTTCTCCTGCCCAAAGCTGATTCCTTCCCTTTTAGGGCCGAATGATATTCCTTTATGTGTATATCCCATATTTTGTTTATCCATCCATCTATCAATGGATATTTGGGTTATATCCACCTTTTTGCTATTATAGATAGTACAGCTGTGAACAGATGTGAAAATATCTACTTGCACCCCTACTTTCACTTCTTCTGAGTACATATCCAGAAATGGAATGGCCAGATCACATGGTAACTCTTTTTCATGCAAACCGCCATACTATTTTCCTCATTTGACCATGCCATCGGTAATTGTGCAAATAATAGCAAGTTATACTCAAATGCTTATGATTTAACATTGTCAGCAAGATTTGATTATAACAAATTTACATGTGGATAAATAAATAGGTGAGGAGGTTCTGTTGTGTTTAACCTGAATAATCATGGTGTGAAATGTGGTACTGCTACATTTGCCTAAGAGGAGCACTCCTTCTGGTTAAAACTTGAGCAGTGTGCCCACATGTGAGGTGAGTCATTGTGTTCACTCTGTTCTCAGACTTTAGCGTAAAAGGAATTATAGTAGCTCACATGAAGTCACGCAGAGCTCCATAAAGATTTCAGCAAGGGAAGAAGGCTCAAAGGAAGGGGGAAAAGATTCCTCACACTAAGGAAATTTACGTAGAAATTCAGTACAACTTTTAAACCCTCAGCCCTTTACAGTTGTCCCTGAGGGATCATAGACTGTGTGCTACTTGCTGGCAGAAGTTTCTTAGGGACTCCCTTCTCAGGCTCACTGAAGCATGGTGGGAGTGATGAACATAAAGGATGCAAATTGGGTTCTTCTAGTTTTAAGTCTTTTATGATCATTTAGGGCTGAGCAGCTGTTGGGGAGCCACCCTCTAGTTTGCCATTAGAAGCCATTTAGAGGCCCTTTATTTTTCTGGAGTGAATTACATTGAATGGGCTCTTTGACAGTATTCAGAAACTACTGAGTGCCTGGACAGGATTATTTACTGGTGAGTAGGTTTCCCTCAGTTCTCTCTAGCTTGGTGTTCCAGAACCATGAACCTCTGAGGCACAATTTTGAACATCTGGGGTGTAATTTTTCACGTGTATAGACTTCTAGCAATAGCGTGCAAAGAAGATCTAGCTGACTGCGTGGAGTTGGGCACTGGAAGACTTGCAGGTCACCTAGCTGTCTTTGGCCTCCGCTGTTCTCAGTAGCTGGTGCTTCCAGTTTCTAAGCCCTGCTGAGGTTCTGCAGGGTGGGCTGGCTAGTTTCTCCATAGTAGCTACCCTTGAAGGTACCTAGGTTCGAGTTATTCTACTCTGAAAAATCTCTCCCATCTTTCCATTCATTTGCCATGTTCCTAAAAGTGGTACCTTGGTTCATGAACTTAATTCTTTCCATGATTCTGAATTGGATGAGAACCAAATCAAATTCGGTGGTTAGGTTCCATGTTGACCTTATGGAGAAATTTAATTAGGTTCTCGTCCAGTTTAGTTTGCAACCAGAATTGTGGAGAGAATTGAGTTTGTGAACCAAGGTACTACTGTGTCATGTTTCAGGTTTAGAGTTGACTCCTAAACCATGAGGTATGAGGCTTACAAGTTTATTTCTGATTTTCATCATTTGGTATTAACGTGTGAAAGAAAAAGGAAAAAAAATATTACTTCTCTACCATCTTGGTAATCAGAAGTTTCTTTCCCTCCTCCTCCCCATTTTGTTTTTGGGAGGAGAAATGTCTGTCATTGAGTAACAAGTAGGAAAAAGAGATGAGTTACAAGGTAAAAACAACCAGAAAGCAACTAGTAAGAAAACTGCTTTTGCTCTGTTCATAAAGCTGCAGCTGGAGCACTTTTCAGACCTCAAGCCAGGCCTGGGCTAAGCACTTTCATTATATTATCTGTAATCCTTACAATAATCCCATAAGGCAATTTTTAAAAATCTGTACTTTATCCACAAGGAGTCTGAAGCTCAGCAAGTTTAAGTAGCGAGGCTAAGGTTGCATTGCTAAATGTTAGAGCCAAAACTGTAAGACAGGTTTGCTGGATCCCAAACTAGTGATCTATCTACTACATGCACACGTAGTTTGATACCAGAGCCTATCAGATTCTCTCCAAAATGGAGTTCTTTCATTCAAAAACAAGTCCTATATATCTGGTGCATGAGAAGGCAGTTATGCAAGGGAAACCCCAAGCAGAGTTTAAGAAAATTTAGCTTTGCTTTGCAGCATGAGAGTAAATAGCACTTGACTTTTTAAGGTACTTTCTGGAGCCTTAATTCTGTAGGCAGATTTTTTAAAACTTTTTTGTAGACTCTAAACCAGTGATGGCAAACCTTTTAGAGCAAAACAAACAGCCTGCTGTGGCACCGGTGCCGTAGGTTTGCCACCACTGCTCTAAACAGTCTGATGCTGCTATTCTGTTTACTTTCTTGATTTGGTTTTTCCCTCCAAAAGTTCTCACACACCTGACTGCTGGGATTTATTTCTGGATGCACTGTTAAGAGATTTTTATATGTAGTAATTCTCAGGGATACCCAGGGGAAACATCCACAGGCTTCCTTGATTACCAGACATGGCCTTTTCTATGTAACAACCATCTGATCACCACTTCCCCTGGCCAAAAAATGAGAAAAGCATTTGCATTTAGAAAACCAAGCTACAACACATGAAGCGTATTAAGAATGACCACCGCCCCCCCCCCCAGAGTCCCCATGAGCTTTCCTCAACTTAGTTTGTTTTTCTTAAAGATAAAAACTGCACAGCACTGTTTGTAGTTAGCCTAGTTTGTAGTTAGCCTAGTTTGTAGTTAGCCTAACAAGTGCCCTGGCTTGCATGACAAGATTTCACTTTGGCTGTCTCAACTTATACATAAATTATGTTGTAAGTAATCTTTGAAATGTTGTAACATATGCAGCCAGTGTTTATTTTTGAAATATATCATTATTTATTTTAAATGGTAATTTATGATTGGTGAGTGTTTAATGTGCAAAATAATGATGTGTTCCCAGGACCTCTGGGGAAGGCAGGCTGATGCCCTGGAGTCTGAGCACTGTTTCCCTGGAGCAGAAAGCTGGAATCAGTTACACAATTAAGAAAAAACCCAAAGGAGAAGTTAATTCTTAACTGAGCAGGTATTTACATGACGCATGCCCATTCTGAAACTCAGCTCTTCTTCTGACAGGGAAGCTTTTTGAAAGCATAACAAATCACTTCATTGTCATTTAATTTCATAAGAAAGCAAATGACAAGTTGATTCCAGCTCCACTGTATGGATGGTCACAAGTCCTTAAAATGCTCAAAAGGGTCAGAGTGCCCAAGTTTTACATTTTGGATGTTGATAGATTGCAAGGGTCATATCCATTTTTTAAAATGCTTTGGAATATCTTGGAAGCTATACCTTAGCAGCAGAATTTAAATAGAAACAGACTCATAGAACCACATGTTTAAATGTGGTATTAGACTTGAGTATCAAAGACGTGTTTTTTTTCCTCTGTCCAACTTTCTCATGGGTCTATTTGGGTTTCAAATTATCTAGTGCAAGTTTGTGATAGCTAAAACTTGGAAACAGCTGAAATGCCCATCAACTGGAGACTGGATAAAGAAAATGTGGTTTTTTTATAAAATGGAGTACTACTCAGCCATAAAAAATGAGAAATTAGAGACATTTATAGCTAAGTGGATGCACATTGAGGCGATACTCTTAAGTGAAATAAATAAGACACACATGTATAAATACCGACTAGTTTCTCTGATGTGAGAAACTGAAAGTGTAAATAAGGACTAAAATGTGTAATAGGTAATGTAAAATAGGAAGAAAAGGGGCAAAGGGGAAGGAAGTGGGAGGGCTAGGGGAAAGGATAGAAGGGAATGGGATTAATATGAGAAAATGGAAAAATAGGAACAAAATCTTTGTAAATGGGGAGGAATGGAGGGGTGAAGGGAGGGCTGGGCAAGGGTGAAAAATAAGAACCAAGAGAGACTATGTAAAGGTGCAAATTTCCAATGATGAATGTCATTATATTGTATACCTAAAATGTACCAATGATTAGAATGAATAATCGTTAATGCAAAATAGGAGGAAAAGGTCCAAAGGGGTAGGGGTAGTGGGAGGGGCAGGGGAAAGGAAAAAAGGGAAAGGAAAAAATGCTGAGAAATGGAAAAAATGGAACTAAAGTCTTTGTAAATAGGGAAGGGTGGAGGGCGTGAAGGGAGGGCTAGGAATGGGGAAAAAATAAGAACCAAGATGCATTATGTAAAGGTACAATTCCCAGTGAGAAATGTAATTGTGTTGCATACCTACAATGTACCAATAAAATGAAATTATTACAAGAAAAAAAAAACCAAATTATCTAGCGCACTGCTCTTCCTCTTACAGTTTTCTGTAGTACATTCTCAAGTAACGCAGTAGGTAATAACCATAAAAACTTAATGGGCCACTTTTCCTTTTGTTAGCATGGACTTTTTTAAACCTTGGAAAACTAGACCAAGTTTAAGTTCCATGTAATGTAAAAGTAGGTCTGTGTCTGTTCCAACATCATCATCGTCGTCATAAATTTATATCCTCATAGGCCTCCCTTGTGAAGGAGCATGTGAGATTATATTTTAGGTGAAGATGTTGGGAAGTTATTTCTACTAAGAAAACTCTGGACCTTGTCACATGTCATCCATATCAGTAAATTGCAGGATTAATACATTGATCTATATTGGGAGAATAAGTATAGGCAGGAAATGGGGGATGGATGGAGAACCTTAGCTAATTCACCTGAATGTGTTTTGAGAGCATCCCAAATGCCACTGTTTTTTGTAGTGAAAATCCACTTCTATGTTTTTGAAATAAGATATTTACTACCGTTGGGCTGCATATAAAAACTGCTGCTAGCGGTAAAACAAAATGGTATTTCTATATCTAACTCGGCTTCAGAATTCTCTTACAAATGTGACTTTTATGAAATGTGTGACTTTTTAGTACATTTTATGTAACATTTATAAATTAAGAATTTAATAACATGTTTTTTTCATGTTTTAGGAAGAGATTGCTTAAGTTTCTTCTATGAATGATAACTCATATAGCAGACAAGCCACACAAATTCATTTGGCCGATAATATAGTTAGATTATCCCAATTTGCAACAGTAGAAAATAATCTTATTATTTTTTACGCATTTTATTTAAAATGTGATGGAAAAAATTAAGTCAACCATATGAAATATCTTTTTTAGACAGAAGGCCATATTTAACCTGGTTGAGAGTTCTAATTGTTTTTGTTGTTGTTGGTTTGTGCGCTACTGGGGATGGAACCCCAACCCTTTTTATTTATTTTGAGATGGGGTCTCTCTAAATTGCCCAAGCTGGTCTCAGACTTGTGATCCTCCTGCTTCAGCTTCCAGAGTAGCTGGGATTACAGGCATATGTCACTGTATCCAGTGGTTGTGACCATTTGATGAAGGTAGGGACTTACTGTAGGACTCAGATAGTGTGTAATTTCCCAGATCAAGAGTTTGTGGACCTTTCAGCATTGCACTGCACAAATGGCATGTCCACACAGGTGGCTTGATAGGCTGCATGTACTGTGCAGTCCCCGGCTGGCTGACTGTGTTTAACTTATCCACTTAGGAAAGGTGTCCAAATTCAAATAAGAATGATGTTGTATGAGTTCAATCCCGAGCACCAAAAAAAAAAAAAAGAGAGAGAGAGAGAGAGAGAGAGATATTGTAATAAGAATCTAATTTCTTTATAAAAGAAAAGGTTTTTTTTAATGGTAGTATGGCTATTATAGTCAACCTGAAGTATCTTGAAATGTATTCCCTAGAGCTGCAGATTCACTGAAGCTGGCTTAATTCTCTGCCTTTGATGCATGCTGTTGGAAGTGGTAAAGGGAAGCTCATGTGGATTTATCTGCAAAAGAAGGGAAGGGAAATTAATAGAAGCAGAATACATGGAGAGACAGAGGGAATGTTTGTTCCAGTGAGAAAGGTCCATATTGTGCAATTTAACATAAAATGTAGGAACATATAAGTCTATTTACCCCTCTGCTGTTTTTACCTATAGACATCATTTTTTGAATCTATGTGCATTGCAAACCTTCCAAGACAATGTTAAAATGTTTTCTCTACAAAAAGTAAGAAAAAAGTCTTTTATATACATCTAGATATTTACCATTTATGATGCACTTCATTTAAGTTTCCTTCTGATATAATTTCCCTTTAGCAAGCCCTGTAGTACAGGTCTGCTGGTGATCACTTCTCAGTTTTCATTTACTTGAAGTGTCTTTATTTCCACCTTCATTTTGGAGATGGAATACTGGGTTCATGTTAGACTCTGAGTTCACAGGGGTTTTTTTCCTCAGCCCTTAAAAGATGTCACACCCTGTCTCTTGGTTACCAATAGTATTTTTTAATGAGAAGGTCATGATCATTAAAATTATATTTTCCCTGTATATAATAATTTTTCTCTGCCTTCAAGAGTTTTAGGTTCCAGCACTATGACTGTGATATATCTAGGCATTTTGCATGTGTGTATTTAACCTATTTGGCATTTGCTAGACTTCTTAATCTGCAAAATCTGTTTCTTTCACTAAATTCATGAAATTTTCAGCTATTGGTTTTTCAAATATAATTTTCTACTCTATTCACTCCTTCCTCTCCTTTTGGAATTCCAAATATCCATAGAAATAGACTTCTGGTGCTGGCCCCACAAGCCTGTGAGTCTTCGTTCTTTGCTGTTGGTTTTGTAGTACGGAGGGTTGAATCCAGGGTCTTTGTACTGAGCTATATCCCTGGTCCTTTTTAGTTTTTATTTTGAGACAGGATCTAAGTCACTAAGTTACCAGGCTGGGCTCAAATTTGTGATCCTCCTGGCTCAACCCTTCAGAGTGCTGGGATTACATATGTGTGCTACCATGCCTGGATCTACATTTGTTTCTAAATTCATTTAAAATTTTTTAAATCTCTATCCTTCAGATTGGATAATGTACATTCAAATTCACTAATACTTTATTATCTTTCCATTCTTTTGTTAAACATATTCTGCAGATTAAAAAAAATTTTCAGATGTATTTTACGATTTCCATGTTGTTCTTTTAATAGTTCCTTTGTTGAGATTCCTTGCATTTGTATTCATTACAAGTATATTTTCTGTGATGTCATTGAACATACCAGTAAAGTAGCTACTTTAAAGTCTGATCATTCCAACATATGGGTTTTCTGGGAGTGCGGTCTTCGCTCTAAACTGAGTATTTCTCTGCCAGCCAGTTCTGTTGGTTAGAGCCTGGTGGATACAACCACAAAAGTATGTGTTATATTCTGGAGACCCTGGATCTTGTTGTATTTTTTCAGAGTGTATATATAATTTTCTTCTAGTAGGCAATTTTCTTAGGTAGACTAAAAGTAAAAAGTAAAAGCCCTTGCTGGTGATAGGTGACAGCTCAAATCCTTATCCAGTTTTTTTATAGTTATGTATCTAATTATAAATATCTTGACATCCACAGGTAATCAATTTACTTTGTAGGATTCAAAGGATTGATTTGATATATTGTGTAACAGATCCTGGTATGGGAAGATGTGGTCATCTGATTTTGGTAGTATTTTTCCCTGTAATCTCAAATTGCCTTTAAAATATCCCACCGTACTTTATGCCTCTTCCCGAGAGCAGGTTATTTCATTCAAAACCAATCACTGAAAATAATTTTATATTTAATCTACCATTGCATTTAAAATGCCTTTTTGTTTGTGTTTTAGGAAAAAGTGCTGCAAAGGGTATAAGTTTGTTCTTGGACAATGCATTCCAGAAGGTATGTAATATAGAAGATAATCTTATCCCACTCCATTCATGATTAATCACTAGAAGTCTATAAAGTTTAGATGCACCCAGAATGTATGTGCATTATTTATGTTTGATTGTGTGTTTGTGTATAATTCTCTATGGCTTTAAATTCATGTATGCTTATTTGGTTATATGATATATTCTCTGTCTAAATCATTATGTACTGAACTCACACACATTGAGCCATTCTTATATTTCAGGTTTTATACTTAATAGGAAATAATCCCCTAATTAGCATTTTGTACACCAATTATAACACAGCCCTCCTCCCTGACCCCTCTACCTGTTTTCCACGTGCTGAACTTGAAGCCCTTTACATGACCATCGCAAACACTTGAGTACTCAGTTCACATGTAAAGACAGAGATGTAAAGAGATGTTCACATGTAAAGACTCAGCCCCTCTAGGTGCATGCTTGAGTGAGGTGCCTCATATGGAATCAGATAGATTTGGATCTAACCATGCTTCCACATTGTCTTAGTTGCTTTTCTCATTGCTGAGATAAAATATCCAGCACCTAAAGTTGAAGGAGGAAAGGTTTGTTTAGCTCACAGTTTCTAGAGGTTTCAGTCCATAGTTATCTGAGTCCAATGCAGGGTGGCTCGGCACAGGGGCATCACAGAGGAGAAACAGTTCATGGCAAGCAGAAGGCAGCAAGCAAAGCAGCAGCAGCAATGGAAGCGGTTTTTTTCTGTCCCTTTATATTCCATCCAGGCTACTCATCTTTTGAGTGGTGCCATCCACACCCAGGGTCAGGCACCCTTAATCCCAGCTTCATATTCTTAATCCTGGTATCACTTACCCTAATGCATCCACCTTCAAAACTCACCACCTATGACCGCATAAAGATTTATGGGGACATCTAGATACAGGCCATACACACATGATACCCTATATGCCCTTGGGCAACTTACTTTCTAACCCTTAGTTTTTACAGGCAGGTATTGTTACTCAAGTCATGTGTGATTATAAGAAGCTCTTAATATTCAAATAAATACATGAAACAGGCTGGTCCCTATTCAGTGCTTGATATATGTTGGTTACTGTGACTGCTGTTGTTATTAATAACTGTAATATGTGCTATAAAGGAACAGTGGTCAGAGTCATCCTCAGAAAGGAGGGGAGAATTAAATCAGGTTACCAAGGAAGTCTCCCCAGGACTTAAGACAAGCAGAGTGCTGCCAAGGATGCCAGGGACAACGGGACACAGAAAGCACTGGGGACTGTTTGAAGAGCCTGGTATTGGTTGGCTCAGGCTGGGTGGGGATGGGTGTGGGGTGTGTGAATAGCTTTCTTCACTGTTGTCCAGGAAGCCAAGTCTCTAGGCTACAAGGAGCTCAGCCAAGCCAGTTCTGTCACATCATTTCGTGGTGCGCACCTTCTGTATCATTTAGAAATGGATGAATCCCTCCTGTTTATTGCTTTCTTCCTTTGAAGAATTGAAAATTCCATTAAACCACAACTGTGATGTTTGAGGACACTGCCATGGGAGGGTTAGCTAGGAAATTATCCCATATATGATGGCTGGTACAGCCCTGGGTCTCTCTAAGATGAATATCTCTCTGCCAGCCGGTTTTGTTGATTAGAGCCTGGTGAATACAACCACAAAACTCACACAAATTGCATTCCTTTATAAGCCAGCTCTTCTCAGTCACCAGCTGTGTCCTTTATATTGTAGTTTGGCAGAGACCAAGGAAAAGTAAGTTTAGGCCAATCAGTTTAAGATCCTAACCAAATACCATGTCCAACCTAATTAAAAACACATTATATAGATATCACATACTCAGAATTTCTGTCAATGTAAGATATTGTGGTTTCAAATCTCCAGATGTAAAATTAGCCTCTCTAACCTTAAAGTGAGACCACAGGACCTATGATTAATCTAACCAAGAACTGAATATTTCTAGGAAAAGTACACCCAAATGTAGGACATTGCTTTGCATAACTAACTCTTTGCTCTGTTGCTTTTCAAAAGAATACTTTCTAAAGATGATTTTCTTTTACCTGTGGGAATAAAATCAGTGTTTATTTATTTGTTCCTTATACTAAAGATATCTTTAGTCATAAAGGTTTCTGTCACCAAGAATACAAAGCACAAATGCAAGATTTTAGAAAAGATTGTATGTTAGGGTGCTTGAGAGACATAGAGGCAATAAGATAGTGTAGAGAAATACACCTCACACACAAATTTTTAGATTTATTTTAGGAGATTGGCTTATGGGATTGTAGAAGTTCAAATCCAAGATCTTCAGATAAGCTGGTAGTCTGGAGACACAGAATAGTTGATGCTGCTGTTCAAGTCCAAAGGCAGTCTCCTGACAGAATTCCCTCTTCATCAAAGGAAGTCAGTCTTTTCTCTTTTACGCTTTCAGCTCATGGGGTGAGGCCTCATTTAGGGAGCACAATCTGCTTTACCAAATATCTACTGATTTAAATGTTAATCTCATTTGAAAAATACCTACACAGCCAGGTATGACACATGCCTATAATCCCAGCATTCTAGGAAGCTGAGGCAGAAGGATCTCAAGCTCAAGAAAAACCTGGGCAATTTAGTGACTTAACAAGACCTTGTCTCAAAATTTTAAAAATGGACTGGGAATGTAGCTCAGTGTGAAAACACTGAGTTCAATTCCTGGTACCACAATCAGTCTGTCAATCAAGTCAGTCCCACACAGAAACATCTAGTAATCTGTATATTGGCCAAATATCTGGGAACTTTGACCTAGCCAAGTTGATGCATAAAATGAACATCACAGATCTACCCTTTGTCAACTTGGCATCTGTACATATCTTAAGCCTTACTTGATCTCAAGTAAAGACCATAACAAGGTCATAATCCCCCCCGCATGATGGAAATGCCCCATGTAAAAATGCACTAACCCTTTCCCTAGAAGACGATGCAACATGATGTTTGTTTTTGTCCTTGATATGTTATAATTTAACTACTGTGTTAAAATTGACAGTATTTATATAAAGTTAATACATCTTATGATGTAAGGGGAAAACAAGGATATTTACATATGTGCAAACATTCATAAAAAATAAATATTCATGACAAAGTTCTTTTTTTCTGCAACTGGTCATATAGTCATTGCTGCTATTTATAACTACCTTCTTCCACTAACCAGCCCTATTCCCTTTCCCCTCAGCAAGTACCTCACCTGGTCGTAGCTCTTTTCTTGGTCAGGTAACCCAAACCTTCCTTCCCACAGTGTCTAAGACTTTAGTCCTGCCTGAGTGGAGATTTTATTATAGTTTTCTACTGACTTTAGTTTCGGAACATAGTAACACAAAGACTCCCTCCAGTGTTCCTTGTATTCCAGACACACTTGTCCTTACCTCTATCGTGGAGTAACAGTAGTTTCCCCTTGTTAGATACAATCACCCCACCACAGCGACTGCCTTTTTGCCAGGTGATGCAGATGCATGAGGAGCCCAGTGGCCAGATCACTGTTCAGTGAATTATTATTCACTCTCCTGGTAGCAGTGTTCCTCCTTTTCCAACTATGTGTAAAGTTACGGGAACCAAAAGCAAACATTTTGCTAGTGGATCAGTAGGGGCAGTTGTGAGCGGTGCCACTCCCATTTTTACCCCATGATTCCTGGTCCTGTGAATCCTGATTATGGGAGAAATTGCACAACATATTGAACACTGATACACAGCATGTACATCTTTCTGGTGAACCTTGCCCCAGACTCATAAAATTACCATCATAGATTGCAGAAAGACACTAGAGTTTCTAAACAGATAGGCACTGATGATTGAGAATTGAAATTTTTAGAAGTGTTGCTTCCTCATATTTGTTACTCTAAGTAACAGATGGGTAGTGAACTACAGCCTGTGAGTCACATCTGTCCCACCACATGGATTCTGAAAATGAAGTTGTATTGCAACACAGCCATGCTTACTCATTGTCTGTGGCTGCTTTTGGATGACAACAGTAGAGTTTAGTAATTGCAACAGAGGCCTACAAAGCTAAGATATGATCTGCCTCCTTTCCAGAAAAAGTTTTCCCACCCCTGCTGTAAATGATCTCTTGATTGGCCAGGTGATAGGATAATCTGATTTATTCTAGCCCCACAGTAATGAATTGAACATAAATCATGGGGAGGCCAGGGTGCTGGTTACTCCAGGGGACATAGTCCCTTCCAGGTAGCCAAATAATCTTAAGAACTAGCAGGAACACAACAGAAAAGTAAGAGACTTAGCAAGACCCTGTCTCAAAATTTTAAATTCAAAAAATTTAAATTTGAAGTTGTGTGTACATAATTTCATCTTTGTAAAAGCACCATGAAGTAGGTATTACTGTTGTCAGTATTTTAGGAAATAGGGGCTTAAAGAACCCCAGATAGCAGCAAATTGAGAGGGTAGGCATTCCATAAATGAGGGGATGAAGTCCTGTGAGTGTGGAGAGGACCAAGCAGACATTACTGGGGAGATCGAGGAAGCCTTCCAGTGGGGTGGGGGACATTTACAGTGGTACTTGAAAACTAGGTAGGATACCAGTAATTATGAAGTGTGAGAGCACAGGTAGAAGTGTTAATTGGACATTACTAGAGGTGAAAATAATAGACAAAAGCATAGAAGTAAGAAAAGATGGTTCTGATCAAGGATGAAGAAGAGAGTTTGGGTTTCTGGAGTCAAAGGACCTCATAGAAGAGTTTTACGGGTAGAAAAATCTCAAGGAATATAATGCCAGACCTCAAATGCAAGAATGGACCATTGAGGTAGGTGTTGATTAGTATATGTTCAGTAGCCCTTATATAAAGTGCTTGGGACCTGACATGTTATGCTGTTTGGGGATTTGGGAATATTTGTGTAGAGTTTACTAGTTAAGCATCCCTAATCCGAAAATCTGAAATGCTCAAAGAGTTTTGGATTTCAGATTTTCAGATTAGGTATGTTCAACCTATATAGAGCTTAGAATTTTTGGAGCAAGAGGTGACATACACAGCACTATGCATTAGGGAGGGTAGTCAGAAAGTGTAATGTTGAATGCATTTAAAGGTGCAATATCTTGGGATGAGAATCCTATGTAGGTGGGAATGTCTGAAGATCTGCATTAGAATGCTGGCAGAAGAAATAGGACACAAAGCATAAAAAATAGATACATTTAAAAGATAAAAGCTATGTGGACAGAAAGTTGATAGCACCTTAGAAAAACAGCATAAAAAATGGAGGGCTGAATAAATCCATTAACTTTACTTCCTCCAGAAACCCTTCAAAATGGAAAAAAATCAAAAAATAAAAGAATAATACCACAAAGTCAAGAAGAAAGGAAGACCTTGGAAGCTGGAAAACAGATCAGGAAGTGGTAAATACTTAGCAGAATGGGAAGGGTAAGCTGTTGGCCAATACAAGGGAGAACTAAGAAGCTGCTGAGTTTATACCAAATCAAAAAATAAAACAAAACAAAAACAGAAATGGGGGTGAAAATGGTATCAAAACAGAAGGATTGACCAATAGTCTAAGAAGAGGTTATACTCTCAGGTCTTGTCCTGTATAGAGCATAGGCAGAATATTGCCCGTCCACAACCAGGCAGAAGATACAAGACTCTGAGGGGTACACCAGGGGATCTCGAGATTCAGGGAGGACAGTCAGAGTTGAAAGTAAGGGTCTAACACTGAAAATGGAGACACTCGGTAAATGCTTACACACTGAATGTCCAAACACTAAGCCTTTTTCCCTTCCCTTGAGTTCCAGATGACTTACTTTCTCAGGCAACGATTTGGACATGTCTCTGGACACACTAGATAACCCAAGAACAAGGTCTTAACTGACATTGGAACATACCAGCCAGATCAGTTACAGTAAAACTAAATTCAAAGAGCTTATGAATGGACTACATACATTAGAGACATCATACATTATAGGAAGGCCGTGCATCCCTTACATCAGCACATAGTAGGCTGGTAACTGGCAAGAAGAAATATGGTTGCCAAAGTCTCATGTCATAAAGTAACTCAGGGAGCTAGGTTGGACGAATTTGAAGCTGATAGACAAAGTTCAGTAACTGACACCCCCAAAATACATAAGATAGTACTCTTAACTCCAGGGAAGTTCAAAAGTTCTCTTAAGAAAGGATAAGTAATTAGACTATACTTCTACACTCAGTAAATAATAGCTTTTATGTTGTCATTGTAATACAAATGCTAAAGATTTATTGAACTAAAATTTTAACAAAATTATTGGCCAGATGGAGGGAATAGAAAGTGTGGTGTGCTTAGAGGGTTGAGGATGGAAAACAGTGAAAAAGCTAAAGTGCATCTCTTCCCCATAGCTGGAAACCAATAAGAAGTGTTTAAAATAACAGAAAAGCAATGCAAGCTGACTATTTAGAGATGTGGAGGTGAAAGTGAAAGCAATCAGCTAAAAGAGTTAGAAAAGGAGGCCCAGGGAAGCAGGGATGGCAGGGGAGACTGGGAACCACAGCTTCTGGAAGCAAGGCTTGTTGGGCACTATAGTCAACACAGATACTTAGCCTCTCTGCCTTTTCCCTCTTTTCCCTGGCTGCTCCTCAGTGATGGTGATCAAAGAACAAGGCAGCTCTTTGCCGGCCATGCTGAGCCCTTGCTCTTGAGCAAAAGGAGCACAGAATTTGGTTGCCTAGAGCTGATTCTTAGTTAAGGATAACATATTTAACTAGAGATAGTTTGTGAGGTTGATCCATAGAGGCAAAGCAGGCCTGAAATCATGCTTATGGGAAGGACTAGTTAGCCAGGGCAGTTTTCCAGGTCATCGTGAGAATGGCATGAGCCTGTCATAGCAACCTTGTCTGTATCAGTGCCTGACAGCCCACCTGTTTAACCTTCATATGCTGCACAGCAGAGTCAGGCTCCCTCTGTGGCCAAGGAGATTTTATCTGTCAGCATCTGGGGAGATAATCCAGTGATTAATGAGTTGCTGAGTCTGGTCTGGGAGCAAATGCTCAGCCTGAGCTATTGACTTAGAGCCAAAGTCCCTTCAGAGGCTCATTAAATATTAGTTCATGGGAACTGAGAAGATCAGATGCCCTAATTCTTTACAAATAATAAAGCACCCACCCCAATTTGTACAATCTTTGGGCTAGCATGAGAGCTCTAGCCATTTTAATTTGCTCAACCCCTTCTCAGCATTCCTGATCAACCCTGTGTGTGCAAACCTACAGTACTACTCAAAGGAACACCATCTGTCTGCTGACTCTCACCTTGCTATTTCAAAGCCTCCCTCCTACTTCTCTGAGCCTACCTGACTTCTAACCCTTGCCCTTACATTTTGACACCAATGCTAATCATCAGGGATGACCTTTCTTCTGCTGGCAGGAAATGTATATCATATGGTGAAAAAGACAAAACAGGCCCCCTTGGAATACTGCAGAGCCTGGCAGGCTAAATCACCTTTGTTCTCTGGATAGTGACAAAGCCCAAAGGACAGAACGATGAGGTGACCTAAGGAACAAAAGCACTAGTGGTGTTTGCTTTTAGCCACCCAGACACTGTACATCAAGTTACCATTATAGTACTTACAGAAGCTGCCACAGGGCTTGAAAAAGTTAATGCTCTCGTGACTGGAGCTGTTCACACTTCATATTGACCTTGAGCAGGGTACAGCTCAGAAAGTCTCTTCTAGGCCAGGGCTGAGTTAACCAACTCGTCTTCTGGTTGATGTGCGTTCACACTTTTCTTTTTCAGATTATGATGTTTGTGCCGAGGCTCCCTGTGAACAGCAGTGCACAGATAACTTTGGCCGAGTGCTGTGTACTTGTTACCCAGGATACCGATATGACCGGGAAAGACACCGGAAGCGGGAGAAGCCATACTGCCTGGGTGTGTAGGCAATGCATGTTATTTTTCAACTCCTGAGGACAAGCTTTGTTCAGATAGCTCTGTCCTTTGTTGGACTTTCTCCATGGGCAGGAGTAGCTCAGAAGAGGGCCTCTCTTCTTTGATTCCTCCCTTTGCATCCTCACATTTATTACATGGAATTGTGTTTGGGCTTATCTTAGGAACAGATTACTCGCTGCCTTTCATCCATAGTTACCAAACTACCTCCAAGGAATTCATTAGGGAGCTGGTACCAGCTAAAGCCTAACTGGAAGTGAGATACAACAGCTGGAAAAGGGGAATGTTGCCAAATGTAAACCAGAATAGTGTAAAACAGAATATAAGTGGTCAGAAATGCAAAAACACAGAAAAAAAGGAGACTAAGCATTCTCAGAACATGACTGGGAAAACGGAAGGGTCCCTGTGTTACAGGCAGGTTGGAAGCAATTCAGAGGCAACTGAAGCCAGCCACCTGGGCTGCAGCTGAGCAAACAGCCCAGCCACCATCAGTGGCCATCAGCTTGTCCCCTTTACCCTCAGTGCCTGGACTTTCCCACTGTGCACTTGTTGAGTTTCTCAGGCAGGTTTAGGGTTTGTCCCCAGCAATAATGTTTCAGTCTGGTCAAGCTGTGGCTAACCTTTATCAGAAGCAAGTTGAGTCCTTGCTTCAACAAAAAAAAGTTTAAAAATTCTAGCCTCCTTCCAGACCTCACTAGCTCTGAAGGTGGGCCTGGGAATGTGCATTTTCACAAATGTCTAATGATTCATGTGCTCTATGAGTTCTGCTGGACAATGAACTGAGATGGAGCCATGTGAGAAATAAACTAGTTGCAATGAGCAGACTTTCTGCTCTGCCCCAGGAGGGGCTCAGGGAAAGCCATTTAATAGAAAATCTAACCATAAGTCCCCTGGTTGCCCCCAGCAGCATCTGAGAATGGCACCTCACACTGACAAAGAATGGAATTGAGACTGTCACATGATGGAAACAGGATCTCCAGCTCCTCCTACAGAGAGCATGGGCTCAGTTTGAGGCACAGGGGCTCTTGGCTGAATTTATGGTAGCTTAGCAGGCTGTACTCTTTTCATTTGGAGGTTTGAGGAGAAGCGGAACTTGCATTCTGTTAAGAAAAATGTCCCCTCTCTCTGGCAGCTTCACGATACAGTTTAGGTCAGGGACACCTGGAGACAGCCTGAGGGAGTACAGGAAGATCGAGCCAGGGGATCTCCAGGCTGTGGTGGTATAGTATGGACTGCCAGGGGAACACCCAAATGACCGTACTCTTCTTGGCATACTTGCGGCCTGCTAGAGCTGAGTCCTTGGCAGGTTGTTCAGGGAGCAGCTGGAAAGGATTTGGCATCAGAAGGTTCAGGGCTCGGCTCAGTCTGCCCACCACATGTACACAGTTTGGGGCTGTGTATCCTGGTCCCTATTCACTGCAACTCAGCATTTTCAGGCAGTGAACAGGAAATGAACTCCGGCCTCGCTTTTGCCACGGTGGGAAACATTTTTGTTTTCACCCCATGTAGCAGGGGAGCAAGTCTGTGATGTTCACAGTTAATATGGACTTTCCTGGTGACTTGTTTCATGATCCTATGGCTCATTTCCACAGCCCATGAGGGGTCTGTCTAGGTCATGATGAGGCAGATTTCCTGGAGAAACCTCTCTCCCTTAGGTCCATCATGACTATTTTTCTTTTATTAGAAGCAGCTTTTCCCAGGTACTGTTGTATCTCTTCACTAGGCGGGAGCCATTCCTAAGTGACCTTTGAGTCAGCATCATGGTGTTTGGAACCTACACCATAAGGGGAACTTAAGCCTCAGCACACTAGGTTACTTACTTGCAAGAAGTCAGATTTAAGGTCTGCTTCTCAAATTGTCTTGCCATCAGTTACTTCATTCTTTCCTCAGAGGAGCCCTGGGAAGTGCTTAGGGCAGGCTGCATCATCGCTGTTTTCCAGGTGAGCTCTCTGAAGGGTAGCAAAGCCTGCAGCGAGCCACAGGACAGCCAGGGACACCTTCCCACCATGTCTCTAATGACAGTCCCCATGGCCATGGTGCTGATGTCACGATGGCTCACATTTCCTGCACCTGACTTTATTCCAGGCTTCTCTGGTCAACATCTGACAGTATCCTTTGCAGATATTAGCAGAGGGGCCAAGCCTAATGTCAACTGTTGGATTTGAAGTGACTTCTGTGAAACTGAGTGTTCTCTGCATTGGGTTCAATCCAGACATTGATGAGTGTGCCACCCACAACCAGACCCTGTGTGCGCACATCTGCATCAACACCGTGGGCAGCTTCCACTGTGTGTGCCGCGAGGGCTACATCCTCACAGAGGACGGGAAGACATGCACCAGGGGTGACAAATACCCCAATGACACTGGTGAGTGGGGCAAGCATAACTACCCCCCAATTGTGTACATTTTATGTTACATATTGTTTATTTTCATTTCAGAGGTGTGTATATTATACACATCTATAATTTTATCTATAATTGTAATGTTTTGCTTTATGTTGAATAAGCATAATGCTTATTATATGTTATATATTTATACATGTAATATATTTTGTATATTATATAAAGTTTTCAAGTACCTATAGTTATGTATAAAATATAATTATGTATAATAGTCTACTATATATAGTAATTTTATATTATTATTTCAGTGTTATATATACTATGTTCTATAATATGCATTATATATACCATGTATGTTATCTATAGGTACTTGGGAGCCCAACAAGGTACTTCAAGAAAGGGCAGGCAGGAAGGGTGGTGCTTATGGTAGGTAGACCCTATGGTGAGAGGACATAAGTACAGAATAGAAGCAATGCCTGATCACTTCAAGGGTTCTAAGCTGGTGTGGGATGGAAGAAGGCAGTGTGTTCCTGTCAAAATTGGTAGATTTGGGTTATTGTTTAGAGCTAACTAAAATGAGTAGAGAAGAGTCCAGAAGCACTGTGTACTGTCAAAGAAAATGGGCTGAAATGTAAATATGAAACATTTCCATGTAAGGCACCTCTCTGCATCGGCACTACTCAAGGTATGTTCTGTCCTGTCTATGAACTATTTCACTGATTCATGATTGGATAAAAGCAGAAATTGAGAGTATTTAGAAATTTTTATACCAATTTGACAGGAATTTTATTTAAATCCAAAAATTTGTGCTTGTGTTTTATGTCTAATTTTTTAAGCAATTCATTTTGTATTTTGGGAAAGTAGTAGTCCACAATCAGCTAAAAAATTTCTAACACTGGTCCTTCAACACAGAGTTGAGAAACTGATTTATATCCTGTCATCTAGCTTCAGCTGAGATGACTGGTTCCTCGTGCAGAGTCTCAGTCTCAGTGCTGGGTTACTTTTGTTGTTGTTGTTTGGATTTAAAAATAATGAGGGAGAGAAGCAGAAACAGCCCTAAAAACTGAAGTCGGAAGTTCCATAAGTGCCTTGGGAGGCAAACCATCACCACATTCACTTGAGAACCAACTCCGATCTCTCTGCCAAGATAAAGAGCCTGCCTGGTCATCAAAATTTAGGATTTTGGCCTGTATGGACCAATATGAAGGGCTTTCCAGCCAGAATGAACCTTGAAGCAAAATAGTCTCTATTGACCATGGCTGGCCGATAAGTTCCCTGAGGAGAAAAGTCCTTAGCCACTTAGCCTGAAACCAGGTCCCATATGACCATGGGCCCCTGCACCCCCATTGAAGACCAGAATGCTGCTGTAATCTCCTAGGCTCGGGAATCAGAGGGTGTCTAACTTTTCTCAGGAGGGGAAAGTGACTGGAATACTGTCAGGAGAGGGTAGTGGCCCCAAGCCATCTTAGGGGGCAGCCATTTCTTAGGACAAATCACATGAACCAAAAAATACAGAGAGATGGAAAAGTCACAATTGTCCAGACACTCATGAGATGGAGCCCCAGGTTCAAAAGGGGTGGAAGGCAGCACACAGCTGGGGACCAGCTGCTTAATAACGGAAAGCTACAAAATGAAATTCAAAAGGGCAGCTAGGTTGAGTCATGAGGAAGCTGCCTTGTGTTAGAAGTAAATGCAGAATAGCTATTTAGTGCCAACTCAGGACTGAGCAGTTAGGGATCATGTGAACGAACCAGTGGGCTGGGCTTGGGGGCACATTGGAAGTTTGAAGCATGTGAAGCCTGTCCACCCAGAGTGATCATAAAGCAAGGCTCAGCTGACTGAGAAAAAATAATGTTTACAAACTGTGGGTTTTTAAATTCAAAATTAAAATGACAGCAGGCTGTCCTTCAGGCAGAGAAGATGAGAGAGAAGCAAGGATATGCATCTTAGATTGTGTCCCTTATTGAAAGGAAGAATCTCATTGAAGAATTAGGCACAGCTTCTTAGCCATTGATCTATTAACTCATGAGCCTACTTGAGAATTAGTCACAAGAAAGCAGGTTTCTAATTTTCCACTTTGGAATTGAATTTCCAGCTGCCTGTACAGGGTAGGCCATGATGTGTCCAACTAAGCAAGTATATACATTGTATCTTTGCTTCACCTTTATATGTAGATGGAATCTCCTTTATGGGTATAAAAGGAGAATAGAGTAACACAACCCAGAGCATAACTATCAGGAACAGCAACAACAAACCCTTGCTGCTGAGTATCAGAGCAGGAGTCCATGCTGAAGATGTACAAATAATAGGACCTGGCCCCTTCTACAAGAAACCCCTGCCTCATGGGGTGGAATGGCCTACAGCAAGAACAGACCATAACTAGCAGCAACTAGAGAGGCCAGATAGAATTCCAGAGACTAATGTTAAGACTTTATATGCTCAAGTTTGCTTGTTCTGGGTCTCAGGTGACCTCCACCTCCTGCAGTAATTCTTTATTTCTTGACCACATTCCTCTTCAATTCCCAGAACAGTAGCCTCATACAATCTCCCTGGCATGTGTTACCCTAGCAATGGCTCCAAGTCAGGGTGCAATGACAAGGTCTAGCTTGTGGAAGGCACTCCCATGTCCCCAACATCAGAAGGGTGGGCCCAGCAGAACTGGAAGAGAAAGGGTGTGGTGGTCTCATTGCATCTTTGAAATTAGTGAAGAGTAATGTGTCCAGTCATTAGGAAGAACTCACTCACCTGCTTTGTTCCCTGAGAAACACACTGTACTTCTTTAAAACTTTGCAGAGAGTTTGTAATGAGTGCAAGAGGTCAAGATGACCAATTTGGCTTCTATGGCTGAGAATTCAGTGAAAAATCTGGACAGCAGTATTATAAGGAATATATATTTGCATCTTTTTTGGTACCTTATGTAATGTTACACTTAAAAATGCCTTCTCTCTCAGCCATTCCCCCACATTGTATTCTTTGCTGGATGATGCAAAGAAAAAATAACATAAAATTGATCAGAGTCAATGAAAAAGGAGGAGATAGCACAACTGACATAGAAATTCAGTTCACAGAAGTAATGGCAGAAAACTTCCCAAGCATGGAAAAAGAATTTGACAGATAAGTGAGGCATATAGAACTCCAATTACCTATAATTAAAAATAATAATAACGAAAAAAACTGCCCCAAGGCATACGTCAGGATTCCCAAAATTTGACACAAGAACAGAATATTAAAAGCTGTTAGAAAAGAATTACAGCACACTTCTTGAGACAAAACCTTAAGTCAAGAAGAGGTTGAAGTATTTCAAGCCCTAAAAGAAAACAGTCTTCAACCCAGTTTGATGTACTCCACAAGACTATCTTTCAAAAATGATGGAGAGGGCCAGGGATTTAGCTGAGTGGTTCTGCCACCTGCCTCGCAAGCACAAGGTCCCAAATTCAATCCCTGGTACAAAAAAAAAAAAAAAACATGGAGAAATAAGATACTTCCATGACAGTATGGAGTACATGTCTCTAATCTGTTGAGAAGGTTCTGTACTACTTCTAGTCTCCTGTCAGCTTTTACCATGAACAGCTGTAGAATTTAGTCCAATACTTTTTCTCCAACTACTGACAGGATCATATGGCTTTTTCCTTTCCTCTGTTAAAATGATGACTTTGGGGGTGGATCTTCCAATGCTGAACCAACACTGCCATCCCTATAATAAAACCACTTTCTACATATTGCCAGATCTGACTTCTAATAGTTTGTTTTGTTAAACAAATTTCTATGTTCATACTTTTTTCTTCTATTATCTTTATCCAGTTTTAGGATTAGCATAATGTTGATTTCCTAAAATGAGGGAAGAAGTGTTCCTTTTTTTCTGCTTTAAATGTTTGATATAATTTATCAGTTAAAATGTATATGAGCCTCTTGTCATATAGGTAGGTTTTCAAGCTAGGAATATACTTTCTGTAATAGGTGCTATTCAAATTTTATATTTCCTCCAGAGTTAGTGTCATTAATTTGTCTCCCAAGGTACTTCTTAGAAGTTGTCAAATTTATTTCAAAAAAGACTTTTGTAATATGCTTTCTATACCCTTTTAAATTCTGTAAAATCTGTGGTAATGTCTCCTAGATCTTGATATTGTCATTTTAAAAATGTATAATTGATATTGTGTAATAGGAAGTAAAGGTCTAAAGGAGCAGAGGAAGTGGGAGGGGTAGGGGAAAGGAAAGAAGGGAAAAGAAAAAATATGAGAAAAGGAAAAAAATGGAAACAAAGTCTTTGCAAATAGGGAAGGGTGGAGAGGGTGAAGGGAGGGCAGGGGAAGGGGAAAAAAATAAGAACCAAGATACTCATGTAAAGGTACAAGATCCCAATGATGTATGTAACTGTATTTTATACCTAAAATTTACCAATAAACTTAATGAGGGGGGGGAGATACTTCCATGACAACATCTGAACAAATTCATGACCACCAAACTAGCATTCCAAAATGTTCTGAAGGACATTCTAAAAAGAGATAAAGACTACAACTCCATGAACCCCAACAGAATGAATTCACCAGGCAAGGCAAGTAATTGAACAGGGAAAAAAAGGGAATCAACAACAGGAAAATAACTTGATAACATGACAAGGATAAGTTATCATTTATAACCATCAATGTATATGGTCTCATTCCTCTTCTTTGGAACCCTTTTTAACAAAAGGATTAAATTACATGAGCTCTAAAGACCCTTTTGCCCTCTGAAATCTTTTTTTGAAACTTGGTGTGATCTTATGTATTAGTTTCTTAACCTTAGGATTGATTGCCAACCTTCTGATTCCCTGTGAAGTCTGCTATGCCAGACAATGTATAGTGGGCCAGTGACACAGGTGGAGAGAGAGTTTACCAATAGACAAGGAATACAGGAAAGACAAGAGTTTATTTAGATCACTGAGTACTCTGTCAAGCAGGACAGCAAGCAAATTTCCAAGAGGAATCGCACAGTCAGGAGAGCGATTGGGATTTTTACAAGGGGATGGAGACATGGGAAAGGGTCTAAATTGGCAAATGTAGATCCTTAGAAACGCATTTCCAGGGGATCCTGTTTTTTTGTTAATCTTTCAGGAATGCCTATATTGTATCTAAGGTTGTGCTTCAAAGTATCAAATTGTCAAGGCCTCTCGCTTAGGCCTGGAAAAGGCTCTTTGGATTTAGACAAGGGTATCTGTATGTTTTAACCTTTGAGGGAAAGATATAACATTAGCTCGGAGGAGGAAAGGATGATTTTTGTATTTACTTTTATCTTGTGCTATTTTTAGTCCTCATTAGTGTGGTGTTTCGTGCCTGTCCAGTATGTCCTGGGCAAAATTGTGTTATCAAAGAAGTTTGGGTGCTGAGAATTTTAATCTTTTGTCACTATACAGTCCTCTTTTTTTTTGTCCTTTATCTAAGTGAGTACTGAAACTTGCAAACATGCCCAGCTGCAACACCTTCTGAGCAGAGAACTTTCCAACAGTATCCAAACCATGAATAGGT